>NW_027527444.1:3443162-3445492 GCF_008692635.1 Crocuta crocuta | reverse complement strand
GGGGGGGGGGGGGGGGTTGGGGGGGGCCCTGCCTCCTGGGCTTGGAGTCAGATCTGAGTCAGGGCAGTGGACTAGGCTGCTAAGCACAGCGAATATGGACCGGAACAGAAAATGGGGTGGCGTGCGAAGTCGCCAGGCTCCCGTGCAAACCCAAGGCGCAGCCTCTTACCTACTTTGCGGTCCGGAAACGTGTGGGGGTAAATCCTGGCGGGAAGAGGTGTGCCTGCATCCCAGCCTGGCGGGAACAAAGCACACGCGGCGGTGTTTCAGAGGAGGGGGTGGTGTTTCTGGGGACTGCAGCCCAGCGTCCTGGATTTGTCACTGTCAGCTCCTCTCCGGTTCCTCGTCGCATAACCGTGGGAACACTGTCCCTCCTCGTCGCGATTTCCTCCTTGTTTCCTTTCCCTGAACGACTAGAGTGAGGCTGCGTGGGGCAGCAGGAGCCAGAGGCTGGGCACTCTACCAGAAAGTGGCGCAGAGCCGTGGAGGGCGCAGCCCGAGCCCCGCGCGAGAGTCACTGTCCGCGATGGGTCACTCTCTTGCCTGCCCCGCTGCATTCAGAGCCAGGCGCGGTCTGCTCGTTTCCCCGTATGAGAAACCCTATGGGGAAGGCCATTAGATAGATTTTCTTTCTATTGAAGACATGAATGGATGGGCTGGGGGTGGGGGGCAGTTATGAAAATTACCTTCACCGTAGGGCACTTCTCTCCGTGCCGAGCGATATTACGTGTTTGCAAGGCTGCCCTGAGATGTGGCAGCACGGACCTCGGGCCCCTGACAGCGAGCTCGGCCTTGGCCTTTCCCCAAACCAGCAGATGTTCGGAAGCCGGCATATTCCTCGCTCATTGCAGGGGCTGAGATTTTCCCCGTCTTTCATCCAGCTGTTTGAGCCCTGGAAGGTATAACAATCCGAGACTCCTGAGTCATGATGCAAGCGGTGCCGAGGGGCCGTCTGACTGGCAGTAGTGGGAAAAGGGTACCGGGCCTGGCAGGGGCCGTTCTGCAAAGGGTGCCACGGTCCTGCCACGGTCTCCTGCCGCCTGAACCCAGAGAAATGCCAGCTGCCAGGGCTCACGCTCAGCTGATGAGAGAGTAGAGCTACCAAAGCCCTCAGGACAAAGTTTCGGCCTAAAGGGGAAAGTCGGGAACAGCGTCCCAGGGCCACTGAATGACGCCAGAGGGCAGGGGCCTGGGGTCCCCGCGAGGCGGGAGGGAAGCGGCCCGTCTGGGCTGGGAGGGGCCGCAGACGCTGAAACGGGGCAGCGGCTCCTCGCAGCGCTTGGCAGCTGGAGCCTGTGATTAACCATCCAAGGAGGAGAGAAAAGCGAAGGGAAGAAAGGGCAGTTAGCGGAGGGGGTAGAGGTTGGGGGAAGGAGGGGGCGAGGCTCGGTGGCGGAGCTGACAGTCCCCGTCCAGACAAAGGACTTGGCGGGAGGAGAGAACCCCGAAGGCGCGGCTGAAAGGCGCTGGGCGGCCCCTTCCGCGGGCAGCGCGCGCGGGTGGCGCGGCCAAGTTTCGCAGCCCGACAGATGGGGACGAGCGAGCGGGCCCGGTCCCTGCAGAGGGCGGTGCACGCGGTCATCCCGCCCTTCCTCGGGCGCACGGGGCACCCGGCCGCGCGCAGGAGAAGGTGGCCTGCAGGCCGGGCCCTCAGGTCTCCTGTCCTTCCGGGTCTCCGGGGGCCCCGGGGTGGGCGGAGCCGCCCTGGGACGCCTTCCAGGCAGAGGGGCCGAGAAGGCGCCCGAGGCAGATCCGGCCGCGCTTTGTTGCTGCTCGGAGCCGAGCGAGGCTCAGCCCTGAAAGGGGAGCAGCCGAGAGAGGAGGGAGGTGTCCCGGGCTGTCCCTGGACCTAAGGTTCCCCTCCCCAGAAAACCCGCCCTGGCGCCCCTCGGGGACATGGGGGGCCCAGGAGCCAGGGGACCCCCTACCTCCTCCCCGAACTGTTGCCCGGGCCTCGCAAGGGCCTGGGGCCGGGTGCAAGGGCAGCGAGCTCGGGCCACGCCCGTCCCGGAGTCGTTCTGCTCCCCCCCTCCATCTCGGGGCTCCCCAAACCCCCAAACCCCCAAACCGAAGAAGCGACGGACGCTCTCGGGAGGCGGAGGAGCGCGGGACACTAACAACAACAGCAATAATAGTAACTGCGCGTCATCGTCGGCCTCACCAGCCGGAGCGGGGCACGGCGGACCACGCTTGATTAAATCTCATAATTAGGAACCACTTTAATGAATATTATTACATTTCAGGCGATTTCAAGAATGGCCTTTTATTTTCCGTGGGCGGGCAGCAGAAATATAGTGAAGTGTTTGAAACTAACAACGTGAACTGTAGGC
>NW_027527444.1:3442954-3443141 GCF_008692635.1 Crocuta crocuta | reverse complement strand
TTCACCTTCACCCGCAAGGAAAAACCAAGCCCCAAAGTCGAGTCCTCCTGGAGGTTAGACGGGGGACACCCGCGTGGCTCCGTCCTTGTCTCCCCCAAGGAAAGCACACCCCGGGATTCTGGTCGGACCCGATTCATCTGATCACCGTTGGCAGCCGGCGAGGAAGGCCTTCTGGGCCCCAGGGTGC
>NW_027527444.1:3440436-3442799 GCF_008692635.1 Crocuta crocuta | reverse complement strand
TTTGCTGGGCGATGGAGGGTTGAGGGCGCAGCCAGGCCTGGTGGGTGGAGGCCGGCTGGCTGCAGAGCTCGGACTTTCCGTCTGAACGGGCTCTCCCCCGGAGAACGCTTACGGAGCTGGCCTCCTGGAGGGGCGACAGGCCGCGCCGTTCCGACTCCACCAGCTCCTGGGGCTCCGGTCCGTCCCGGTCCCGGTCCAGACGTGAGGCACGCGGAGCCCTGAGTCCAGCAGGCTCTGGATTCAGGAAGGCGCGTTGCCTCCTCTGCAGGCCTGGCTCTGGTCTCCACTTGCCCCTGAGAGAGGGCTGGCCGGTGAGTCTCCAACTTAGATGGCATGCTGAATTAAAAAAAGGAATAAATATCGGAGCAAAACCAGAATCTCAGAATTTCGAGCGTCTGGGGGTTCATTCAGTGCAATCTCCTATCAGAGACAAAAAGGAATAGCTCCTCGTGCCACTGCAGGCTTGATGTTTGCTTGCATTCTTCTGAGGACGGGGAACTCATTACCTTACAAAACTGTACATTGCCCCTCAACAATGTTATGATCTGTGAATAAATTAAAAAACAAGAATGGCTGCTTAATGTTGCTGTACTGTCTTTTTATTAAAAAGAGAGAGAGGCCAATCAAGTAATAGAAGTTGTGCCCGTGTGTTTTGTTTCGTTTTTGGTCTGAAGAATCCTCTGAACTGTGCAGCGGGAGGAGGGAGCCACTCTCAACGGCCTGCCTGATGGGGCCCCATTGGTGACGACCCTGGGGCACTCCTGGGACGAGGCAGCTAGGGCTCCAGAGCTTCTGTGGTGAGACCCCCAACCTCTCTCTCACTCAGAAGTCTTTGCAAATCCCGGGGCGGGGAGGAGCCACTCTCCTGCCCGGAGGCCGGCTTCCGCTTGGGAAGCCGAGGTGCAACATAAAACGCCTAACCCGTCTCCTCTGGCAACGGAGGATTCTCACTAGTCCCTGAGCGTCTTTTATTGGGAGAAGAATCTTCTGCGAGCCACGGAAGTTCGGACCAAGATCAGTTGGACTGGCGAGGCGCTGCCCTGGCCGTCAGCCCCCCGAAAACACTACCCCGGACGGATACTTCTGGTCCTTTCCCCGCATGTGTCTGTCGTGAGACATTGTCCTTGTCCTTTGCTGGGGTGGCGGGCGGGAGTAAAATCAAGAAAACATACATGAGGAGAGCCCTCCCCACGGGACCGGGGGGCACCTCCGTCCCTCAGAACAGCAGGGAAGGCAAAGAGGCCTGTTGCATTCTGTAGGATTTTCAACGATTATTCAATGTATTCAAATGACTTTGGTGGTTCTGTGCTCGCTCACACAGGAGATATTCAAAGCGGCTCCATTGTTTAAAAAAAAAAAATTGTACCTCTGGCTACAAAGATACGCTTGTGCACCCTGCTCTCGACTAAGCCCAAGGCCAGGAGCAGCCGATGGGGACGTTGCCCAGGGCACTTGGGCTGGACTTAGAAACACGCTTAGAAAGACTAGTCATTCCACCTTGGACATCCAATGTTTTACAATAAAGCAGTTTTGTTTTTTTTATTTAATGTAACTTTCAAGAATCGAAACACACAAAAAATGCAAGGGGGCAATGTTCACAATGCTGATAACCACAGGTGTAAATAGAAACATTCATTTCTCATAAGATTATAAATATTTGATATCGGAACTGTAAAATGCACATGTTTTATAAACTAAAAAAAAATGAAATAAAAAAATAACAACCAAAAAACTTCGCTTCCTGCTAAAAAGGCATATCATTTCATTGAGTTTTCCTAAGCAGCAGATGGTTATTCACAGAATTTTAAATTACAGGTTTTCTTTTTATAGTTTCCTTTTTAAAAAGGTTTGCACAAGTCTGTACAAAGTGAAAGTAGTATCGCAGGGAAGTAGAGAGGTTTAAGGCAAAGAGAGAAGCTCACTCTCAGTCCCGTGGGTGTGGCTCAGCCCCCGGCGCCCCCGGGGCCATCCCGGCTGCACATGACATTTGGACACGATTCTTTTTCCATACACTAAACAGGAGACAGTGCAGAGTTATATATATAGATACTGTGTTTGTTTATATATATGTACTTGGTGGGGATATATTGAATATATTTAATTTACACTGTACCACACCTTCAAAAAATAAAATGTATATTAAAAAAAAAACAAGGAAAGACAAAAAGCGATAAATGATTATTTACACATTTTTCTTCCTTCCTCTAGATCCTGGAGGGTTCTGAGTTCCTTGAAAAGTCAAGGTAGCCAGCCACGTGTTCTGAAAGTGGACTCACACAGGCCCGCTTGTGCGCGCGTGTCCACGCAATGCAGAGATACGCACACGCGCATACGCACCTTGAAAGAATGCTAGCAGAAGCAGC
>NW_027527444.1:3439699-3440313 GCF_008692635.1 Crocuta crocuta | reverse complement strand
GATCTCCGCCATTCCTGGGGCCCACCGGGCGCCTGGGTTGGCGGATGGAGCCGCAGGAGACTCGCTGGGGCTGGAGGGACGAGGGGCCTCTGGCCACGGGCTGGGCCAGGGGTCCCGGAAGTGGTGCCTGGAGGCGAAAGAGCTGGCTCTGGCAGTGGGCGGCTGGATAGGGGACAGCGACACAGACGGAGACTGNGGGAGGGGGAGGCGAGGAGGCGGGGGGGAAAGGGAGGGAAGGCAGGAGGAGGGGAGCTGGGTGGGGTGAGGCTGGGGCCTGGGCTGCCCACCACCAGGGGCCCACTCCTCAAGGACCCCAACGGCCCCCTGGCCCTGCGGGGGTGGGGGGGGCCTGTGCTCCCCCTGCCCGGGGGCCAGGGGTTCACACCCTCCTGCTGTCCTCACCAAGCCCACACAAACAAAGTGGCAGAACTCATAGACCAAGTAGGAGCTATTTATTCGGTTCACAGTCGTGTGAAATGCAGCAATAAAAATCTTTGGACTTTAGCAAGTTGTTTTACTTTTTCTTTTCTTTTTTTGAAATTAAAAAATAAAAGTGTCCAATGTCCCACAGTGGAGCTTAGGGGATTAAAAAAGATGAAACCCAAAGCAGACCC
>NW_027527444.1:3438300-3439592 GCF_008692635.1 Crocuta crocuta | reverse complement strand
GCCCCCCTTCGCAAAACGAAAACAAAAACAAAACAAAACAAAAAATCACCAAACTCATAAAATTAGCATAATCTCATAAACACAGAAAAACTCAAGAAAATATCTTATAGTCAGATATTTTGGATTTTACACCACCTGTAAATTATATATACATAGAATATTGCAGAACCGTAGCTAATACACGATATCTTCACTATTAATGCTGGTATCACCTTTATACACTGGCNGCGCCCGCCCGCCCTACTCGCTGTCCGACTTGCCCTCCTTGGCGGTGGTCGAGTGGTTGTACAGGCCCTGCGCCATCAGGTGCACGGCCAGCGTGTTCTTGCTGCCCGTGGCCTTCTTGATCTTGGCGCGCTTGTTCTGGAACCAGATCTTGATCTGCGACTCGCTGAGGCTGAGCTCCTGCGCCAGGCTCTGGCGCCGCTGCTCCGTCAGGTACCTGCTGGTCTGGAACTCGGCCTTGAGCCTCTGCAGCTGCTCGGCCGTGAAGGCCGTGCGCGGCCGCTTGTCCTCCTTGTGGGGGCTTTTCTTCTTTGGTTTGCGAGACCGGGGACCTGGACAGAGAGCAGGGTGAGGAGGCCGCAGGGCNCGGGGAGGCAGGGCCCGGCCCGGGATGGGGGGCTTCCACCCGCCCGGCCTCCGGGACCCACCCCCACAAAGCCAGAAGAGAGGCCGACAAAGATGTACGGGGTGAGTGGGGGTAAAGGGCGGGCTTCGTGGCGAGGCCAGCCGGGCTGGCTCAGTCAGGGGCGCACGGGACTCTTGATCTCCGGGTCCTGAGTTCGAGCCCCGTACGAGGCATAGAGTTTACTTAAAATTAAAAACAAACAAAAAGTGGGGCGCCTGGGTGGCTTAGTCGGTTAAGCGTCCGACTTTCGCTTGGGTCATGATCTCGCGGTTCGTGGGTTCGAGCCCCGCGTCGGGCTCTGTGCTGACTGCCAGCTCAGAGCCTGGAGCCTGTTTCAGTCTGTGACTCCCTCTCTCTCTGACCCTCCCCTACTCATGCTGTCTCTCTCTCTCTCTCCTAGAAATAAATAAAACATTTTAAAAACAAAACAAAAAAAAAACAAACAAAAAGGTCTTCAGATAAAAGGAAACTCCGCAGGAGAGCAACAATCCACAACGTCCTAGCCTGACCTTTTCTACCCTTCTCTGGGGTTCTGTCCAGGAGTGAGCACAGGGTGGACGCAGGCCCAAGAGGGAGGTGAAGAAGAGGGGCTGGGGGAGGGGCGGGCCCAGGGAACAGTGACAGGATTCCCACAAGATGCCCCTCAGGTGCCCGTGAGAGA
>NW_027527444.1:3435988-3438036 GCF_008692635.1 Crocuta crocuta | reverse complement strand
GCCCCCTTCCTTCCTTCCCTAACTGGCCTTGTGGGCCCAAGTTCATTGTTTCCTTTCTGGAGGGGAAAGGGCACAGGCATCCTTTCTTGGGCAGGGAAGCCCCTGGAAGTCCCCCCCCCCAGTCCCCCAGGACCAGAGGACCTGCTCCCCCAGACTGGGGCCGCCTCACTGCAGGCTGCAGGGGAGCCCGGCGGACTCCCTGCAGAGGGCTCAGGTTTCTCCTCCCACTGGGACCCCCTCCCCACCCACTTGACGTTGGTCTGGGACAGTGTAAGTTTCCGGGACCTGACCATGCGAAAAGGCCCTGGTGAGGGGAGCAGGGAGGGGGGAGGGCCCAGCGCTTTCTTTTTGTTTCTGTCCAGAAGTTCGGCCCCACGAGGGTGTCTTTGAGGGAAGAGGCCGCAAAGGCCACTGGGGGAGGGGGTCCGGGCCGCACGCATGGCTTCTTCCTGGGNTGCGCGCGCGAACCGGCCCGTAAAGACACACACACCATCGTGCGGGCTGGAAATCTCCCCAAAATCAGAACGCCTCGTTCTCTCGCCGATTTTCTTTCGAAACGTAAACACTTAAAGAGTCGCAGAGCCGGAACCAAAGCTCGGCAAGAAAACTCTGTGCGTTGCCTCTATCTAAGAGGCCAAGAAACACAAATGTTTCCTCCTGGGGGGGGGGNGGGCGCCGCGACTCGTCCCCGCTGCACAAAGCCGGCCGAGACTCCTCGCCGGCCGCTTTGTGAGCCTCTATGTTAATTAAATATTAACAAAGGAGGGAGGCGAGAACAATGGAGCAAATTTCAGATCCAGCCGGAGAAATTTGGGTTTCATCAGAAACACACACATTTCTGCGGGAAGGCGGCCGAGGGGTGACTCGGTTGTGCCCGAGATCTGGGTAAACAGCCCCCACAAACAGGGGTTAGAGGGGTCCTGTCTGGGCTGCAGGCTCAGGGACAAATGGAGTCCGTCCTAATGGCGGTTTGCAAGCTGAAGGCAGCATTTCATGCAACTGAGGATTTCCACCAGGACGTGGATGTAGCTTATAAAAATCCAGATCTATGAAAAATACACCCAGCACCTCTGCACACACCCAGGGGCCCCCTCACTCTCCCCCCACCCCCACCCCGCCGAAATCTGCTTTCCTGCCTGGGAGCTGCGCCCAGAAAGCTCTGGGAGAAGGTCCTTTATTTGGGGGACTGCAGGCCTCCCTCCTTCTCCAAGCAGAGATCCAGATGTGGGTGCTGAGCTCCCTCGCCAGGTGCCCAAATGGCGCCTCTGTCTCCGTTCCCTTCCTCCCTCCTCAGCCTAGGCCTAAGGGTCAAAGGAAGAGCCGGGGGCTTTGCTCTTCCTTCCCTCATTCCGTCTGGGATAACTGGGTCGTGGGGTGAGTCTAGGTCTGGGGTGGGCTGGGCATGGGTCCCGGGTATGGACGGAGTTGGGAAGGACGGAGAAGGGATTAGGGGTGCAAGCTTCTAGACCAGTCTTCCGTCCACCCCCAGCCTCCGCAATAAACTCCAGCCGGGGGAGAGGTGGGTGGGACTCCGAGGAGTTGCCCCAAAAACGAGTGAGGGAGAGGCAGGGACAGAGGGAGAGAAACGGTGCTGTCTCCACCGCGTTTCTAAGAAATCTGTACCCGCCTGCGAATCGATCGCGCCCCCTCTCCTGCCGGCCGGCGTCAGCCGAGCACATTGTCCCCGGGTGTGCGTCTTTGTGTGTGTCGGGGACGGGGGAGGGGGTCCCGGAGTCTTCTCCCCCTGGGGAAGTTCCCGCGCCGGCGCCGCCCCGCAACCCCGCGGGCCTCCGCGCACCGGGCTCACCTGAAGACGGCCGGTCGGAGTAGCGCGTGCAGTAGACCCAGGCCGGCCACAGCATGGGCTGCGCGCCCAAGTTGGCGCTGGCCTGCGAGCTGTCCGAGTCCGAGCTCACCGACAGGTCGCCGCCGCCCAAGCCGCGGGCCTTGAGCGCCCCGTCCAGGGGGGCCCCGGGGTCGCCGCCTTTCTTGGCGCCGCCGTGCAGCGAGAGCGCCTTGGAGCCGCCTTCCCCGTCGCCCGGAGAGTC
>NW_027527444.1:3435511-3435973 GCF_008692635.1 Crocuta crocuta | reverse complement strand
CGCCCCAAGACTGCTATTTTTAACATTTCCATATTGTTTACCGTGGGGGAAAAAATCCCACAATTCCTTGCACAAAAATGCATCAATAATATTAAATGAGCTGCCGAGATACAAAGGGACTTTTGTGGTCTCCTTTCCTGGCTGGCGGAAGGGAAATTGTCACTTACACTTGACTTTGGTAACCCGGCAGATTCCCGTCTTTAACGCAGAGCTGGCGCGCAGGACCCTCCTCCCGTAAGACACTGGTTGTAAGTGTGCGTGTGTGTGCGTGTGCGCGAGCAGGGAGGCGCGTGCATACGGTCGGATCCCACCCGGGGACCGCGGGCCTCATGAAACATGCATGGAGACCTGGCAGAGCGCGGGAATATGATGTGGGGCTCCGTGTGGGGAGCTGGGCGGGTTATAACTGAAGCCAGTGTTTCGGAAGGGACAGCCGTGCCCACGGCGTGGCCGAACCTTAAA
>NW_027527444.1:3429928-3435353 GCF_008692635.1 Crocuta crocuta | reverse complement strand
CCTCGCTCACATCTCCGCCCCCCACTGAGGGGCTACCAGGCCATTCGCCTCATTTTCTTTGTCTTAAAATCCTTTAAAGTAGTTTCTCAGGAGAGCGGGGGGCCGTGAACAAGGGGCGGTGGCCTGGGGGCCCGTTTGTTTCCCCCGCTCCTCCCCGTTGCCTCTTCCTCTCTTCCTTTCTAAACTTCCTTTCCACTTGCTGTCAGAATGTCCAACTTGAACTTGTTTCCTCTTCGCTTCCAGTCCGCCCTTCTCTCCTGCCCCCAGCTGCACGCTCCCCACCGAACCCCGTGGTTGTTCCTCTGTCGATCATTTAAAATGCATTTTTATGGAAATTTGCAAACGTCGGGAAGCAGCCTAAAGGACGGCTTGGCTCCGAGGGTTCAGGAGCACTGACACAGTACAAGTACTCTCCTTGGAACGAGGGGTGGGGAGAGGAGAGGATCAAGAGCCGGCGCCCTAGCTCGGGCCAGCCCAGGCGGCTTTGGCTTCGGGGTGCTCGGCAGCTGGGACCCACGGCGGAGTGGCTCTGGGCCTGGGGCTGCGGGGGGGGGCACTGCCAGGCTGGGCAAGCAGCGCCCCCCAGGACGGTGACCGCCGGACCACCTTGAGGGTTGAAGGCTTCACCCCAGCCTGGCTGGGTTCTGCCTGCTCACACCCGCAGTCCAGGCGGGTCTCTACCCGCTGCAGGCCCCGGGGTGCAGGCCAGGGCGGGACAAGGAGCCGCAGTCACAGGGGTCTGCTCCCAGCGAAATGAACCCTCGGAGGGGGCGCCTGGATGGGGGACCGGGGAAGGTGCTGGCCCCCGTCACTCAGTCCCGGAGCGGACTGAGTGCGGGCAGCCTCTGGAGCCAGATGGAGAGGCTCCTCGATCTTCTGTGAGACTCAGGGTGGGGAAGGCACCGCTCACTTGGGGGGACACAGCTCCTCCGTGTCCCTCCCATTGGAGGAAACGAAACTGTCCCGCTCAGCCAGGGACAGTCCCTGCCAGGGACCCTCCATGCGTCTCCAAAAAAATCAAACCTCACAGTCTGCCTGCCCCTAGGAAAATGGGGCCGCGGAGGTTTGTGGGGACGCCCTTTCGACACATGTTTATGGTTTTTTGGGGACATTTCCTGGAACTCTGAGAACTCTAATCGTCACCAGGCAGGCAATGCCCAAGCCCTTCGGGTCTCCAGAGCCCCCAGTGAGTGGAGGGAAGGCCCGGGGCTGGTTTGCTTCCTGCAGAGCCTTCCCAGGTTAACGTCTCCACCTGTCCCGTGAAAAATCAATTAGGCCGGCTCCTGAGAAATATTTTCTAATTTCTTGGGAAACTTGGCCTCTGATTGCCTCAGCATGAAGGGAGCCCCCGGTGCTGGGCTTGGGCTGGGTCTCTGCAGCCACCCAGACCCAGAGTCCTGGCCACAGGGGATGCTCCGCAGGCCGGCACGCTCTCTCCAGGCACGCTCTCTCACACCTGGCGTGTGTGGGCAGCCCTCTGCCGACCACTGGTCTCCAGGCTGCAGGGTCAGGCTGGGGGCAGGGAGAGGGCCGACTCCCCACTCACAGGCTTGGAGAGAGAGGAAGAGGAGGCCCTGGAGGGGGGGGGGCGAAAAGAAAGGAATGTGGAGAGAAGGAATTAAAAAGTATCAGGCCACCCAAAGCCAACCCGAACACGACAATAGTTGCCCTACCGAGCACCCCTGCAGAGGGAGCGGCTTCCGAAGGGCCAGCCTGGGGGACGAGGGAGTCTGGGCCGAAGCAGCGGAAGCGGAGGGAATTCTAAATCCTACAACACGGACATCTGAACAAGCTGCTTCGGTGCTGCGCTTGAGGCCCAGCCCGGTCCTCCTGCAGAATCCGGGGACACTGCCCTGGCCGCGCTTTTCGGGGGTGCGGGGAGGTGGGCGTTTGTCGGATTCTCCAGCGGCCGCGGAGATGCCAGTTCCGCAGCCGCTTGGCAGGGTCGCCGACGCCCTGCGCCCGGCGAGCCGCGTCCCCCCTCTTGCCGGACCCTGACGCCTTGGCCGCGCTCAAGGTCGGTTTCTCGGCCGCTGCGCGACCAAGCGAACCACCGAACCACCCCCGGAATGTGTTTCTCCTTAGCACACAGCGAGGCCGCGGCCCAGGAGCCTCGAATGTTCCTCCTCTCCCAGGTATGGGAGAGCCGCAGCAAACCACCCGCTTTCGGAGAAGAGCATCCGTGCTTCCGGGACTATCTGCACAAAGAGGGGCCTGGAAGAGTGTCAGAAGGAAAGACCGCTTTTGGACTCACGGATTTATTTCGGCGACACTAGCAGTACTACTAGCACCTGCAGGGCTGCGGAGGGCAGAGGAGCCCGGGGGCGTCGGGTGCCTGGCTGCAGTTTCACCTTTTTTTTTTTTTTCTTAAAAGGAGGCTGGACAGGGTGACATTTCCCGGGCGGCTCCGTTGTCCCCTTACTTCCCACACTTGGGGAGGTGGGCGTGGGGACACTCGGGGGAAAAGGAGGCCGCCCCGGGTCCCTGCCCCTCGGCTGGTAGAGCCGCCCCACAATTCCAGAGAGCGACACCTCACCCCCAACAAAATCAGGCCGGGGAGCCCCGCGCCCCTGGCTGGGAGCCTGGCTCTGAGCGGCAGGCCCTGCGATGGGTCCCAGCCCCGGGGAAGTGAGGCGGAGCCGAGCAGAGAGAAGGGGCCTCCAGCCTGGCCCTGCTGCCCTGCCCCGGCCTGCAGACAAAGGCTGTACGGAAGGGAAGGGGCTCGGGGAGCCGGGGCTGAGTAGGGGGGAAGCAGGACGGGGAGGGAGCACGTCTATGCTCAGCTCCTAGGGAAGCACTGGCCTACACACCCAGCGAGGTGCCCTGGGGCCCAGGGTCGTAGAGGCCGAGGCCGGACCTCGGGGTCTGGGGCCTCAGCTGGGTGATCCCAGGGAGGAAGGGGTGAAACGCCCCAGCGGCCAGCCTGGGAGAAGGCTGCAGCCTGTGGGGAGCAGAGGTGCCTACACTCCCGGGCTCCAGGCCCCCCGCCTCTCCTTGTCCGCCGCCCAGAGGTGCTGGAAGGTGCAGCCGAGAGCCTGGTGGGCGGGTCTCGTGCCCAGGTGGGCTCAGCGGTGGAGGGCATTTGGGCAGCAAGCGGGCTTTGCCCTTCTGGGCTCTGCTGGGGGAGCCGGAGAAAGAGCGGCTTGTGCTCTGGCCAAGCTCCTGCGTGTCAGGGGCCAGCATGCGGGGTAGGCACCCCTGGAGACTGCCCTCCTGTCCAGGCCACACGGAGGGTCCTCTTCTGGAGACTTAGCGCTGGCCTGGGACGGCCAGACAGACGTGTGGAGGATGGGCCGATCCCCAGAGCTGGGAGACTGCCTTGCCGAAGCCATCCCTAACCTGGCTTCTCTTGAAAACAGAAGCTTCTAGAGGGGGATCTGTAGGCAGGCCGTCCTTGTGCTCGAGAAATCACACCCAAACTCTCTCCTCCATCTTGGCCCCACGCCCACCCTCCCTTGACTCTCTCCAGGGCCAGGTGACTCTTGCCTTAAGCGATCAGGAATCTTTGGGAATCACTTTGCACCCTGGGGGGCCCCTTCCCGGCTCTCACTGTTTCACTGCTGTTCCTAATCCCAGTCAAACCCGGACCCCTCTAGAAGCCGGGCCCACCGGTGCTCCAGACGGACCACAGGCTCTGGGGTCCGGCAGGGACGTGGGCACAGAGTGGGGGGGGGTGTCACAGAGACTGTGCCATGACCTAACGCCTCCACTGTAAAGACAGCGTCCTCTCAGAAGAAAGTGACGCATCCAAAGAATCCCGAGGAAAATAGGTAACGTTGATTTGGCAAAGGAAGTTGAAGAGCAGCACTTTGAGTTTGAGCTGGCTTAGCAACGACAGAGCCAGAAGACAGAGCGAAGGGTGATGGGGCTGTGGAGAAGATGGGCCCCCCTCTCCAGTCTCATGATTACTTACACACAGCGCAAGAACTTCCAGTGTCCGGCCACTGCCTCCCTTTGGACCTTTGAAAGGAAACCAAGGTGTTCCCAAGGAACCTCCCCAAACACCTGCTTCACCTCACAGAGTGCGAGGTTTCTTTTCTTCTCTTACTTTCCCCCAAAGCCACAGGTAATCACCGAGAGGCCAGCATAGCAGGCACGCACGTGTGCTGACTTTGCGCCGTTCTGGGAAGTATGTTTGAGGAGCTAGAGGTTTTCAGGACTTTAGAAGTTCAGGCTTGAACTCACGTCCCTGGACCCAGCCCGGCCATTGAGACAAACGGCTCCTTAGTCTGGATTTCCCGCCAGGGAGGAGAGTATCTACACCTTCCGTCTCAGACGTCCACGACTGAGCAGTGCCGCACGGGAGGGGCTCAGTAGAGTCATATCCTGGTTCCCTGGAGGAGGGAAGCCTTTTCTAAAACCTACGTTCAAGTTGATTTCTCTGTCCTTTAACCAAATAGGACTGTAGAGTTGGATATAAGAGGGTGAAACTACCTTGTGATCTAAATTCAAACATTCCCTATATTTGGCTGAATTGTCGATCGATTCCGGGATCTTCAACAACGTCGGCCACCTCTTCAGCCTGAGTGTCTAATGGGCGGACCTTCTTAAACGGACGTTGTGTGCGTGGGGAGGGTTCTTCCCAACCTGGCACGTTCCTGTGCCAAGCGCTGAATGAAGGGCACTCGTGGGAAGGGTGGCTGCCCTTGACGGGCGCAAAGGCTCAGGCACCAGCCTGGTGAACCTGCAGGCTAGGATGGGCACGGCTGCCAGCCTTAGGAACTCAGGGAGAGGGCTCGCCAAGGCCCTGGCTGCCCTTCCCTGGGCTCTTCCCGGGGCTCTGAGCGCCGGGGACACCCTCAGGCCCGGCCCCGCACTGTCTGCCCCAGCCTGTCTCCCCACATCCCGGCTCCTCCCCTCCCCCTCAGGGAAAGCCCTGGACGCAAGGCTTTAGAGCGAGGGCACACTGCAGAAACATCCTTTCTCCTTCCAGACGCTTCCCTCCCCTCAGTTCCTCTAACAAAACTGCCCCCTCCCCCCGCGGGCAGCCCCTTTGTGCGGTGTTTCACGTTATGGACTTCCAGGTTTTTCTGTGTGTCTCATGTCGGTTAATCCCTTAAGACACAACAGCCTCTGTGATGCGGGCCGAGTGCCGGACTCGGTGCCATGTGGAGGATCAGCACGGGCTGGGGGTGGCGGTGGAGGGGGCCGAAACCGGCTTCGTGGAGAATTTCCCACACATGTAGCTAATGCCCTTAAATTCCTCGGGATTTACACCTCCCCATCTACCGGGAGCGGGAAACGCGAGCTGTTCTAATTAACTGCCCANAAGCACGGGTTCCCCCAAACAAACGACACACTCTGGGTGACAAGTGGGTTTTCTGTCTTGTTTGCAGATACAAGTTCAGCGGCTCCTCGTGCAGAGCGGCCACGACCAGCTCCGCCTCGAAGGCCGAGTGTGAGACCCGGCGGGGGTCGGTCGGTT
>NW_027527444.1:3429531-3429715 GCF_008692635.1 Crocuta crocuta | reverse complement strand
GGGCTCTCCGTTCCACGGGTGGCAGCCTCAGTTGGGGGCGCGGCTCCTCTACCTCCCCCGAAACGGCCCTCCCCACCTCGCTGCTGCGTGGGGTCGGGTGAGGGGGGGAGTCCCTCGTTGGATCTCCGAGTGCGAGGCCCCCAGGAGGCCCCGGAGCAGGTCCCCTTCCCCCTGAGCATCAGGG
>NW_027527444.1:3429109-3429488 GCF_008692635.1 Crocuta crocuta | reverse complement strand
CGCCCCGAGAGGGAGGGAGGGGGCGCTGTGGCTCCGGCGCCGGCCCTGCCTGGGAGGCAGAGAGGTCTACACTCGCGCCTGAGGCTCAGAGTAGGGGATGCGCCCCAGCAGGGCTCCTGCCTTCAGGCGAGGAGGGGACTCGGGCCCAGTTGAGAGACCCTCGGCTGGACAGAGGGGGCCCGGGAGCCAGAAGCCGGATCCCNGTGCGCGCCCTTCGCAGCCCCCGGGGCCCGGGGCGCGCTCCCCTAACCCTCGCCTGGTCCGGCCTGCGCGCGGGGCTCCGCGGACTGGCTTCCCCCGAGCAGCTCTTTTCAAACGGCTCCCCCGCTGCTCCTCCCACCTTGAAATCAAAGTCTGTCGTGGCCTCGTCGATGCTCCC
>NW_027527444.1:3424614-3429072 GCF_008692635.1 Crocuta crocuta | reverse complement strand
GTGTCCCCTCTCATCCTCAGTGGCCCCGGGAGGGGATCAGTGAAGCAGAGGGTCCGACATCTTCTTAAAAACCCGAGTTGGGGGGCGGGGAGCGTTGGTGCAGGGAAGTCTAGGAGAAGCCTCAACGACTTGGGGCACAAACAGAAGAGACGGTGGAGGCTGATGGGGTCCAGGGGTGCCCAGGGTCGGGGACCTAGGTGGACGGAGGGGCTGCGATGCGTCTCTTAGAGCCTTTTTTTTTTCTTGCAGTCAGTACATTTTTACTGAAGGGATTTTGCATGCGATTCCTTCCACTGCCCATCACCTTAGTTCTTCCAGAGTCAAAATCATAACCTTCAAAATAGTCCCTTTTAAAAAGAACCCCTGCCCCCCGCAATTGTTACAGTCCGCCCACAATTTCCTGGATTGGGCTCCTGTGATGCCACTTCAGTGTGGACACACTTCTAAAAACTCTCCACCTGTAATGTTTGGGATTCAGTTGCTACACTTCAAGGCCCTTGGAGTCAAGCTGTAGGAGGCACACAGATTTTTGCTGTGGCAAATACTCCACTGTGATGAATTCCTTAATAACGATTTAAGACTGACGAGTCTTTGGCTACTTCCTCTCTTTCCAGAAGCCTAGCAGAAGAGACCTGTGAACGTACCCCGGGTCTGAGTGTGGCCGCATCAACGCTTCTGGACTCTACCTGTGACTGTGCATTGCCATCTGCGCCCCTCAGGGCACCCCGGGGAGCCCCCTGCGGCCCGTGGGAAGACGCATTTCCTCCTTTGTGGCCCTGCGAGAGGAGGACCTCAGACTCCTGGGCCAGAGCCCCAGACTCCCCAAGCCCTGCCTCCTCAGCCTCACCCCTCCCTCCCATCTGCTGGGAAGCCACTTCTGGCCTTCCCTTCCCCAGATTCCCCAGGATAAATCCCCTCCTGCCCCCCAGCCGCAAGAGGGGCTCTGACGTGTTCCCGGAGCTGTGGCAGTCCGGAGTAAAAAGAAAACCCGTCTCCACCTGGGTCCTCCTCTGCCGCCTGTGACGGCCGCCGCCCCCCACGCCCCAGCAGCTCCGAAGGGGCAAGGGGTGTGCCTTACTCACCGCCATCACTGCGTGCTGGTGAACGTCCATATTCCCCTCCACCTCTGAGCACAAGACTCATGCCCTTGGCTGCCTCCTGGCCGCCTCCACTCTGCAGCCTCCACGGCGTGCCAGTACCAAGAGATGGGTTCAGGTCCTGCCTCCCTTTCCCCAGTCTGTTCCTTCTAGGTTCCCCCAAACACCCCGCTTCTCTGGCTAAGCCCCCGGGACACCCTGGCTAAGCCCTGGTTACCCCTCTTCTATCTCTTCCTCTCCCTCTGCTGTGTTTCCTGCCCCACGCGGACTGTGCAGGACCCTCCTGACCCGCTCCCTACCTCCGACCGTCCCTGCAGCCTCAGCCAGCCCGAGGGAGTGCAGGCCAGATGCCCTCAAGCCCTCCGTCTACACCAGCCGTTTCCAACAGTGCGGAGTCTACACCAGCCGTTTCCAACAGTGCGGAGCACAACCCTGTAAGCATCCTTCGGGACCCTGCATGACCTGAGATGCCACGCTGGCCTGCCTCTGGAGGCCCAGGCCCCCTCAGTCCCCACGTAAGCCCCCCCCCCAGGGGGTTCTGTCCCCACTGTCTGGAAGTTCCTGAAGACCCTTGGATACAGACCGCAGGATCGAGGCCATGCTGTCTAAAACAGTGCCTGACCGGCTGTTCGTTCTTCACGGCCCTCACGGCTTCCTGAGGTTGTGTCAGTGCGAGTACGTTGGCCAGCACTGGATCCCGCACGTGAGGCAGGCGGGGCCCCGTCCCGGTGGCTCCGGCTCCTCCTTCAAGAGGTGCTGACACACAGCAACACCCGGCCAGCGCCCTCAAGCCTTGGTCTCCGAGCCCCTTTATCGTCTTAAAAATTATTGAGGGCCTCAAAGACCTTTCTTTTATTTAATATTTATTTATTGTTTTTGAGAGTGGTGAGGGGCAGAGAGAGAGAGAGAGAGAGAGAGAGAGAGAATCCCAAGCAGGCTCCATGCTCAGCTCAGACCTGACCTGGGTTGAAATCAAGACTCTGATGCTTAACCAACAGAGCTACCCAGCTGCCCCCCAAAAGATGTCTCTTTATTTGGACTATACCTACTGATTTTTATTTTATTTGTATTTTTAAATGTTTATTTTGAGAGACAGGGAGGGAGGGAGGGGCAGAGAGAGGGAGAGACAGAAGAGCTGAAGTGGGGTCTGTGCTGTCAGCATGTGGGGCTCGAACTCACGAACCGCAAGAGCATGACCAGAGCTGGAGTTGGACGTTGAACCGGCTCAGCTGCCCGGGCGCTGCGCCACTGATATTTATTATATTAGAAATGAAGATAAATGTTGTAAACCTATTTGTTGATTCACTTACGATGACAATAAAAACCCTCCTCAAGTTTTCTTATCTTTTCTCTTGTTGATGTGATGTCTCACACTGATTGATTTGTAAATATTGAACCAGCCCTGTAACTCAGGAATGAATCCCACTTGATCTTGGTGGATAATTGTTTTTATGTGCTGTTGGATTCGAACTGCAAGTATCTTGTTGAGGATTTTGACATCCGTGTCCATCAAGGATATTGGCCTGTAGTTCTCTTTTTTTGCTGGGTCTGTGGGAATCAAAGTGATGCTGGCTTCGTAGAATGAATCTGGAAATTTTCCAAGTTTTCTTAAATAATACGTTTCAACGAAAATTTGCTGTATATCCTCAAACAAAACAAAGTTAGTCAGAAGGGTAGTGTTTTTCACGTTTACACACTTTATTGCCTGGCTTCAGAGAAGACTGCTGGACTCCCATCTCCACTCTGCAAGCCTTCCCTTTGGTCCAGATAGAGGAAGAACACCCCACCTTTCACAGGTGTCGGAAGAGGGAGGGGTGTTTTGTTAGTTTTTTTGGTCAGATAATTGTGGACAGTCCTCCCTATAATATTACCCCAAAGTTCAACAAGTTCGTTGAAGGGAAGGGTAGTTGCAACAAAAAACCTGAAACCACATCAAGGAACATTTCATCCTCTCTTGAACCACCTTGAATTTGAAAGGAAGGACCTTTGAGCCGGGAAAGACTTGGGTCCATCGTTCATGCACCCTTTGGAACCCGTTGGTTCACTGGGCTCAGCAGCTCTTCCGGACATTGACGCTCTCGTCACCCAAGGCCACACAGTCCCATTTGTTATCGTTGCCTCTGAGCTCATCAGAAATGTCTTTAAATACCGGGAGGCTGTTGGGCTCGTGGTATCGAATACAAGTTTTCTAAAATTTTGTTTTCACTTGAGAACTCAGATTTGATTCTTGGCAACAGCTCTGGTTTTCCTGGGCACGCCAGCCTCGGTTCTTTTATTCTTGCGAAAATGTCTGTCAAATACCCACGTCCGGATAGCCGTGGTTTGTCCACAGCTGTTGTTTTGTGCACAGTGGGGTTCTTCCAACAGAGGTCCGCTTGGCTCGCAGCTCAGACGGCAAGAGCTTCCCTGCTGGCCACGGCCGTTGCTCCACCCAGAACAGTAAAAAATACATATGTCCTCAAGGCCAAGGTTTAATAAAATCACATTTTCTAAATGTTTATTTATTTTTGAGAGAAAAAGAGCGTGAGCAGGGGAGGGGCAGAGAGAGAGGGAGACACAGAATGGGAAGCAGGCTCCAGGCTCTGAGCTGTCAGCACAGAGCCCGACACGGGGCTCGAACCCACGAACCATGAGATCATGACCTGAGCTGAAGTCAGACCCTTAACTGACTGAGCCCCCCAGGGGCCCCTGAACATGTTTCTTAAGTAACCCTTCACTCTGGAGTGAGCTGGGTGGACTCAGGGAGAGGATGTAATGCGTCTTAAAGAGAAATAATTTCTATGACAATCTACTTGTCTAGAAATACAAGTGGCGTAGGGCAGAAGTACTGTTTTGTTGACATTGAAGTGCACAGGGACCCTCCCCACTTAATACAATCAAGTGAATTTTGACAATGAATACCCTCCCGAGGGCCACACTCATGTATGTATCGCATTCAGGTGCCCCTATTTGACATCGTTTTGAGGAATTGTCATACCGCTTTCTGCAGGGGCTGCACCTTGTACGCCCCGCCAGCGTGCACAGGGTCCCGATTTCTCCACGTCCTTGCCAGTGCTTACTGCTTTCTGGAGAGAGGGAGAGAGGTAGACCCAGCCTCGCGATTCCTGGAGGTGAGGCCCCAGCAGAGCCGGGTGGCCGGTGAGCTATGCCGCAGGGCCTCGGTCCAGCTCGCTTTGCTGGGGAAGGGGTGTAGGCGCAGGGGGTGGGGACAGCTTGGGGGAGGGTGACATTCCAAGGGATAGGACTATGCTCCACGGTGGCAGGGGCTGCGACCCGGGCAGGGGCGAGGAGACCGAGAGCAGCAGTGCACTGGGGGTTAGGTAGTGGATTGAGCCCACAGGAGGGCAGATGCCCACAGAGG
>NW_027527444.1:3424273-3424492 GCF_008692635.1 Crocuta crocuta | reverse complement strand
GGTGCAGGGGGGTGGGAGGCAGGGGAAGGGCTGGGAGGCAGCTTGGGGGTCGGACCCCGTCCTCACCCACACTGCTGTTCCCTGCTCTCCCCCTCCCCCTGGCCTGAGCTCATGGTCCCTCGCCCTTCTGGACGCCTGGAGAGACTACGGGGGCATGTGACCGAGAGTCCCCAAGGGCAGGGAGCACAATGGCTTGTCCCCCACACACGCAGCAACGGC
>NW_027527444.1:3406707-3424253 GCF_008692635.1 Crocuta crocuta | reverse complement strand
ACTGAATGGTGGCTGAGTCCTGGGCCCTGTTCTAGAAACTTCACGTGGAATGATCCATCCAAAAGCACAACAGCCCTGTGGGCTTTTGCGCCGGCGGGGGGCTCTCCAGTCAATAAACCAGGTTGGTTTTACAGGATTGGCTCTCAAGGCTCTGGGGCGGCAAACCTAAAATCCTCCGGGCAGGAGCTGACGCCCGCCTTGAGATTCTGGAAATCTCTCTGAAGAGAGAGAAAATCTCTCTCTGAAAATCTCTCTGAAAATCTCCATTTTCGCTCTGAAGGCCTTCACCTGGTTGGGTGAGGCCCACCTCATTGTGGAGGGTGATCTCCTTTACTTAAAGCCAACTGATGATAGACAGTAACCACGTCTACAAAGTACCTCCAGAGCGGCCCCTACATGTGCGTTCCCACGCTGGGTACTGGATGGAGCCGCATCTAGTGACCCAGAAATCCGATCACTCAGGCTCAAGGTGGGAGCTGACGTGCAGGAAGGGGTTGGAAGTGCAGGCGCCTGGGCCCTGCCCCAGACCTGCCGAGCCCCCCCGTTCTGCGCAGGAGACCTGGAAACCCTCATTTTAACGAATAGCCCCATTGACGGGACCCCCCAGCGTCTGAAGCCTCCCATTCAGGGTCAGGCTTTGACCGTCTCTTCTGTCACGTGTGCCTGCGGTCGTCGACCACGGACGCCGCTCGTGTAGGGGTGCGGGGGCTGCTCAGGTGTGGGCCCTGGGCCAGGAGGTGGTGAGCACCGCGCGTTGCCGCACTGTCATCCTCTGAGTGCTTTGTGGGCGGGGGGGAGGGAGTGGCCCCAGGCTCCGCGTGAGATTAGGAAAGCTGGACCCCCGATCTGTGCACGGAGGCAAGCCCCGGCCAGGCAGCAGGTGACCGGCCTCGAGCGCTGGGCCGGCGCCGCTCTGATCCGCAGCAGCGGAGGGCTGGTCCGTGCAGGTCCCAGTGGGGGGCGGGCGGGGGCGCCCGCGGAAGGGCTGTAAGCAGAGGTGGCCTTGGCCAGTGGTCTCCAGCAGAGGCTTCCCGGTCCTAGATTTCTTTCCAGAACAGCTCCCGCTCTGGCTGTGGCTTCGGAGAGCCGGGCTGAGGGGCCGGGGTGGGCCGAGCCCTGGTGCGGGAGGGTCCTCTCAGGCCCGCCTCCATGACAGCGCTCACCAGGAAGCCTCGCTGGGCGGGGGGGTGACAAGACGGACACCCTGTCTGGTGCTCCTAACGCTTTGCTGAATCAGCGTTTGCTTAGAGCAGGCGGGGCCCCGGACAGCACTGGTGTTTCCTGCGCGCCCGCAGGGTGAGCGTCCCCTGGGTCTACCGGCGGGAGGGCTCTGGGTCCGTGTGCAGCGTCGGGAGGTTTACTCGAAGGGTCTGATGATGACGGATTTTCCGACGCTGGCGCTGACCCCTAGGGGCCTGTCACACCCTGACCCCTAGGGGCTGGCTGCCAGGACACGGCTTGGTGTTCCCGGCGACGCCCCGGGTAAGATCTCTGGCCAGAGGATGACCCAACACCTCCGTGTCACCCACGGGTCATTGAGAAACACCGTGGTCCTTTTGGTTTCATTCAATTTTGTTTTTCACAAACAAGCTACTAACTCCTCCCGACAGACTTTGCGGGTGTGTGAGACGCACATGCATCCCCCCTCCACCCCCCGTGGCCCAGAAGGTTCCAGACGGGTCGACACTGTCTCCCTCCTGTCCTGCGGTGCTGTGGCTGGCCGTGCCACCCAGGACAAACGGGAAAGTGTCAACGCTCACACTTAGGGCCGACAGCCCGGCCTCCCCAGGGCAGCCCCGCACACCCAGAGCCCCGGCCCCCAGGCTCTGCCCCGGAGACCCCAGCCCCCCGCTGCCCTCCTTCGTTCCCAGCTAGGAAGTGAGTCCAAGCTAAGATCAGGGAGCTTGACGAAGTCACCTCCCCACCTCCCCGCTCGTTCAGCCTCACCAGGAAAAGAGGCTCTCGGCCGGGGTCATCAGGCTCCTTGGTAGGAAGAGGGGGCAGCTGAAGGCTTGTGACTCTGGGGACCTTGGAGGGTCCTCTAGCTCTGCCCCCCAACCCCCCTCTCCTTAGCCCCCAATGCCTGTCATTCAGTCCTAAGAGGACAGAGAGCCCTTGACCTGGGAAAGGTCCCGCCCTGGAGGTGAGGGTGGGCGCAAACTCAGAGCCACCCATGTGCCTTCTCCCGGCTTCTCTGCACGCAGGCGCTGCAGCAGCCCGGGCTTCCCTGAGTCCTCCATGGGAGAGAGGCCAGGGCCTTGAGCATCCCGAAGCCGCAGGGGTGGGACGTGAGCTCCGCCTGCAGTGACCCCCACCGGGAACTGGGGCCTGAGGGTGTGGGTGACTCGCCCGGGCCACGCGAGCCCTCAGCTGTGGTCTCCATTCTGTAACACAAGTCCTGGGCTTAGCGACGTGTCTGAGAAGCAGACAAACCTGTCCCAGGGGTGAATGATGTGCTGTGTGCACTGGTCGTGGGAATCCGAGCCCGTGTGCACGAGGAGGTCCGTCCCTGCCTGGTGCACCCGCACCTGTGGAAGAAGAGCCGGGGAGCCGGGGACGCAGGCTCAGTCCCCAGGCTTCACCATGGCTTCTTCCGGGTCCCCTCTCATGGCTTCCTTCCCAGGACCTCAGGGAGTCACCACGCAGCCTGGAGGTGGGGACAGTGTCCCGCTGCTCGCCAAGGGCAGTGACATAGCTCGGACACACAGCGGGCCCCAGCGGGAGCACAGCTGGGTGCAGACCCGGGTGCTGACCGGCCCGCCCCTGAGCAGGCTGGCCCACGCACCCCTGAGCGTCCCCCAGCTCCCCCTCCAGGCCTGTTTCTGCACTTGGCAAGGGAGTGGCCTCGACCCTGGAGCCGGCTGTGTGTCCTGTCCCCAAGGAGCGGAGCCCGCCCACCGCCAGATGCTCCAAACGCCTCTTGCTTACATTCCGAAATGCATTCCCCCGTGACACTGGGGTGAAGTTTCAGTGCTGGGCGCAGTGCCCTGTGAGTAACGGAGCCCTGAGTGAATCGCAGACTTCTGGTCCCGTCCTGTGGAAGGAGGCAGCACGGGGTTGGCAAGGGGGGCGTGCCGTCCCGGGCGCCAGGCGGCTTCTCAGAGACGGAACGTGGCCGGGCGAGCTCGGATGGGAGCGGCGGGCTCGGCATGTGCCGGTGGAACGGAACTGTTGTGTCCGGATTTACTCAGTGTGCGGGTACGCGTCTCCTCCTGCTGCCATAGCTGAGCGCTGGTCAACAAAATGACCGCCAGCACAGGGGTTCAGACAACGCGCATTTATTGCCCTGCAGCCCTGGAGGTCAGAGGTCTGGGGCTGCTCTCAGCGGGTCAAAATCAAGGTGGTGGCCGTGCTGATTCGGCCGGGAGGCTGCAGGGGAACGTGTGTTTCCTGGACTTTGTCTGGCTTCTGGCTACACCTGCTTTCCTGAGATAAAGACCTTGGTGAGTACACCGGACCCGCCCAGGGATCCGGGATACTCTCTCCATCTCAAGGTCGTAGCCACATCTGCCCAGCCCCATTTCCCACATAAGCTCGGGCCACCACCACAGACCACGGAACGGGCCACACAAATGACCCGGGCGCACCTCATGGCTCTGGAGGCTGAACGTCTAGGACCAAAGTGCAGGCAGCTTTGGTGTCTGCTGGGGACTTGCTGCCCAGCCCACCGATGGCAGCTCCTCTCTCTGTCNCTGGTCTCTCACACGGGCACTGAGCCCATCATGGGGGCCCCACCCTCGCAAGCCCGTCACTTCCTGCAGCCCCGGCTCCCAACACCATCATGTCAAAGATGAGATTCCAACATACGAATGTGGGGTTCACGAGGTCCCTACCCGGAACACAGGTGCAGGCTCTGGGCCCCGGGATGTGGGCGTCTCTGTGGGGCCATCATCCTGACACAGCAGGTCTGCGGGGTCGGGCCGGAACCGCACACCAACCTCTGTTAGGCTCGGGTCGAGATTTGATCATCTCTCTTCTAGACGGAAGGAGCCGTTGGCTAACGAACGAGGAG
Source organism: Crocuta crocuta (assembly GCF_008692635.1). Lineage (NCBI taxonomy): Eukaryota > Metazoa > Chordata > Mammalia > Carnivora > Hyaenidae > Crocuta > Crocuta crocuta. The sequence continues at coordinate 3,420,241 of NW_027527444.1, read as the reverse complement.
ATGGCAAAGCCGGGACCTCCCTGAGCCCCCCGTGCTTGCTCCCCCGGGCCTCCGTGAGCACACCCCACCTTCCTGCCCCTCTACCTCTGCTTCTGTTTGTCTCGCCTCCTAGACCCCGGTTCCAGACCCGGAATGCTGCGCAGCACCTGGCGAGGGCTCCGTGAAGGAGCTCCCCGCTCCCTGGACGCACCCTCTAATTTTGGCCGGCCTGGGGTGGCCACGGCCTGCCCCCCCCCGACCTGAAGGATTCGGGAAGCAGAAACTGGCTACGATTTGTATTCAGAACCTTCCGAAGATTGGGATTCAACGTTTAAAACCTGCTCGCTTTTTTTTTTTCCCAGCTGCGCTTACAGATATTAAATGTTCTGCGTGTAAGCCCTTCACATCTGCCTCCTGGGGGACGAGGGGGTGCAGTGAATGGGGCACTGGGCTGGGGACGGGAGGGGGGCCAGTTCCGACCATCATTAGGCAGCTTTGCCGCTCGGGGCAAGTCACCCGTCTGCGGACTTCCCAGATGCAGCTGTGGGAAGAGTCCCCTCTGACACTGGGGTCCACCTGGGATTGCCCCCTCCACAGGTGGCCAGGCAAGGGGGTGTTTTCTAGGCTAATTGAGCATTGCCCCCAATTCCACCCTATGAAACAAAAAAGGCTCTTGATTATTCACGTATGAGAACACGGCTTTAAATAGCACCTCAATCTGCTTCCTCACCCACCGAGCCGGGGTCTCCGTGGAGGTGCGGTCGCCCACGGGAATCTTCTCCAGTCTCCATCCGAGCAGAGGCGGCCGGGTGGGAGCCGCCTGCCCCACCAGGGAGGGGACCTGCTTTCATCTCATTTCCGAGTGGTGGTGATTCTCAGGCTATGACAATTAAAAAGACAGAGAGCCCATTTGCATTTTTCCTGGGTGTTAATGACCTTCCAAGCCAGTGTTCAATTGTCTACCTTGAAACAGTGGAGTGCAGGCTGCATGAATAATTCAGCCGACGCCGAGCTCTCCCATGCACGGGGTGAAACCTCATTTGTGACCTAGTTCCTAAAGTTGAAGCCGCTCGTGTAATCTCTACATACACTGGGTTTCCGCTTCTGCAGGTGTGCGTTATTTGACTCAGAGATATCACATCCTAAGTAAACTCACTGTCAAGGTGTCAGGACTTAAATCAATGACACAGAGACCTAATTTATTTTACATCACCTGGAGCCGTAAATTTAATTAATTTTCCGTCTTGGGCACAGACGCACCTACGGGCTCCCTGTGATCTGGCTCTGGTCGGCGTCGTAAACACACGTACTAAAAAGGAGGCTCAGAGAGGCATGGGGGGCGCTCAGGATGACCTCGGGGGAGTCGAGGGCACTGGGGGCCGGGGGCTGTGGCTGGGCTGCGGGCTGTCGGAGCCGAGAGGGTCCTGAGGAGACGGTGCAAAGCAGGGGAGCCCGTAGCTCCTGCTGGGCACTGCACCTGTTACCCGGAGCCTCCGATCTGCAGACAGAGGATGACCCTCACCGAGCAGATGGTGGTATGCTTCTCTTCCCTGACACGGGGCTCTTCTTTCTGGTGCCATGTGACAGACACACAGCCACAACCCTGAGGCCGTTGAAGCCAGATTTCTGGACTAGGCGCCTGGGTGGCTCAGTCGGTTAAGACGCTGACATCAGCTCGGGTCATGATCTCGCGGTTTGTGGGTTCAAGACCTGAGGTGGACTCTGTGCTGACAGCTCAGAGCCTGGAGCTGCTTCAGATTCTGTGTCCCTCTCTCTCTGCTTCTCCCTGCCTCGTGCTCTGTCTCTCTCTCTCTCTCAAAAATAAATAGGCCCTAAAAACAGCCGGATTTCTGGACTAGGCGTTGGATGTCCTTGCTGCAAAGCGCTCCCTGGGTGTTCTGAATCATGTGACTCCCCTATGGCTGCCTTGCAGACCACAGGCGTGGGGGCCTCAAGCCATGAAGTGCCTCCCAGTTCTGGAGGCCAGGGGCCTGAAGTCAAGGTCGGGGCGGCGCCGTGCTTCCCCCGGGACCTGCGGGGGCAGGGGGGTGGCAGTCCTTCCTCTCTCTTCCGGTCCAGCGGATGCACACGGCCCTCAGTGGTCCTGGGCTGAGAGCTGGCTCCAGCCTCGGCCTCCGTCCCCACAGGGGCCCCTCCCTGCGGGTCCGGCTTCACGAGGTGGTTCTCCTGAGAGCCCAGGCACGTTGCCTCGGCGCCCTCCACTCTCCAGTCTGACCCCCTCCCACCTAATTGCATCTGCAGCGACCCTGGCTCCCAGTAAGGCCGCAGTTCATACCCGGCGGTCAGCGGGCCCACCGTCTTCCTGAGCATACAGTTCCGTGCGCACAGCAGTGTGCAGTGCGGCCGTGCTGGCAACTGAAGGTTCTCACCTACTTACTCCTCCTGAGGGAGTGTGAGCTGGGAGCGGTTTTCTCTTTTCTCTTTTTTCCTATTTATTTATTCATTCATTTATTTAAATGTTTGTTTATTTTTGAGAGAGAGAGGGAGCGGAGGAAGGGCAGAGAGAGAGGGAGACACAAAATCTGAAGCAGCTCCAGGCTCTGAGCTGATAGTTCGACACGGGGCTCGAACCCACGAACTGTAAGACTGTGACCCGAGCTGAAGTTGGACACTTAACTGACTGAGCCCCCCAGGCACCCCGTTCTTCTTCTTTTTTTTAATGTTTGTTTATTTATGAGAGAGAGAGAGAGAGCGGAGAAGGGGCACAGAGGCGTGGGAATAGAGGATCCCAAGCAGGCTCTGCACTGAGAACAGAGAGCCCGACACGGGGCTCGAACTCTAAACTATGAGATCATGTTCTGAGCTGAAGTCAGACGCTCATCTGACTGAGCCCCCCAGGCGCCCAGGGAGGTATTTTCAACAAAGATTCTTCTTCCTAAGAAAACCCCATGTAATGGGGCGCCTGGGTGGCTTAGTCGGTTAAGCGTCCGACTTTCGCTTGGGTCATGATCTCGCGGTTCGTGGGTTCGGGCCCCGCGTCGGGCTCTGTGCTGACTGCCAGCTCGGAGCCTGGAGCCTGTTTCACATTCTGTGTCTCCCTCTCTCTCTGACCCTCCCCTGCTCACGCTGTCTCTCTCTCTCTCTCCTAGAAATAAACAAAACATTAAAAAAAAACATTTAAAAAAAAAAGAAAAGAAAACTGCATGTATTAAGTTGTTCGTGCCTCTACTGAAATACTAGCTGGCACTAAAAAGAGGCCACTGTGCCGGGGGCCCAGACCAACCGCACCCTCAGGTAGGCACTTCGTCATTTCTCAGGAAAACGGGATCTTCCTGGTAACGCTCTCCTCGCTGAGGGTCTGGCACCTTCAACAGACCCTTGACGACACCTCCAGTCTTGCCCGTTTGGACAGTTTGATCAGATGGGAGTACGTTTGCCTGCAGGGAACAGGAGCCCCAACTCACAGTGACTGAAATCAGCCCTTTCTTCCCCGCGAAGAGGCAGGCAGCCGTGGTATAGCTTCAGTGGCCTGACCACTCCCATGCCGTGTCCTGTAGTTTTCTTGGCCTCTCTGTCATTTTCCACGCGTGACCTCCAGCTGTCTCAGGGTCTGAGGTTGAAGCAAAGAGGACGAGGGGCGCCTGGGTGGCTTAGTCGGTTAAGCGTCCGACTTTGGCTCAGGTCACGATCTCACGGTTCGTGGGTTCGAGCCCCACGTCAGGCTCTGTGCTGCCAGCTCAGAGCCTGGAGCCTGTTTCAGTCTGTGACTCCCGCTCTCTCTGACCTTCCCCTGCTCGTGCTCTCTCTCTCTCTCTCTCTCTTTCAGAAATAAATAAAACATTAAAAACTTTTTTGAAGTAAAGAGGACGGGACGGATGTGCGTCACCTGGCCCTGCTTACGGGGACCCAGGACTCTCCTGGAGCCCTGGGGGGTCTCTGCTCTGCCTCGGTGGCCAACCCTTGTCACGAGGACACACTTAGCTGCACGGAAAGCGGGGAAAGTGGCCATTTTGGTTTTCCAGGCTCCATGACCAAAGCAAGCAAAGGAGAAAGGGGCTGGGCCATCCAGCCTACAATGTCCGCCATGAAGAGCATCCTGACGTTCCAAACAGTCTCAATGTTGACTTTTACCACGAGCATCATGACCCACCGTCTAGATTCCCCTGTTGACATTTTTACCAAGCCTGCTTGGTCACGTCTACTCTTTCCCAGGTAGGCTTTTTAGAGAACTATCTCGTCACTTCACAACTGAACTCTTGAACAAGGCGCTTGTCCGACTTCCCTACCTCCTTTGAAGACCACGGGGTCCCGGCGACGACCGGTGTGGGTGCACGCGTGAGCCTCCGCGGCTGCCGTGAGGAGGCACCACGAACATCAGAAACGTACCGGGTCCCAGTTCTGCAGGCCCCCGGTCGGAGGGCTGGTTTCTTCCATGGCCTCTGATGGGGGCTCTGTTCCAAGCCCTGAGTCCAGTTCCAGTGGCCGCTGGCAGCGCTTGGCGTTCCTGGGCTTGGCCGCGTCCCTCTGGTGGATGTTTCCGTTGAGAGCACTTGGGAGACCCTCCCCGGGCTCCCCCGGACCTTATCCACTGCTCACCCCAGCAGGTCGCGGGAAGCCCGGGGAGGCTGGGGCTGGGATGCCCGGCCACCCCTCCTCCCCAGCTGGCCTACCGCCATGTTGGACGTGAATGTCCACAGACGCCCGGAGCCCGGAGGCTTCTGCCCAACGCCACAAGCCCCCGGGTCGGGCTCTAAGGCTTCGCAATCCTTGTGTGCCTATTGCTGTGGGATCTACCGTAGCTTGGGGCCCTGCCCTCAAGCTCACGGCCCTCCTACACTCCCAGGGCCCAGAGAGGCCAGGCTCTCCCGCCCTCCGGACAGGAAATCTCAACGGATCTCCCCACGCACAGCAAGACTCCCGTTTTAGCCAGATGTTTTCTCCACCCGATGGAAAAAACACCACTCGATCCCATTGTGGCTTCGGGGAAGGGAGTCATGAGGTGCTGAGGGCCAGGGACAACCGAGGGTGATGGTGACCGCACACGTCGCTGTCCCACAATGTCACCGATGTCCTGGTAACAGTTCTGAAGTTACCCTGCCTGACGTCGTCTGTCAGCCCCACACCCCTGGACGCAGCTTAAATCTGGGCACAGCCCGTGATGATTTGCGTTTCAGCAAAGGGGAAACCCGCGGGCTGACGGGCCAAGTAGCTTGTTCAGGCTCTCAGTTAGTGACGCTGAGTTTATCCCAAGTGGCTTCTAATCCTGGGGCCACGAGGCTACACCACTCATAACACCACCAGGCATGCGGCGATCCAGCAGAGGGAGCGCACAGTAGGGGCATTAACGTGTCTGCCGGATGGATAGACGGCCGTCGTAGCTTCGGGGGCAGGGCAGAGAGAGACTTTCTGAAGCAAGTCGTACGTTGAAGAGGCTCCCGCACCGTCTCTCCCCGCGTGCACCCACGGGGATGGTGTGGTCAGGTGCCCCAGGCGGTTCCTCACCTGGAGGGCCCACCCAGTCCCTCATCTGGGGCCGGAGGGGTGGCAAAGGCCACCTTCAGGTCTTGTGACAGGGTGGCAAGGCTGTTTCATTTATTTTTTAAAGAGATTTTATAAGTAATCTCTGCACCCAGTGTGGGGCTCGAACTCACAACTTTGAGATCAACAGTCACGTGCTCTACAGACGGAGCCGGCCAGGCGCCCCCTGGGGTCACGTCTTGATCACATCGCCTGCTTCTGTGATCCCAGCACACACCTGTTACGGGTGAGAGGTGCAGGGTCCCGGGGCTTAGAGGCCGGGCTTCAAGCTCTGCCCCCAGATCCCTCCCCTGCCCTGCCTGCCTCTCCCCCACGGGGTGGCCAGACCTGCAGGCCCCTGGTCTGGCCACCTTTCTGGAGACACAGCGAAGTTTTCTCCTGCCGGATAGCCACGCCCCCCTGGGCTCTCTGGAACACGCAAGGGTGGGGGTCCCGGGGGAGCAGTTTGGAAGCCATTGCGACGTCAGCTGGGAGGGCCTGGGGCTGGTGCGCCGTCCTTCGGGGCCGCAGAAGCGGGTGAGGCCGGCCTCGTGCGTCTGTCCGCGGGGCGGGACCGAAGGTCACCACGGACGGTGACAGGCACCAGGTTTGACACCTCGGTTCCCAAACATCATGTCTGTGACGTGGTCTCGGGCAGGAGCCCCGGACGGACCTTGCTCTATGCCCGCGAGAGGCCGCATCTGCCAAATCACACGGAGAGAGAGCACAGCCAGGTCGTGGGACTCACCGTGACCGCGAGCCTGGACGTGTGGACGGTCCTCGCTGAGAATCCTGTCCCGCGTGAGGGGGAGGGCCCTGGGGAGGAGGAAGGGCGGGCCTCCCCTCCCCGCCTCCCTGGTGCGGCCAGACCCCGGTGGCCCCGGTGGCCCTGGCGGCCCGTCTCCCTGCCTGCTCCCCGCGTTTCCTGACCCGGAGCCCCGACTTCTCCTGAGCACAGACTCCCCACGCTGTGTCCTGCGGATGTGAACACGCGCTCCTCAAGGAAGGTTCTGCGCAGGTGGCGCTCCGGGCGCGGCCCAGGCTTCCTCGACAACCCTGTGTTTTCCGAGGGGTCTTTCCGTGCAGGGGCTCGCGCGGCACACGCGCCGAAAACTCCGAGGCCGTGCTGCCCGCTCTGCTGGGGTGGGACATGGGGGGGTCCGGGGCGGGTGGAGGCTGTGTCCCAGCCAGCGCTACCCGCAGGGCAGTGGGACGCCAGCCCTGGGCTCCGGCGCCTGGGATGGCTCGGGCAAGGCTGTGGCGGCTCCGGACCGAGTCCTGAAGCTCGAAGGGAACAAGGCTCGTTCAGGAGCCGCCCCCTGCGGACCGCAGCGTCCACGCGCAAAGTGGGAACGAGGACTCAGCTCCCTCCAGCCTTCGGTGCTACGAAGCTGTTCTGCAAATGTCAGAGCCCCCAGGTGCGTCCCTTGCCCCGGGGAGGCTCCCCGGGTGGCCCCCAAACCAGACGGCGGACTCTGCAGGCCACGCGGGCCAGCACTCCTGGGAGGGACGGCTGGTGGCCCACGTCCCTGGCAGGCTCAGCGACGGTAGCAGCGGAGGGCGGACATGGGTTGTCTGTGAGCTGGACAACAAGAGCATTTATACAAAATTCTTAGGCCTCGCGACTACTGTCCCTCTCGCTTTACAAAGAAGTGCAAAGTCCTCGACTGTGGGCCCCGCTGCCAGCGCGGGAGGCCCTGACCTCCGTGCGCCCGGGCCTGTCTGTCCCGCTCAGTGACGCTTGAAGCCTTCGTCGCGGAAACCACGCCTGCTGGAGCGTGTCTCCCCACCCCCCCCGTGCCCTGTGTCCTGCCGGAGCGACCTGACACCCCGGGGCATGTGCCGGGTGCGACTGAGAGGAGGTCTGGCCGAGACAGGCGGGAAGCCACGATGGACGGTGTCCTCGACCGGTCGAGCTGTGCTAACGGACTGTCGCGGGCCGGGCGGCTCGTAAACGGCGCGTCTCTCACGGTTCTGAAAGCGGGGTGCCGGCATGGTTTCTGGTGGGGGCTCTTCGGGCCGCCTCTCGCCGTGTCCTAACGTAACGGGGGGGCAGGGTATGGGCTTGCCGCCTGGCGCAGGCCCCCTCGAAGGCCGTGGGGGCAGGGNAGGGTGGGAGTTCTGCCCAAGAGAACGGGAACCGCGGCCGTTGGCACTAGGGACTTCCTGGTGGGAAGAGAAGACGGAGAGCCGCCGGCGGGGCCGCGGGGGCACCTCGGGTGCAGGCACTGGAAGAGGACCACGGCGCGAAACGCCCTCAGCGACGGGTCGGAAATGCGCGCCCGGGGAAAGTGAAGAGAAGCGTGTCCGCGGCCAGGGGGCCTGAAGGGCATCCGCGTGGTCGTAGGTGCCAGGGAAGGCTTTGCTCTGCCTGTCCCCGAGGCAGGCGTGAGGCCGTGGGCAGGAGGCGTCCACTTCCACGTCCACGCGGTGCCACAGCCACGTCCACACAGTCTGGGCAGCAGGCCTGTGGAAGCGGAGCGCCGGCTTTGTGCGTCTCCCGGTAACTAGACGTGCTTCTCGTTCCGAAGATTTGAAGATTTCCTCTCTAAACCCGTGCGTGGCCCATTTTCGGGCATGGCGGCTCCAGGCTCCGCAGCTAATTCTCCCAAACCTGTCTCTTCTCCCGACTTCTCTCGCTCCCCACCTGCCCAGGAGCCAACGAAAGCAGCTTTGATAAATCTATCAGCTCTAACAGCCGGGATTCAGGCCACTTCTCAGATGAGTGGCAAATCTGTCATAAAGTCCTTAGCACTGAGCCCCGGTGCATTTAAGGGTAAGCCCTAGATACTTATTAAACTGGAGGCCTTACGGAAAAAGGTAGCTTTTTTTTTTTAATGCAATAAAATTCCTTTAGAAATACCTCCTGCCCTGGTTTTCTGGGTTCTGAGAGACCCCGTGAGACCCTGAGGCAGGAAGTCCCGGCTCTGGCTAGCGGGCTCCTTGCCGCTGTGAGGCTTAACTGGTCCCAGCATCCCCGTCTCCCAGAAACGTGCCTCGCACTTTCTGTTGAGTTACTTTGCTCGTTGGAGCTTGGAGGTTTTCGCGTGTGTGTGCGTGGCTGCATCGTGCACACATGTGGGCATGCGTGTGTGAGCCGGTGTACGTGTAGGTGGGCGTGCGTGTGTGTGTGTGNACCCCCCCCCCCCCCCCCACCTGCACCCACAGCCCGCGGCTGGCCTTCCACCCTGGCCGGGGCGGGGCAATGATTCAGGAGGGGTTTCACATCGGCGGCCAGGAGCCCCGTCTCCGCCTGGGGTCTGCCTGCGGTGCCCCAGAGCCGGCCTTGGGTGCCTGAGGGGCGACCCCTCATCGGGCGGCCCAACGGCCTTGCACACGGCCCTCCTCAGCCCTCCCTCCCCTGCCTCCCCAGCCGGGTGGAAAGCGAGATCCAAGGTGATCCGATCGGTGGGTGACTCAGGGTTTTGGAGGATAAGGGCTTCCTCCTCTTCTGTGGACGGAGGGGCATAAATGACTCTCTGGGTGACTCAAGTGACACGCCCTTCCCCGCTCACAGGGAAATCCAATCCGAGGTGAGCCGGAGGACCTGGCCGGCCGGGCAGGGGACTCACCCTCGAGTGCGGAGAGGGACAAAGCCCCTCGAGCCGCGAGCTGTTTGTGTTTAACACATTCCATGTTCAACGTAAACTAGGAATCTAGTCCACATCTTGGGGTGCTGTGGGGGGAGGGTGGCACACGGGCCCCAGGACAGCCCGTTCCAGTGGGCCGAGGGGCTCCAGTCGCTCTCTGTGGTGCCCCAGTCAGGGGGGACAGAGCCAGCTAAGGACAGAGGATTCACAAAATGGCCTGGTTCCAGCAGAAGATGACTGCAGGGCCTTCAAAGATGCCAAGGGTGGCATCAGCCTCTTGGGCATGCAGGGCAAGGAGGTGCCCTGTGCAGGCCTCTACCAGGCAGGGCTGCTGGGGGGGATGCTGGGGGGTGCAGGCATGTCCTGGGGGGTGCTGGGGGTGCAGGCATGTCCTGGGGAGATGCTGAGGGGTGCAGGCATGTCCTGGGGGTGCTGAGGGGTGCANGTGGGGGGTGGGGTAGGGCAGGCAGCCTGTCCTGGGGGGGTGGGGGGGGCAGGCAGCACGTCCAGCTGTCACCTCCCATGGTGCCAGCCTCAGCGATGTGCCTTCCCAAGGTCAGGGCCACAGGCCAGCCGCACAAGCCCACTCTGTGGCATGTCTGAGGGACCAGGTGGCCGGGTCCGTCCTGCAGGCGGCCAGGCTTGGTCGGGCCGCGCCTCCTCACCTCTGGGCCCCCCTCACAGTCCCTTCTCAGCCCAGACCCTTCCTAAGTGTCCTGCACCGCAAGCCACTTTGGCGGCGCATTGGGGAGGGGCCGGGACTCTGTAGAGGAGGCAGGATCCATAAGGCCAAACACTTGGGGGAGGGGGCACAGTGAGTGCCCAGGGCGGGGGGCCGAGGCACAGCCCTGGCANCAGATTCCTGAGCAGGACACTGGGAGGGGCCCAGGCAGTGGGAGCGGCCATAACCCTCGCTCCCCAGGCAGCACAGAGAGGGCCGGCCGCTGGGCGCCCGGTCACGGCAGGAGGGGCCTTTCTGGCTTTGAGAAGTGCGGCGCTGCAACGGGCCGAAGAGGCAGGTGGCAAGGGAAGTGTCCTCTGGCCACCGGGGCGCCTGTCAACAGCGTGGACGGACGGGTGCCCTGCGGAGCCCATGGTGGCTCCTGGCTTGAGGCCGGGCGCCACGCGACAGGGAGGGAATCGCCAGCAGCTGCTTCCTCTCCTGAGCGCACAGGAGCGTCTCCGTGAAGCCTCAGCACAAATAGAGCCTCTGCATCGGTAAGAGGGAAACAAATGGCCACAGAAACATCCAGAGAGAGGAAATGCAAGGTGACGTCACACAGAGGAGCGCACACTGGAGCCAGCACGGGACATCCCTGCCCCGCCCCCCGGCCCCGGTCAGTGGTCAGACGCCCAGGGAGGAGGCAAGGTGTTCACCCCGATGTTCACGCGCCCGTACCGCACTTGCTGGAACGAGGCTATGATAACAGCGTGGCAGTTACATTCCTAAAAAGCCTTTATCTAATAGAGATAGAGAATAGATCTAACAGATAATAGATCTGGTCGGGGCACCCGGGGGCTCAGTCAGTTAGGCGTCTGACTTCAGCTCAGGTCATGATCTCCCCGTTTGTGAGTTTGAGCCCCGCGTGATGCTCTGTGCTGACAGCTTGGAGCCTGCAGCTTGCTTTGGATGCTGTGTCTTCCTCTCTCTCTGCCCCTCCCCCTCTCATGCTGTCTCTGTCTCTTAAAAGTAAAAATACATTTGAAAAAAAGACATGCATATGGTCACATACAGGTAAAATGCCTTCATGTCTGCGATTTGTTCTAAATACACATCAACCAGAACAATGGCGGAGGTTGGGGGGGTCGGCTACAAGAGTAAGAAGTGACGATGGTGAAGAGCACATTCTGGTTTATTGTTCGAGTCTCCGGACTTTGGCTCTGTTTGAGGTTTTCCTTAATACAAGTTTAAAAATGAATAAAGGAACAGTTCGCGTGTCTGGTGGGAATGTGGGCACCGGGGCTGTCAGACGGCCTGGGACGCGGGACTCGTAGCTTCCGGACAGCCACCTGGCGACTTTAACAACATACGTGAAAATACGTGGACGCTCGGAGGCAGAATCACCGTGTTGCGAAGGATGCAGGGGAGGGATGTGTGGTGTGCGGTCCCGTCAGACGGCAGGCTGCCATGCCGGTACCCCACTGCTGTGGGCTGCCCCCCCCAGACGTATGTGTTAGAGCCCTGACGCTTGGCACCTCAGAATGTGACTGTATTTGGAAGTAGGGGCCTTTGTAGACGTGATTAAGCTACAGCGGGGCCTTTAAGGTGGGTCCTGGTCCACGATGATTTGTGTCTTTGTGCAAAGAGGTCAGGACGCAGGCCCGCACAGAGGGGCCATGTGATGAGGACCCGCGAGAAGACAGGCGTCCATGAGGCCAAGAGAGAGCCCTCGGGAGGGACCAGCCCTGCCCCGCCTGGATCTCGGACTCCCGGCCTCAGGATGCGAGCAGATCCGTGTGTGGTGCTCGCGCCCCCGAGCTGTGGGACTCTGCTGTGGCAGTGGTGCAAATGGAGACACAGGCCCCGTTTTTATAAAAATAAATAACAGCAAAAATCCCCTCTACCCGTGTGTGCAGATGCACGCGCGTGTCGGTAGACAGTGTGTGGCCGGCTCAGACCAGGCTCCCTGCGGTGTCCGCTGGGCAGAGGTGGGGGCTTAGAGGTAAGAGCGCCAGCTTACCTCTGCGTTCTCCCTCACGCTGAGCATGAGAAAACAGGCGAGAATCATCTGAGACTCAGAGAAAAACAATGAGAGAGAGAGAGAGGCAGAAATAGAAAGATTCTGGACCAGGTATCAAGAGACTGGATTCAATGGAGATTGTAGACTTCCAGAAATTCTACATAAAACTGCCTTCCTAAGGGGCGCCTGGGGGGCTCAGTCGGTTAAGCGTCCGACTTCGGCTCAGGTCATGATCTCACAGTTCGTGGGTTCGAGCCCCGCGTCGGGCTCTGTGCTGACGGCTAGCTCAGAGCCTGGAGCCTGTCTTCAGATTCTGTGACTCCCTCTCTCTCTGACCCTCCCCTGCTCACACTGTCTCTGTCTCTCTCTCAAAAATAAATAAAACATTTAAAAAAACCTTTTTTTAAAAAAATGTAAGTCTGTTTAACTTGGGGGGGGAGGGGAGGATGAGAACAGGAAATCAAAGCGCAATCTCTGGGGAGAAATCTGATTCTAATTAACAGGTTCCTTGCACAGAAACCTTCTTTTTAGGGGCACCTGGTTAAGCGTCCGACTTCGGCTCAGGTCATGATCTCACAGTTCGTGGGTTCGAGCCCCGCGTCGGGCTCTGTGCTGGCAGCTCAGAGCCTGGAGCTGCTTCTGATTCTGGGTCTCCCTCTCTCTCTGCCCCTCCCCTGCTCACACTCTGTCTCTCTCCCTCTCTCAAAAAGAAATGAACATTTAAAATTTTTTTATAAATATTAAAAAAACTGCCTTCCAAAAAAAAATATCCATGTAGTAAGTATAGGAAGTGGGCATTTAGGGGGAGAGTCAAACATTCCACCTCTTTTGTTGACGTTTCTTTTAGACACAAAGTGGGTCGGTGTTAGTTGTCTGGGACCTCGGCACTGTGTTATCTGTAGGTAGATGTCTCCCCAGAATTATCGTGCTTTGTCTTGCAATGGAGAAGGCCGTTTTCTGGTAGTTCCACAGAGAATCTCAAGGTCACGGACTTGAGGGGTGTGTAGCTCTAGCCTCAGCCCCAGGGACAGACTCATTTCCCCCCAAAGCCTCGTGTACCAATCGAGCTTGCTGGTTCCCCCTCCTGCTGCAACGCCCCCTCACGCCGTGTTTCGGCCTCGTCCAGAGGAGGGCTGAGCAGCCTCCCTTCCCTGGGACCAGGGATCGGGCCCACAGGCAGACAGGACGCCCCCACCCCGGCCACCTCGTCATCTCGGCCGCCCGGCTTCTCTCTGTTCACGCAGTCATCAGATTCTGTGATTTTGATTACAGAATCCTCCCAGTGCATAATTTTTTTGAGATCATTTTATGCGAACAAAGACCCGGATGCAGCGTAGAGCCACCATGTGCTAACCAATGAAATGGAAATGTTCTCGTTCAAAATGCTTCGGTGACTTAGGAAACGCAGACATTCTAGGTGGGATGTGGCGGGGGAGAAGATGTGATATTTTCATTCCTTTCTGAGCGTTTATATCCAGTTTGAGACTCAACTTCACCAGTGGTTGGCTGGTTGGTGATTCTCTAGAAGTACTTAGGCAACGAGCTTGGTCTCCGAGTTTCATTTCGAAGTCAGGCACGTGTTATCAACCACGGCTGCCACGAAGAAGAGACGCCCAGAGAATGCTGGACTCTGGGGTAGAGTTTCGTCCGTCTGGTTGTCTGCTCTGTTCTGTCTGCTCTGTTCACCGCGCTGAGGACAGAGGTCCCCAGGAAACGTTTGTTGGATGAATGAAGGAGCAGGCGCGTCAATGAGACAGAGTTCTCCTTTCACCCGTTCCGTCAGCGAGGGGAGGAAATGCGCCCCGG
>NW_027527444.1:3403206-3406622 GCF_008692635.1 Crocuta crocuta | reverse complement strand
TGCGGAGTGGGCAGAGAGCATCACGTGATTCTTGGCCTCAACTGGCTCCCAGCCTGGGTGGGCTTCCCCGACATCCTGAACCAGACGCGGGGGCCGCACCTGGGGCGTCCTTTTTTCTTAAATTGGTTTTGTTCTTTGCTAATTCATTCACTTGCCTGTTTTTTATGGAAGTGTAGTTGACACACAATGCTGCGTGAGTTGGGGGCCCGACGCAGTGACCGGGCAGGTGTGGGCGTCGTGCGGCGCTCACTGCAGGCGCAGCCTCCTGCTGCCCCCCCATCGGTGCTGCAGCGCCGTGGAGACACTCCCTGCGCGGCGCCTTCCATCCCGGCTCGTTCCTCCCTAACCGGAAGCCTGTACCTCCCACTCCCTTCACCCGTTTTNTGTGCCTGTGTGTGTGTGCATGTGTGTGTGTGCGTGCGTGTGTGTGTGTAGATTCCATATGTAAGTGAGACCACGTGGAATCTGTCCTTCTCTGTCTGACTTCCTTCACTCAGCATCGCACCCTCTGGGTCCATCCATGTTGTTGCAAAAGGTGAGATCTCATTCTTTTTCATGGCTCAGTAATGTTCTGCTGTGTGTACGTGCCGCACTTCCTATATCCACGTTCAACTGTGGGGGGACACTTGGGTCACAGTAGATGCAGGGGGTGGTGGGGGTCCCGGGGTGGGGGGGACACTTGGGTCACAGTAGATGCAGGGGGTGGTGGGGGTCCCGGGGTGGGGGGGACACTTGGGTCACAGTAGATGCAGGGGGTGGTGGGGGTCCCGGGGTGGGGGGGACACTTGGGTCACAGTAGATGCAGGGGGTGGTGGGGGTCCCGGGGTGGGGGGGACACTTGGGTCACAGTAGATGCAGGGGGTGGTGGGGGTCCCGGGGTGGGGGGGACACTTGGGTCACAGTAGATGCAGGGGGTGATGGGGGGTACCCGGCTGGTGGGGGATACTGCTGCAGTGACGTGTGGTGCCCGGCTTCTTTCTTACAACCAGCCCGAGCACATCAGCTCCCGACCACCATGTCCCTCTCTCCCTCTGGGACCTTGTATGGGGACCACCTTTTGCCCCAAATCCCCCATCTCACTTTCTCCGACTGGACTCAGATGCCCTCCCCTGGTGGCTTCCTGCGCATGCGGCCTGTGGTGGGGGACAGGGACGGAGTGGCGGGGGCCCTGCCCTACAGCACGTCCACGCACGGGGCAGAGCCCACCTCCTCGGAGCCGGCCCCCGCTGCCGACTGGGGCCGTGTTCCCGGGACAAGGTGAGGGTGCCGTGAGGAGCGAGGCCGGACCAGGAGCCCCTGCTGTGTGCTGGCAGCTGCTGGCCCGGGCACGCGCTCTGCCCCCCGAGCCTCGGCCTCCCCCGGGGCCACGTGACGAGCTGTGCGGACTGTCCCCGGAGAAGATGCGGAGAGCATGTCAGGCGGTGAGGTCCCTGGAGCTGTGAATGCCTCTGCGTGCCCTCGCGTGATGCCCTACCCTGTGCCGAGAAGCACTCATGTCCGTCCACTCGCAACCCTCACCTGCAGCTTTCCAGAACCTTCTCGTCGGCTCCCATGGCACGGGCCTGATGGGTGCAGAGGGTCCAGAGGGGACAGGGCACTCGGGCCGGCTCCGGAACTTGTCGGTGGCGGATTGGGCTTGGACCCGGAGGTCCACCTTCCTCGGAGGGGTTCCCTCATGGGCTGGTCTGCAGACGATGATGACAAGGATGGTGACGAAGGTGGCAGCTAACTTGTACGAGCACTTGTACTGTGGCCATAGCCGATGCTCATGGCATTTCATTTCCTTCTTTTTTTAAAGTAGGCTCCACGCCCAATGTGGGGCTTGAACTCAACCCCGAAGTCAAGCGTTGCACGCCGTAAAGACGGAGCCAGCCAGGCGCCTCACCTGGCTTCATTCATCCTGACAGCAGCCTGATGAGGTGGGTCCTCTTATTATCACCCCCGATTCACAGGTAGGCAAACTGAGGCTTAGCAGGATTGAGCACCCCCTTCCCCCATCACACGGTCCACAGGGGGCAGCACCCGGGGCTCTCCGCAGCAGGGGGAGGGCCCTGACATCCCTGGCCGCTCCCCTTCTCCGGGAAGGTCATCCGACTTTCTGAGAGAGGGACTGTGGGGGGGCAGGGCCACCCCAGGGCCCAGATGGGGTCATGACACAGCAGAGCAGTGGGGGCCCGAGGCAGCACGGGTGGGGAGAGGATGCGGGTCAGGCCCCCTGACGGGCTTCAAGCTCGTGACTGAAGAGGCAGTGAGCTCCTGAGGACCCCTGGCCGGAGACATAGCGGGGGACCGGGGGACGGGGTCTCTGGGCTCCCCAGGATTGGAGGTGTGACCCCCACAATGTCCACAGTCAGATCCCTAGAACCCAGGGACACGGAGCCCTGTGGGGCGGAGGGGACTCTGCAGATGTGACTGGGACCTGGGACGGGAGAGTGCCGGCTCGTCCAGGGGGCCCCGTCTGGTCACAGGGTCCTGCCCCAGCTACAGTGCAGGGAGGCGTGAGCACGGAGCGGGGACGGGCGCCGTGCGCCGGCACTGGGGGAGGATGGGGCGCGAGCTGGGGAGTGGGCGCCCTGGGAGCTGGGAAAGGTTAAGGGAGCGGAGCCTCTGGAAGGAACCGGTCCCGCGGACACTGGACCGTAGCCCAGGGAGACCCACGACGGCCTCCTGACCCGCAGACCGCGAGCCGGTGACTTGGTGAGGTCCAAGCCACTGCGTTGGGTCATCTGTCACCGTTACAGCAGGCGCGGGAGGGACCCTGCGACAGCCGAGAGCGGGGCAGAAGCCGGAGCTGGTTGCTGCGTCTCCCCCAGGTCGCCGGAGGCTGGGGCGGGGGGTGGTTGGCACGACTGTTCGCTGTCGTGACAGAGGAAGGGACAGGTGAGAAGTCGGCGTCTCCCAGGCCAGTGTGACCTAGAGCAGTGACCCGCCCCCGGGACGGGGCCCGGGTGGCGCCAGGCGGGACACGCGCAGGCCCCCAGCCCCGCTGCCGGGAGTCGGCTCCAGCCGGATGCCCGCTGAGCAGTGTCCTCTGCACAGGCCGCTGGGGTCCGGGCGGGGGGCTGGGGCCGGGGGCCTCCCTGCTCTGCGACGCCTGGCGGGGTGTGTGTTCCGTCCGGGCCTCCGGCAGGGGCCCCACCATCGCCCCCTCACGGGGAGGGAGGCCCGGGGGCGGGCCAGACGCAGCCCCGGGGTCCCTGGGGCGTCTGCAGGGTGCGTGAGCGGGCTTGGGGTGTCTGAGTCCTGTCCCTGCCTCTAGACAAGCTGACGACACACAGGTCAGGGGATCTGGAAGTGCAGCCAAAATACGCCCGGGGTGCCCGACCGGCTCCGAGAGTCGGGGGGATGTGGGGCACTGGAGGCCCGCAGGGCAGGGCCCATCTCAGGGGCTGGGGGCCTCCTGCTAACACCCACGT
>NW_027527444.1:3400140-3403074 GCF_008692635.1 Crocuta crocuta | reverse complement strand
CACGTAGCCCCCCACCCCCGCCCCGCTCCCTCCAAGAGACCAGCCCCCAGGAGCACCGGCCTGCAGGGTTCCGCGGGGACGGGAAATCCTTGGAGGAGGCTGTTCCAGAGGCCAGGGCGCACGCACACGCTTGTGCACACATGCACGCGCGCGCACACACACTCCCCATCCAGAAACCATCTCAAACCCTGAGCCGCCAGGAGGTCTCTTGGGAACCGTGGCCCCAGACCCGCACTCTGAGGAGGCGGGTTTCCCGCCCGGCGCCCGGGTTAGGTGCTGGGTCCCCATGTCAGGCCAGGCTGGGGGGCGAGGCAGCGCCAGGCCTGCGGGGAGGAGCCGCGTGGAGCCGTGATCAGAACGGCCCCCAGCGCAGGGCTGAGCAGGCCTCTGCGGGGCCGCCTGTAACCCACACTGAGACGTGCTTGTTCCCTGCGGCCCCGCAGGCTCTGCTCTTTGCGGTCAGCACCCACCGGGAATGACTGGGCTCTGAGCACAGACCATTCTTGGGTGGGGGGGGTGTCTCAAACACAGCAGTTAGCCACCTTCCAGTGGTTCGGGCATAGGGACTGAGGGAAATCCTTCCCCCATCCCAAGTAACTTCCTATGGTTGTGCCTCTGGGCCTAGATTTTCACTATTAGATGCTCATTCCTTTGGATGAGCCTTCCTTTACTCCGAGGAGGTTCACCAGATCAATAGCATCCACATGAAGTGTTAACAGCTATGGGATCTGTAGGCAGGGAGACGCTGGGGTCAGGGTGGAAAAGGCCGGAGGACTCCCTGGAGGAGAGGAAAGTGAACCTGTCAACGTCCAGGCTGACCCACCCCACCCGCCTCCCTCCTGGCGTGCAGGGTGCCTGCCCTGGGAGCTGGGTGGGGTCGCTTCAGTACAAGCAGTACACAGACAATGTGGTCACAAGCTACTATATAGTTATTACACTTAGAAAAATTAAATATTTAAAAATATTTATTTTGGGAGAGAGAGAGAGAGAGCACAAGCAGGGGAGGGGCAGAGAGAGGGGGAGAGAGAATCCCAAGCAGGCTCCACGCTGTCAGCACAGAGCCTGGTGTGGGGGTCAATCCCATGACCTGTGAGATCATGACCTGAGCCAAGATAAAAAGTCAGACGCTTAACCGACTAAGCCACCCAAGTGCCCCAGAGACTTTTTCTTAAAAATGAAGAATTATCCCTGTAGCAAAGGGTGCTTACAGTTACAGATTCTGGGTCCAGACCACTTGGATTTTAATCCGCCTCTTCCACTTCTTAGCTGTGGGAACTTGAGTGAGTGTCTTCACCTCTCTGTGCCTCACTTTCCTTGTCTTTCAAATGGAGCTAATAAAAGAGCCCCCTCTGATCTTTTCTTGTAGCCATACAGTTGGGGAGGGCAGGACCCTCAGCCCGGAGCCCGGTGCCCGCGGGGGACACGGAGGCGGGTGGGCAGGACCCTCAGCCCGCGGACCGGTGCCCGCGGGGGACACGGAGGCGGGTGGTGGCTGATGGCCCATGAGTGAAACTTAAGGCTGAAGGCCAGGGGCAGGGGACACACAGGGACCCAGGTGGGAAGGCCCGCGGAAATGCACAGGTGGTTCCTTGCAGGAAGCAGGCTGTGAGGGCGCTACGGGGACACACACTCACACACACACACACACACACACACACNGGTGGCCTCCCCTACCCCCCAGCCTCTGCTCCCGTCTCCCCTTCTCCCGCGCCCACCCCTCCCTGTCTGGATGCCCCCGATCCAGGCTTGGGAAGGGGTTGCCCGCTGGGCAGGGGCTCCTTTGGGACGGTGTGAATGACCTGCCGTCTTCTCCCCGTGTCCCCCCCGCCCCGTGTGTCTGTGTCCTGATCTCCTCTTCTTATAAGGGTACAAGTCGAACTGAATCAAGACCACCCTGGGGACCTCCTTCTACCTCCCTCACCTCTTCAAACAGCCCGTCTCCAAACACGTCACGTTCTGAGGGCCTGGAGTCAGGGTTCCACACGTGAACGTGGGGAGACGGAACTCAGCCCCAGCGCATCCTGCTTATGCGCTTTTCCAGCCCATGAAGCCTGTTGCGCTCTGTCCGCGGCATCAGGCGACAGACACAGAGACGACGAAGCCACAGCCTCTCTCTTCAAGGTACTCGGGTGTCGTCCGCAGTAACGCCTGTGCCCCGAGCCCGGACGGGAAGCACAGGAGAGCTGGAACACGCCGTCCCCGTGTGCCCGTGGAGACGGCGCCACTTAACTGGATTTTGTGGCCTTGGGGGCAGGAAGTCCACTCAGGAGGAGAGGTCTTCGTCCTGGGCCTCAAGGTGAGCAAGTTCTGTGCCAGGGAGGGGGGAGGTGGGAGGAGNGGGGGGGGGGGGGGGGGACAGCTCTGGCTCCCACGGCTGCTGGGGCCCAGACCAGGACGGATTTCTCTAGGCCGCAGGGCGCACGCAGAGGGATCCGGGGCTTGGCCGGAGCAGACTCAGAGGGAGGGAGGGAAGCCCAAGCAGCCCCCACCAGGCTAGAGAGCGTGGGGTGCACAAGCATCCTGCAGCGAGGCCGGCCGGGCCGGGGTGCAGGCCTCCGACCCCACCCGACACACAGGCCCTGGGCTGAAGCCGCTTTGGCGGAAGGGTGGTGGGGGGCAGGGCGGGACAGACACGACCCTCCCCATCCGTTTAAAGAATGCTCTGGCTTTTTTTTTNAACCGACTAAGCCACCCAGGCGCCCCAAGAATGCTCTGGCTTTTGAAGCACAGAAGGAAGGATCCAGCGACGGCACTGGGACTCGATCCCACAGGCAGCGGGAGCCCACGTCCCGTGAGCGCTGGGGCTGCGGTTCTGCCCGGCGTGGAGACAGAAGCCAGAGGCAGGGAAGCGGGTCGCGGGGGAGCAGCGTTTCTCTTGAATCCAGCCGTTCGCCATCTCTTCAAAGAGCTCTCCCCTCCGGTGCGCGCCGTGCT
>NW_027527444.1:3399794-3400094 GCF_008692635.1 Crocuta crocuta | reverse complement strand
GGTGCCCGAGCCTCCGCGCCTCCTCCAGCTGCGGGCAGAGCGGGCGCCGGGGGCCTCTGCCGAGTGCGGCAGGCTGCTCGGGGCTGGACTGAGAACCCACTGTCACGCCGGCTGGGCTGCTGGCGCCCGGCGGCGTCACTGAGCGGGCGGAGGCCGAGGACTTTGATTCTTGGCGGCTCACGCGGTGGAGCCTCGGGCACTGGACAGAAGCTCCCAGGTGGCCTGCGTGTTTGCGAGGGCGGTGTGCAAAGGCGCCTCCAGCGTGACTAGGGCCTAACGGTGTTGTGGCGAGCCCGCCAG
>NW_027527444.1:3394720-3399767 GCF_008692635.1 Crocuta crocuta | reverse complement strand
CTGTGGGGCAAGCCCGCCAGCCCCTTCTAGGGGTTTCCGCTGAGTCCAGCCGAGTCCTGCGCACGTCTGCGCCTCGGTCGGTATCTGTGTGGGTTGGTACGCGGGAAGCAGACCCGAGGGAGGCGGGGGCCGTGGAGGACACCCGGGGCGCAGCGGGAAGGGCAGCGGGTCAGCAGGGGGGAGGGGGGCCCCGCATCAGTTTTGGGGCTCCGCCCACGTCCCTGGGGACCCCCGGCCCCTCCGGGCTCCCGGCACAGCCCCAGACGGACAGTCTTCACGGCTCACTCGTTCACCGATCTCCTTACGCGTGGGTTCTGGGGCGCTTTCTGTTTTCTCTCTCAGAGCAACCACTGAGGGGAGTGCGATCGTTACCCCCCCCACCACGGGGGAGCCAGGCGCACACCGGTGAATCGCTTGTCTGAGGACGCGGCTGGTTGGTGGCAGAGGCTGGCGCCCCAGCGGCTGGCTGTCACTGTCAGGCTGAGCCGCCCCACGTCGGGCGCCGCACGGGGTTCTCAGGGTGCACAGGCGAGGGCGGCACTCGCCACTCGGAGGAGGGACGCCCAGGCTGCGCAGAGGGGCAGGACGTGGCCCCTGTCGGGGGTGGGGTTGAGCGAGCCCTGAGAGCGGGGGTGAGGCCGGGGCCCGGGGTGCCCTCAGAGCTGGGCCCGACGATGAGCCCCTCCGGCCTCAGCCGCTGCTGCGAGCCCCTGGGCTCCTGCTCAGAGGGAAATGACGTTCGACAGACGCCACATTGGTCTCGAGGGGTGTGCGGGGTGCGCGGGGTGTGCGGGCAGGCGGGCAGGCGGGCAGGCGGGCGAGGCAGGGGCAGAGCGGGATGGGCTGCAGGAGGGACGGGTGGTGAGCGGTCCCCGGAGGGCGGCCGGGCCTGGGGACAGAGCAGCCTCGGGGGGCCGGGGCCGGAGCCGGGGGCCGCGCGGGGACTCCGCGGTCCTTACGCTCCGGTCCTGGCCCCGCTCCGGGACACTCGAGGTCCCCTCCTCCTCGAGCCTCAGTTTCTTCATCTGGGAACGAAGGGGCTGGACCATCTGCTCCTGAAGGCCCCGGGGTGTCACGCGCTGCGGTGCGGTCTCCTCGGGCGCGGGTGAACGTGGCCCGTCCTGCCCTGTGCGAACCTCCCGGCCTCCCTGGGTGGCCTCGTGGTCTCCTACGGTCCCCGACGCCCCACGTGGTGCCAACGCGCTGCACACGGGGGGCTGAAGACAACAGACATCCGTCCCCTCGTCTCTGGAGGCCAGAGCCCAACATCAAGGTCGGCTTCCTTCCGAGGCGGGGAGGGGCCTGTCCCCCTCCTCTCCCACCCTGCTGCCGCCGGCGACCTGTGGCCTGACACGCACCCCTGCGGTCTCGCCTCATCCTCATGTGGCTTCTCTGTGTGTCTCTGTCCAGATTTCCCTCTTTTTCACGGGGTGGGGCCACCCCTCGTCCGGCGTGACCCCGTCTGGGCTCATCCCCTGTGCGACGACCCCAGCTCTGCTTACAGGGCGCGTTGCGAGGCTGTGGCGGGTGGCACCGGGCGAACGTCAGGACACAATTCCACTCCTCACGCTCTGTCTTCTCCAGTTTGAAACGCGGAAGCCATCACCGCCTCACGGGCTTTTGGAGAAAATGAAACGGTTAGTGTTGCACGAGGTCCTTTGCCCCAGAGCCTGGCACGTATTAGGTGCTAACGAAACACGACCCATCCGTGCTGTCGCCTTGTGACAAGTGTTCTGAGATCCTGCTCCAAAGCAACGTGAGGTCAGGGCCAGGCGAGCGCGTCCCCACCCGTGACTTCTGGACCCTGACGTCCCGGCAGGGACGGGCCCCTGGGCTGTGGCAGGGGGTCAGCACAGACCCCCGTGCCTTCAGCGTGTGGAAGCAGCTCGAGGGTGCCTGGCTCCCCCCGCGGCCCAGGTGATCCTGATCGTCCCCTTCGCCCCGGCCCCTCCCCCCCTCGGGTGAGCCCGTCCTCCCAGGTACGGAGCTGCTGCTCGACGGCGCTGTGGGCGCGGAGAATGGCCACGTACGTGACGGACAGCACAGGCCCGGGGCTCTGGAAGGGTCACCGGCTGGAAGACCAGCCTCCCACGCAGGCAGCACCCCAGCTCTGCCCGGCCGGCCTCGGCTAAGCGCTCGCACGCGGGCCCTGGGGCGCCGGGGGGCTCAGTCTGTTGAACGTCCGACCCTTGATTTCGGCTCAGGGCCCGATCTCGAGGTTCATGAGTTCAAACCCCGTGTCAGGCTCCACACTGAGCGTGGGGCCTGCTTGGGATTCTCTCTCTTCCCCCCGCCCCCCACCCCTCCGCGGCTTGCTGTCTCTCTCGTTCTCTGTCTCTCTCAAAATAAGTAAATAAACTTAAGAAACACCTCTGTTGCCGCAGGCCTCAGGCAGCAGAGTGGCAGAGAGCCAGCCGGGCGGGGGATGAGCCCCCACGGGGCTGGGCGGCGGGGCCAGGATTCCGGAAGGGAACGAAGACTCAGGAGCCGCTGTTCTCCATCCTTGCGATGCTGGACCTTTAGACCCCATCCCGAGAGCCGGTTTCCATGGTGGAAAGAGGCGAGCCTCCGGGGCGCCGGCGTGGTGTCAGCAGACGCTGGTCCCTGTCCACCCTGGGAACACCACTGTCCCCGCACGAGCTGCCACCGCGTCAGCCCAAAGTTGTGTCCTGTGTCTCTGTGCGGTTCCTTCTGACCAAATGCCCTTCCCTACCGTATCCACCCGCCCAGCTCCAGCCCAAACCGACGACCCGCCTCGGGTGCTGCACCCTCTCCAGCCTCGGTAGCCTGCTCGTCTCTAACCTGCGCCATCCGTGGCTGCTCTCCGCATCAGCACCGGCACATAATAGGTGCTCCGTAAAAGGGCCACACCGTGTTGAACGACACTTCCTGGGCGGACCCACCGTCTTGTGAATGCCCGAGATCCGCTACCTGGTCTAACAGTCACGGCAGCCCATTCTGGTTGCCCGTATTTCACGGAGAAGGCGATGGGGGCTCTGGAAGAGCGAGCTGCCTGTCTCACAGCTAGGAAGAGGCAGGATTCAAACTCAGTTTGGTGAACTCCCAAGCCTGTGCATGTTCATCTCTCCTGGGCTGATTCGCCTTGGCCTTGGCTCTCCTAGAAAACCACTGGTTCCCTTTATAGAACAGATTCCCTGGTTCGAAGAAAATGCAAGTATATAGTGAGGACCGTCGACCACAGCTCCACACCCCTGGCCCCACGGGGTCGGGCTGGGGGCGCAGTGGGAGTCAGAGGGTGAGGCCAGAGCTCTGCTTCTCCGCTTGTTCCGCACCGGATAACGTCACTGACTCCTGGGTGGTGGGGGAGGAGGAGGAGGTGACGTGATGATGACACCCTGCTGGCCTTTTGGCAGCCGGGTGACCCACAGTCACGGGCGGGGCCGAGGAGGCCGGGGGCCCCCAGTGCAGCACGCCCCCGCGTGTTACGACAGGTATTAAAAGCATAACCGTGTTAAGACGTATCTTAAAAGCACGGCCGGGTGGGAGAGCCTTCCGGGAGGGTTTTCATCAGTCATGCTGGGTCCCGGGGGCAGCAGGGACCCTGGGCGGTGGCCCCCAGCCTCTAGCGGGCCCGGGGATCCCACGGCGCCCCACGCCGCTCCATTCCCGCCAGCTCCGTGCCGTGCCGTTGTGAAAACATCCAGGAGCGGGGATCGTTAATCTCGCCAGGCTAAAATCAAATATTGTAAACTCGGAATGGCAGCCCGAAGAACAAAGGGGTCCACGCAAGCGGGCCACGCAGCGTCTGCGTGTCCTCGGGCCAGGCCGCTGCCCTGCTGTCCTCCCCGTCCACACTCGCGGGGGGGCGCTCCTCGGGCTGGCTTTCGGAGGTGGGGGCAGCAAGCCCTCACACGCCCCACTTACTGGAGCCGGAGCATTGNAGGCTAAGAGCCTCGCTGCCTAGGGGCTCTCGGCCCCTCCACGGTCTCCCCGTTTCCCCCTCCCCCCCCCATGGTCCCTGTGGCCCTCGAGGGGCAGAGAGCTGNTTGTGGGAGGGAGCCTGCTGTGCCCGCTGACCCGGGCCGGGCTGCACCGGGGGACGGGAGAATGGGGCAGCCCCTCCCTCGTGGTGGCGGCCAGCACCTCTGCCACCAGGGGTCCCCCCAGGGCGGTGACCTCAGCATCACCTGGATGGCATGTGAAGATGAAACCATGCCTTTCCAGAAGCGAGTCTGGAAAACACGCTTCAAACCCAGTTTGTGCAAAAGTCGCATTTCCCTCATTGTTTCAGACCCCGTCCCCAAGGCCGCGGCTGCGGGCCGCAGGTGACACGGAGGGGGAGGGCAGCCCCTCGATCCCTCCTGGGTGACTGCGGGGCTTCTCAGCAAAGCAATTAATTTGGTATCTAAGGAAAGTGCGGATGGCGCTGCTAGGGCGACGGGCACAGAATGGAGATTCTCAGGAAAGCAGCGTTCATTTAAAATTAAATTTTAAATGATTTTTTTTCCCTGGCTTTCAAAGCCCGGGGCCCATTCCTAAAGCAACATGGAGCTGTTTTCTCATACTTTCTATGGAAAACAAACACATTCATTTCACTCCTTTTTCTGAGTGATGGTGGATGGTGTTTTTCTTTTTTACTTTCTACATGTGTTTATTTTTTGTGCATGCTTATATTTTTACACGTCTTTCCAATGTTTGGGATGGAAATTCCAAAAACCTTACAGACTCACATAGGGTCCTGGTTCCTGATTTTGAGGGGAGCCCTATTCAAAGAAGACGAGCCTCTACAACCTCTGATCCGCGAGCACTGTGTCCTGGGCTGCTCTGCACCTCTGGGGACCGTCCCCCCTTCTTCCCTCCGGAGGAGCCCCGCCCCCCTCCTGGCCGCAGGGGCCACAGGGCTAGTTTGCGGTCACCAGACGGGGAAGGGTCTGGTCTGGGGTCCCCAGGGCTTCCTCGCCGTCAGCCTGTGAGCACGTTTGTCCTAACCCCAAACCACCACGAGTCCAACCGCATCACTTTGCCACTGGGTCTGATGTGAAGATGGAGCCGCAGAGAGACCTGTGGTTTGCAGACGACTCGCACA
>NW_027527444.1:3378880-3394713 GCF_008692635.1 Crocuta crocuta | reverse complement strand
CTCCCTCCCCCCCCCCCCCCCCCCCCCCCGGCCCGGGCCGAAGCGCGTGTGACTCCGGGCTGGAGGCTCACTGCCTCCCACGGCCGCATGGGCTGCGTTCTGTCCTCACCACCCGTGGCTGCGAAGGAGGATGCATTATTAATCCTGCGTCCCAGGCCGTGCATTTTGAGTCAGTCTCCGACATTTTAAACACTCGGCAGCCTGGGGCCCGGCGCGCGGGTGGGGCTCTGAGCACCGGGCGGGACCATGAACCCTCAGCCCAGCCGGCCGCCCGCACGTTACCCTCCCACACGGTGGGGGGCAGGGGGGTCGCACTCATATTTTAATGAAATTGGAAAATATATGCTTTTCACTTGGCGGTGTTCTCCAAGAGACACCACACAGTGAGTTTTTATATTTAATGATTTCTCACTCAAACACGCACGGCTTGTGATAATACGCTCGCGGTTCTCAAGAAATGACGTGAGTAATGTTAATTTGAATGTCACTGCCATTTGGTCACTTGCCTTGATTAGGACACCCCCCACACACACACACTGCCTTGCCGTCCTGGGTACACGGAGTTGGCGAGAGGCGTCTGTCGGTCCCTTGGACTCTGCGCCCCCGCGTCCCTCACAAAGCCGGTCAGCGCCGAGGACCGTGTGCGCCACACCCGGGCCCTGAGCTTCCGGCCACTTCACAGCCACAACGCAATGAAGGGGCTTCACGGAGACGCGCCCGGGAGTCTGGGTCTCCCTCGCTTCGTTCAGAGAGCGAGTCACTAGGCGGCGGACGGGGGAAGGGGGGATGCACAGGTGACGGTGTCCGGGCCCACGTGACGCCTCCTGTGCCAGCATCTGGCACCTGTCCTCCGCGGCACCCACTCTTGCCGCTGACGAAAGCGCGTCCCCTGGGCTGCTTCAGATCTGGCGGGAGGCCTGGCCACGTGGCTCCACCGGCTGACCCACCACACGGCGCACAAGGTGCCTGTGAAGGGGGAAACGAGGGCAGTGACGTGCCAAATGGGGAGCAGCCGCGGGGCCCTGGGTGGACGGACGCCCCTCGACAGGGGCCAGAGCTCCCACTGCTTGGTTTTCTCCGNCTGGGCCTTGGTTTGAGCGGCGGGCGGGGGACAGGAAACCAGGGGGGTGTGTCCCCTGGCCTCCAGGACAGGTGACCGCCCCAAGCCCCGGGGTGGGGGCTGCCGCCTGCCTTTGCCCGTCTAGGCGTCTACACTCGTCCCACTTCCTCAGGCCACCTCTCTCCCCTTGGGGACCCAACAGACGCTTGTTACAAGCTGCTCATCAACTGAAAGCTGTTCACAGACAACTCACTGTGTCGAGGGCCAAGCCCCGGGTCTCTGGCCCCCCCCTTCCTGCCCGCACGGCCCGCCAGGCCCGTAGCCTCCAGCCGGGAAGGGGCCCTCTAGGGGGCCCTGCGGGCCGGCCCTGCCTTCTCCGACCCTGGGTCACCAGGGAGCTCTCGGCCCACCCCTGNCTGCCAGGCTCGCACCAGGCCCGAAGCCCACAGCCCGGAGGCACGCGCTTTCGCAGCACCCCCGGCAGCCGCTGCTGGAGGCCCCTCTGCATCAGGGGCTGGCTTGTCTAAGGAGAAGGGGTGACCCAGAGGCGCCCGCGGCAGGACGCAGGCTGACGCGGCCTAGAAGGGGAGCCTTGGCCTCAAGAAACCAGATTTAAATTCTGGCTCCGTGCCTTACTGGCTGCTGACTTTCGTTCAACCAACGATCTGACCTCTTGGGCCTCAGTTTCCTTGCTGTGAAACGGGGAGCTACCCTACGCGTCTGCGAGGGTACCATGCTCCCACTCTGCCCAGCCAGGAGGCAACGTGGCCTCGGGGCCCGGGGTGCAGCTCACTGCCCCCCCAGACCTGGCCAGCTCCTCGTCCTCTGGGTCAGCACCTCACCTCCCGGGAGCAGCCCTTGCAAAGCAGTGAAGTCCATCTACACCCCGGAAATGTTGGGGGCGCTGCACAACGGGGGTGATCCCTCCCGCCCTGTGCTGACCGTGTCTGGCCTCCTCGAGTCACCAAAATGAGAGCCAGATGTCGGGTTCGGGGGAACCGCCCGGACACCCGGGCCGGGGACCGTGCGAGAGAGGACGGCGCAGGCGGGGAGGGAGGGGTGCAGAGAGCCCGCGTGCGGGCGTCACGGGGAGCCCGGCAGCTTCCCGTCAGGGCAGGCCTGGCTGCGGGGAGCAGGGGGGCCGGGCACGCACACCCCGAGACGAGAGGTCCTCCCGGCCGAGGCCTGGTGTCCGGCACGCCCTCAGAAGGCCCGCCTGCCCGGAATGCCCGCTGCACCAGCACCGATGGCCACCACACGGCACACAGTCCCTCACTGGCTGCCAGCCTTCCGCCACCGCGTCCCCGAGCTGGTGGCCCTCTCCTAACTAGACCACAAATTTGCGGGCAGGACTCATGAGCCCAGCCGTGTGCGTTGGTGAAATCAGTAAGACTGGGAGAGGCAGACGGAGAGGTTGGTCTGGGGTCTCGGGTAGCTCGCTGGGCCACTAGGAGCTCAGGTTTCTTCTTTCAGACACTACGGGGTGGGAAGCGAGTCTGGCTTTTCTATCCGGGAAGAGTGGGGGCACACCCCCTGGTGCCCGCTCGCCCCTTCGATGGGCGCTTCGCCTCACTCCGCCTGGCCGTCCGTTCTCTCTGGTCCCGTCTTACAGAGAGGCCCCACCTGGCACCCCCTCATCCAGCAGCCCACAGCGCCAGCACCCCCAGACCCAAGGCCCCTGCACCCCAAGGAGAATGCTCCGGTCTGCAGGCAGGGGGCCCAGCAGAGGGCTGAGGACCCCGTCTGAGGCAGGAAAGGCCTCCTACTCAACTATGAAATAGCCAAGATTTTGAGCCAAGGGGACCTTAAAATAAGCCAGTTGCTTTAAGACACCCTTTGCCAAGGCAGAACCCGTAAAGGGCTTTGACAGACTAAAACCCGAGGAGCCTGACCCCTGGCCAGGGCTCCTCCCTCTGCGCCGGGATGGAGGGCTTTGTTCTGGCCTAAGCAACCAGAACCTTCTGCCCTGGGTTTGCCTTTTTGTGAGGATGCCCTGCATGGGCACTCACTTTCGTGACACCAGACGGCTGCCTGCCTGCACTGCCTCGCACTTTTCGAGGTGGCTTCCAGTTCCCCCGTTTGGACGGTCCCCACAGCCCCTCGGAGTTGGCATTCGGTGGCTTCCGTCTACAGATGAGACAGCAGCCTGCCTCAGAGATGACATCCAGAGACATGAGTCTCCCCAAGCCTCCCCTACCGAGATGAGGAGGACCGGGTGCCCCTCGCCTAGCCCTGCCTGACACAGCACCCCAAAGTCTGCACGTCGCCCTGTGCTCTGCTCCTGGATGTGCCTTGATCCACGCATGATGTGCAAGTGGTCCCCCAAACAACCCACGGCGCGCCGGCTCAGAGGGCGGGGCATGCTGCCCAGGGTCAAAGCTTGGCCTTGGATTGGGATGGCCCCTCCCCCACAGGGGCGAGCCAGCACCTCCGTACCCCATAGACGCTGACCTGATGTTACCTGGCCCCCCCTGCACACCTGCTCCCTCCCCCAGAGAGCAGGGACAGTGAAAGTGCCACCCTTGCAGATTCCATGTGAGGATTAACCGAGTAAACCCGTGCATCCCGCGAAGAACAGCGCCTGGTACAAGGTACCTGCTGCCCGAGGGCCTGTGACATCATTTCACACGCGCACCCACCCGGCATTATGCGGGCCCCACACCAGCTCATCATCCCTGCGATTAAACGGAGGCAAAAGTCACAGAAACCAGGAGCCTTAGGTGCCAGCAGGGAGGCGAGAGCGGCTGCGTTCCTGCAGGGGCAGAGGGGGCGGCAAACCCTCTGGGAGGTGGAGAGGCCTGGTCTGAGACGGCCGCCCTCACGGCCTGAGGGGTCCGCCTGGGGCTTGGGGCGGACCATCAGGTCCATCCAGCCACGACCCCAGCGCTGTCTGGTCCACCCACACCCCTCCCATGGCAGGATGCGGGCCCCAGCGATCAGAGGCGGGAATCCCGAATTTTCTGGGTTGTAATCCACGTCTGCCTTCTCTTTCCCCTGTAGACGAGGCTCAGGTAGAGAGTGTTTGGATCGTTGCTACAGGCTCAGGTCTTCTTGGGACACAACTTCCGGGGAAAGAGGCTTAAGTCAGTAAAGTGTTCCTTTTATTCCCATCGAGGGAGACATGCATTCACTTGCATTAATTAAGTACCCACTGCACACAGGCCTGTGAAAGTCCCCGTCAGCCCGAGGACACAGAAACAAAGGCATGGCATCAGGATTTTACCTGTGCAAGGACGGACCGGCCACACTGGGGTTGTGTTGTGACAGTCCTTGGTCCTGGGTGTCACAGGAGCCGGAGGGGGGACTCGCTTCCTAGCCCGGAATTAGGAGGAGGCTGGGAAGCAGTGCAGGGGAAGGCATCCTGGAGGAGGAGGCTAGCTTTAGTTTATAACAGATTCCAAGATGTTAGAGCCGAAAGGGACCACGTGCTCAGCGGTGTTTTGTTTTGTTTTCGTTTGGTTTGGGTTTTGACACTTCAACAACACAGTGAAGCCAGGCTTTGGGGAAGAAGAGAAACAGCTCACAGGCAGCTCTTTCCTGCCTGGTCCTCGGGGGGCATGGAGGGAGCTGGTCACCGGGTCCTCCTGGCAGGAACTAGAAGGGGCACGTTTCAGGTGGCCGAGACCCAAAGCGAAGCCCGTGGGTCCCCACGCCGGCCGGTGCTGGCTGGAGCCGCCCAAATGGCTTGAAAATGTCCTCCAGACGGCTCTCAGGGGGAGTCAGGGTGAGGAGCCACTAAGCTTCGTTCGCCGAACTCTACAGCCCGGGGTCTTGTTTGATGTTGGGGGCTTGGGATGGAGGGTAGTTTTCCCCACGTCACAGAGGAGGAAGCAGGTTCCTGGAGGCTCAGTGGGGTGCCAGATGCCCAGCCATGGCGAGAGAGGCACGGAGTCGAGTTTGCTTGAGTCAAGTTTGCCAGCACTGTCTGCCCCTTCACTGGCCTGAGGTCCCAGCCATGCGCTGACCCACCCACAGCCCGAGGGCTCAGTGGAGCTGAGTTTTTGGGGGTCCCTAGAGTCCTTGACTTTGGAGGGCGCCACGGAGTCCCAAGTCTCTTGGGGATGAGCTGTTCTGTCACAACTCCTTCTGGGGAACGGCCAACGTCAGCCACCATGTTCATGCGGCTCCATCCAAGGCTGTCTTCAGGCCTGGTAGGAGCAGAGGCCTGCGTGTGCACGGAGGGAAAACGCGGCGAGGAGGCTCACAGGGACAGGAGGGCCCTGCGCTGATGTGGTCTTGGGATGTGGCGTCCAGAAGCTGAGAGCCAAGATGGCCCCAGAAGCTGGGGAGAGGCAGGAAAGCCCTGCCCACACCTTCATTCCGGACTTCCAGCCTCCAGAATTGGGGGACCGCGTTATGATGGCCCCAGGACACTGACAGAGATGGGTGAAGTCACTGGCGAAGGTCAGGGCTCCGGGGGGAGGGGGGACGCTGTCCAGTCCACCTCCATTCACCCCATGGGTTGTGAGGGGCTCCCCCGCCTAGCTGGGACGGAAAGCAGCGGCCCAAGCCCCCGCCCCGCCGCGCTCGGCCCCCACCTCTCCGGTCCCCAGCGCTGGGGACGCCACATCCTGACTCTGCTTTTGGAGGCATCCTGTGCCCACGTTCTGCGGCAGGTGTGTGAGGGAGGGTGTTCCCAGCTCCCTGCCTCCTCCTTGCTCCACCCGCCCCCTGCCTGTGCTGAAAGTCAGTTCCAGGTGGAGGCCCGAGGAAGGAAACCAAGTCCCCAAGTACACCGTCCTCTGAAGCCTGCCTCGAGCGCCCCGCCCGCCTTCTGAGGCTCCTGCCCGCTCACCGAGCTCTGGCCCCGGGGATCCCTGGGCGCGCCGGCCTCCACCCCACGCCCCGCCCCGCCCACGCCGCTGGGCAGCCCTTGACCGTGAACCGGGGAGCAGCTCAGCAGCCGAGNAAGCCCGCGTTCCCAGCGGTCTTTCCGGAACCGAGCAGGCCTCTGCTCCCTCCCGGAGCCTGGCGCCCGCTCGCCGCGCCCCTGGCACACTCGCGCACTCGTGCACACTCACACGCTCGCAGAGCCTCACACGCGCCCCTGCCGCGGCGCCCCGCGGGCCGAGCCCGGGGACGTGCGGACGGAGGGTCTGCAGGCCTGGGCTGGGGGNGCTGGGACCCCGGCCCCTCCCCTCCCGGGCGCGGGCGACGCGGCGCTGGACACCGGCTTCGCCCAGATCCCCTCCGAGGCGGAAGATGGAAGTTGGCTTTTGTCTGACCCGGGCAGACAGAGCCGTTCTGTGGGCTGAAGGCTTAACGCTCGGTGCACACGCAGAAAAAACCCGGCGCTGGCCCTCTGACAACCCCTTTGTCTGGGGCCTGAGCTCGCGGTTGGGTCTGAAAGCGCCAAGTTCATGACATTTCAAAGAGAAACGATACTGGGGGGGAGGAGAGGGGGGAGTGTGTGCAGGAGAAACAGAATCCTGAACCGCCTGGGCTCCCTCACCCCTGCGCTCCTCGGCAACGCTCAGCCCGGCCCCTTTCTCAGGGCAGATCTGGCCACGGGAGCCAGGCTGATGTCAGAGTCCCCAGAAGCTGCTGTTTGCAGGGCGAAGGTGCAGAAAGAAGCCCAAATAAGCAGTGTGGAAGCTTCCAGGACTGTTAGCGCAGTGGAGCAGCCGATCACACAAAGCTCCCATTGTCTGCTCGGCCGCCTGATAAGAATTGGCCAACAAGACTGTAGGGGACAAAATGAGTTTATTTTTTAAAAGATAGGGAGCTATTGTTTTCTTTCATTTTTATTATTGTTATTACCATAGCTTTCAAAAAAAAAACCATGTTCTGAGCCAGGGAGGTTCCATTTTTAGTGTTTAATTTGTTTAACGTGCCCCCGCAAAAGCAAATACTTTGGGAGAGAAGGCGGAGGAGTCAGGAAATTGAATGTGTTTTGTCTCCAGCCAAGTTTCCCTTGAGTGATTTCTTTGCTTTCTGTCTCGCCAAGCAGCCTCTGCGCGGGGACCTCGGGCCTCCTGGGCCAGGGGGGGAGCGCGCCACCCCCCTCCCCACCGTAGGTGGCCTGTGGGGGGGCTCTGCACCCCTCAGCCCACTGGCCAGGTAAACCATCCTCCCGAAAAACAAAACATGGGCTTGCAGAACCCTTCTCCTCCCAGGAGAAAATAGGATTAGGCCAGAGTATCAGCAAGGTAAGTCGGATTACCGGCAAGGTTCAATACATCTTGGCATTCTTGCGCTGTTTTTAATTGTACAAAGGTATACGATTCCCTTCCCTGGTTTTATTTAAAGAGGATGTTTGTTTGTGCCCAAGAGGTAAATGATGAGTGATAGGGCGCCGTGTGGAATTGGAAACGTATAACCTTGCAAAATGACATTTCGCCCCGGAAAGTGTGACACGCACGGTCAGATAAAGGCAGTGTGTCGAGGCCGTTCTTTGTTAAGGCCTCTTGCCCCCTGGCGTCGCTTTGATGGAAGGACACCCCACGCGCTGCAGAGCCGGCTGCCGACAGGCTCCCTCCCCACAGGCAGCGGCAGCGAGTCGATTCATTTTTAAAATACCCAGACAGAGTCGGTGTTTAAAAGCATAGAAACACACTGCAGAACTTGATGGCAAAGCCTGTTGTTTATACTACTGAAAAATGCGTAGATCTTTATTGCATTTTGCCACATGCAGATTCAGCCTCGATTTGTTAACTGGGCTCCTGTGTCGTACGTTAACACCATTTCTTTGGGGCGAGGCAAGGGAACGTTTATAATTGCTTAAGTTTGCACAGCCTTTAGCCATGAGCTTTGGGGGTGCAGGGGTGCGTTTCCCCAGGTGGCCGAGGCCAGTTCACGAACCACTGGAAGTCATCGAATCTGACTTGTCTGTGGCATTTCTGAAAGGGCTTTTCAGGATGAGCTGGAGACAGAAAGCCAGAGGGGACAGAATTAATCCAAAAGGTTTCTGAGGTTTTGGCTGAGAGCAAAATGCGCCTTCCTGGGAGCTCGGGCCGAAGGAAAAGCAAAGTTCTGCTCGACCTCAGTTTCCCCCGTGAGGGGAGGGCCGTGGGGTTCCTCCGGCTTCCCTTGCAGACGGCACAGATCTGGAACGTCAGTTTCTAGAGGGAGAGGCAGGTGTCCTCCAAAGAACGGCACGGGGTCAGAACGCGGGGAGGTGTCTGCCGCGGTCGGTCGGCTCACAGAGGCCCACTGGCTCTGTCCTGTCCTGGGGAACGGAAGGAGTTTGCTTCATCCGAGCACTGGCCTGGCCAGCCGTGTGTAAGTGCCGTCTGAGAGACTCCCAGGCGGAGTCCGGGTGGCGCATTTACGGAGTCCGGATGGCGCATTACTCGGGGNCTTCATCCGAGCACTGGCCTGGCCAGCCGTGTGTAAGTGCCGTCTGAGAGACTCCCAGGCGGAGTCCGGATGGCGCATTACTCGGGCGATGCCTTTAGGTGCATTCAAGACGTCTCTGGTTGCATTTTGGTCCATCTGGTGAAAGTGCGGTCAGGGACTTGTTTGTTTTTAAAATGTGTCCTGTTTCCCATATTTAATGTAGGGTGTGTGTGTGTGTGTGTGTGCGTGTGTGCGTGTGTGCGTGTGCAGCAATGGATCCCTTTTGCAAGGCCAAACCTCACCAGGGTACCACGTTTTAATGGCTTGGTTTTCGAATTCACGCACGGGCGCCCCTTTAAAAACCAATCAATAATCCCA
Organism: Crocuta crocuta; assembly: GCF_008692635.1. Taxonomy (NCBI): domain Eukaryota; kingdom Metazoa; phylum Chordata; class Mammalia; order Carnivora; family Hyaenidae; genus Crocuta; species Crocuta crocuta. Next base: position 3,385,997 of record NW_027527444.1, on the reverse strand, counting down.
CTTACTGCTGAGGCTGCAGGACTTCAGGATCCGTTATCTTCCCGTAGGTGGGGTGAGCCCCCCGACCTCGTGGGTCTGAACTCTGTTCTGCTTCGTCTAGGAAACACGGTTAAAGTTATTTATTTCCACGAGACAGCTGACGGTTCTAAAGGCTCCAGGAACCTGACCCTTTTTCGTCTGCTCTCCTCCCCCGTCTTCATCACATCTGGGGGAGTTTTCCTTCACTTGGGTCTGTATCTCTTCGTGAGGTTTTCATTTTCCCAGATGTCTGCCATCAATACCTGCCCCTGCAGGTGCCGCATGACGGAAGTGGGGCACACCTGTACCCTGCCCCTCTCCCCTGGCTCATTCCGCTGCACCCCTCCCCCCCAACCCCCAGCTTAAAGTGACACAGAGGTGTCCCCAGACGGGGCGGGCTGAAGAGCTGACAACGTGGAGGACAGAGACTGCGGGTGGGGGGAGGGGAGTCCCGCCGCAGCGGTGAGTCCGCGGAGGGTGTGGGCACGTCAGAACGCCCCTTGACTCCCACACCTTCGTTTGGGCCCGGGGTGCGTGTAACCAGCAGGTGTATTAGAGGGTTACAGTATTTCTCCCGATTGATTACAACCTTGTCCTCTAGCCAGAAGTTGCAAGGGGGAACCACCGTCCCAGGTGACAGAGCTCACGCTCAGACTCATAGTTGGGGGAGGGGCAGCCCCCCTCCCCACCTGCATTCCTAGGAGGGGGCAGAGCGAGGAACGGGGCGGGGTTTCCTTTTGTGCTTGCAGGGCCCCGGAGAAACCCAGAGGCTGGGCCTCTTCCTTCGGGACATTTAGTCTGCGCCCTCCCCCACCCCCCATTTCCGATCCACAGACGCCGCGAGTCTTAGCCCCCACAGAGGTGAGGGGCTCTCCCTGTATTTGTGCCTTTGTCGGCCTTGGGACTGGCAGCCTGCAGCTCGAAGGTCTGCACCGGCGGACCCCGAGCTCCAATGATCCAGGGCCCAGGGGCGGGATGTGAGCTGGGGCCCGGCCGGGCAGCCCTGCGGGTCAGGCCTGAGCCCGAGCTCCTGGCACCAGGGCTGTCATGATTCTGTGTGTGCTGGGAGACGGGTTTGGAGGTGGGGACGGCCCTGGCGGAGCACGGAGGAAACATGAGGAGGCCTCCTGGGCGAGAACTCAGCCCTAGAACCCCGGAGGCCGGCTAAGCTACATTTATTTTAGGGGGACCCCGCCAGGCGTGTGCTGGGACCAGAAGGGACATCACGTTAGGTCTTCAGGGTGCCCCCCCCGCCTTAGAAACCTCCTTCCTTTGCAAACTTGGAAGGGCTCGGAGCACACAAGAGGCCGTCCGATGGGCAGGGACTGCTAGCCGGCTTCCCACTGCTAGCCTGTGGGAGGAAATGAGATAAACCCACGCACAATCACAGCACACTCTCTTGCAGGGGGGGGCTGTGACCCCCAAATAGAAAGGGAGAAATGGAGCCGGTAGAAGGGCAAGTTCATCCCCAACAGACCATAGAAGTCGGTGCGGAGGAAGAAGACAAAGCAGGAACTATTAATGTTTGTAAGTGTACGTATTTATTCAATATTTGTCTTCTCTGAATATAGCATCTAATAAAAGGCGTCTTAAAACCCCTGAATTGGGCAGAGTCCAAAAGCCGTCTCTTGGCCAAGTTCACGCACATCAGCTCCCTCCCCGGGCATCCTCGCACATTTTATTTATCCTTCAGTTTATTCAAACTTATTTTTGAACCCCATGAAGGCAGTTTTATTTGGCTAGTAAAGATTGTGTTTAACTCATTGAGTATGCATTGTAAAAGTTTTGCAGTCAAATGCCAACCCGAATTCCAAATTGGGAAGTTAAATATTTGTTTTTAATTTTCTGGCTTAAAAATGTTAACTAACAGAAATGATTCTTTCTGCTCTGATGTGCTTGCATAAATGTGGTTGTTATTGGAATCTTCCCCTAAAACAACATTTGCTTCTGGTCCTGACACATTGTGTTTGGAAAGTCCACTCTTAGGAGCAATTTTAATATGTAGAAATAAAAAGCAAGTGCTTGACCTTACAGTGTTTTGGTAAAGAGGCTTATAGGAGGCGGATGGTGAGCACATAGCATTCATAGGACTATTTGAGAAGCTCAATTATAGGCGAGTTTAAGTAAAAGAATGTATTTTGTGGGAAATTGTAAAAGAGCTTGCTTTCCAAAAAATATTGGCACCAAAGTTCCCTTAATGTTTGTCCTTTTAATAGGATAATTGAACGTTGAGTAAATAACTTAAGGTCTAGAAGTTGGTTTAAAAAAAAAAGTCCGATTTAATTTGCCAAAGATCTTAGCTGTGTTGCGTCAGCTTGCATTTTCCAATTTGTACAGGTCACTTCCTTTGATTAAGCAAAGTGCTCTTTTCTTTCCTGGGCACAGTACATGACGGAGAGCACAAGTAGGTTTGGAGGTAACCTCACACGCAGCTGGAGAAGGAGGGACGTGGATTTCCAGGTAAATCAAAGTGCAAACAGTTTTAACCTTCCTGCTGCAAATAGGCGCTCAGACGATGATGAAAACGATGGTGAAAACGAACCGTCTGACTATAAGCCAAGACGGGATCCATTGTCGAGGGTCGGTGTTGCAACAGTCCTCACGTTTGAGTTTTTTTTAAAAAGCACATTTTGGGGGGCGGCAAATAGATATGTCTGAAGCCTGGGGAGACGAGAAACGCATTAGCAACCACAGTAAGCAGGTGATGGCTGAGTCTGAACTCTGAGGCATCTACCTGCGCTTTCTCTCCTCGCATCTAAAGGACCCATGGATGCCTCCTCGCACCTGCATCTGGGTCCCCGCCAGCCACCAGCACAAGAGAGCAGCGGAAGCTCACCGGTTTTCTGTGGAACGCACACCAAGGGCCCTCTCTTCCCCTGACCTTGGCTTTAACTCCCACAAGTAAGTGCACACTGCACCTCCTACCCTGAACCCGGTCCATCTCCTTACAGCCAAGCAGGGTTTGTGCGGAGTCTACCCTCTCTAGCATCCAGGCGCCCACACATCTCCCGCGAGAGACACGTGTCCAGGAGGCGGCCATCTCTACCCAGAGCGAGGCAGAGGGTTTAGAGGGTCAAATACAACCATTCGATGTCCCCTGGCGTTAGAACTCCATGAACCTTCCTCCTCCTCCTCCTCCTCCTCGCCTGGGAGCCCCAGGAAGACAGGGAAAGAGAGGTGTAGCTCTCCTTGCTGAGCTGGGCGNAAATACAACCATTCGATGTCCCATGGCGTTAGAACTCCATGAACCTTCCTCCTCCTCCTCCTCCTCCTCGCCTGGGAGCCCCAGGAAGACAGGGAGAGGTGTAGCTCTCCTTGCTGAGCTGGGCCGGGTTGGAGGGGGCACCAGGGGGCAAGTTATGTATTTCGGGTCACCAGACTCAGGGATCTAGCAGGTCCCCAGGTAATTCGTTCAACCCTGTAATCGGTAGCCAGCACCCTTTTACATCCCCGGGAGGCACTTTCCGGTGGCCTTCTCCTTCCCTCCGCTGAGCTCCGGGTCCCCTTTGGGCAGCCCTCGAGGCTGCACAGCTGAGGCAGGTTTTGCCTCTCCTGGATCATTTTGAAATCTCCCCAGGTCTGCCTTCTTGCGCCCAGTCCTGTCCCCGCGGTCCTGCGGGAAGGGACGGATATTTCCTTCTTAACTGTACTTAATGCTTCCTCTGAAAACCCCCGGGAGGAGGGACGGCGGCCTCACCTCTCAGCTTGCCACCGCGTCGCCATCCCCGGTCTTTGCAAACGCGACCTGCACCCCCCTTCGCCCCTGCCGTTGCCCACACCGCTTGCGGGGCTGCTGCGGGACTGGGCCGGACCCGGCGGCAGCTGCTGCGGGCGCGTGGACCCTGTGCGTGGGCGTGTCGCGCGTGCCCTGGACTCGCGTGGCGGGCACGGTGCGCGGCGGCCCGAAGACCCGGCTCTCCGCCGCGGGGTGGCGGGGGGGNTAATGAATTCATCCTTTTAGAAACATTACAAGGAATATTGGAGATTGACTGCCAGAGGAAGTGACACTTGACCCTTGCATCCTGCGCCCCGGAGGGCACAGCCGCGGGTTTCAAAATAGGAGTCCTCCGGCGCGCCGCCTCCTGCCNGGCCGCAATCCCAGCCTCTCGGAGGGAAAGCCGGGGAAAACCAGCGAAAGTGATTTGAAAAATTCCGGGGTGGGAGCGGGTCTCGTCGGGCGCCTGGAGCCTAAGGAAGGCACTGCGCGCGGAGGCAGGCCCGCGTGGCCACGTCCGTCCCTTGCGCCCCGGCCGCTTAGGGGGCAGCCCTTCCTCCGGCCTTGCCGCGCACGCCGGGAGCGGGGCCTTTCAGAGCCAGTGTCTGCTTTGGCTACTGGCGTTTTTCGTGTTGCCGACGCCTGGAATCCCAGAGTTTCGTTCAGGCAGTCGCCTAACGGGAGACCTGGCTTCTGGGGTCACCGTGGGTGCGGGCGGGTCAGCAAGGCGGGGAGGCGCACCGGGCACGGTTCTCTCTTCCCCTCTTGGCCAAATACAGTCAGAGGGAACACTGACCCATGCTCGGCTCCCAGCACGTTGTTTTTTCTTTCTTCTGGAGATTTCATTCCGAAACCAGATGGTCTTTGGTAAGGGACACATGCCTTTCTCCTCTCTGCCTTCTGAAAGGTGATGCTGCCCCCACCCCTGCGTGAAATCAGCACGGGGCGCGCTGAGACCCCACCCCCACCCCTGACCCAGCCTCCAGCCCCTCTGGCTGCAGGGCTGCAGTGGGCGGTGAACTCCAAGCTTCTCCCCCAAGGAGAAGGGACCCCCTCCCCGGCTGCTACTCGGCCTCAGGAGCACCTGTCGGGGACCACTTCCCTGACGGAGGAGGGCGCACCGGGCAGGGCGGAGGAGGTCAGGGCCAGAGCCTCAGCTCCACAGCTCGACCCCGGACGGGAAGAAGGAGGGCTCCCCAGACACGCACCCTAGTTCTTTTGGCCGGACAGTCTTCGTGGCTCCTGCCCACGTGCAGACTCTTGACCAGCCCAGAGACCAATGTGATTTCTCCCTTGGATGTTCTTGAATGGATCCAGAACAAGGAGTCTGATTCCAGGGCGCACAGGCCCCCATGAGGCTGGAATGAGGTCGTCGGCAGGCGCTCGGGTCGGCTTCTCGGTGCTGACGCGCTGTCCCACCCAGTAGGATTCCTGTCCCCATCCTGAACCTGCTCGAGGGGCCGGTGGGGCCCACAGAGAGGGCTCCTCCAGTTCCGAGAGGCCAGGGTGCGGGGCACAGACTTTTCCAGAAGCTGTTGGGACCTGTGGGATCATTGGCATCACCTCAGACAAGGCTTTGGCGCTTTGGACGGCTCCCAGGGTGGGGAGAGCCTGGCCTCGGGTGCACCCCATACCCGTGGAGCGAGGCTCTCCAGCACCCCCCCCATTCCCCAGCGGCCTCCATGCCCAGGGGAGCAGGGCACACCCAGCCCAAGCCCCGCCCTCCACCAGCTCGCCCCAGCGAAGGGAGTGAGGCGGCAGAGCCGTGGAGGGGCTGTTCTCCGTCCCCTGGCTGGCTTTAGCCCTCTCCCCGCACGGAGCCAAAACACACAAAGGGGAGTTTGTTCTTGAACTCTCCGCCAACATCCACGACCGCAGCCAGATCATGCTTCCTTCCCCCCCACCCCCACTCACGGAGGTCCAGTTCCCAGTGCGGGGGGCCGACGAAGACCGGAAATCTAGCCAGGGCGGGTCGCAGCTTGGACGGGGTCCCCACGTTCTTCTGCACGTTTCAGGACCGCTGGGCCGATCCTTCGCGGGTAGCTTAGGGCAGCTCCTCGGATCCTGACCCTTTGCTTGTGGGGCCCTGAACCCTCCCCGGAGCCCGCCGGAGCCTGGCAGAATCTTAGCTGACCCCACCCAGCTGCGTGCAAACCAGCACCTCCAGCCGCAGGTGAGGGGCTGGGAAGAGTTCCCGTGGCCATGGAGTCGGCCTCACAGCGGCCAGGCGAGGGCAGGCCCTGGACGGGCAGCCAGAGCCTCCTTTGTAACCGTGACCAGGGCACGTGCAGGGCACATCAGGCCGGGTGGACGGTTGTGCCTCGTCTTTCTCAGCTACTCGGGGCCAAACAGGTCTGTTCATCCACTGTGCCTGTGAGGACACCGAGGCACACGCAGTCTCAACAACTTTTTCAAGGCCACACGGCTAGTAAGTTGGCCAGAATTTGANCTGCCCCCCCCCCCCCCCCCCCACCGTGGGCCCACCTGGAGCCTGGGGGAGGCGCAGAGGAGGGGGAGAGAATCCCAAGTAGGCTCCGTGCTGTCAGCACAGAGCCCGCTTCAGGGCTTGAACCCAGGAACCGCGAGATCGTGACCTGAGCTGAAGTCGGACGCTCAGCTGACTGAGCCCCCAGGCGCCCCGTGATCTGTGTCCTTTAACTCAGGGAAGGTGGCCTCCAGCATAGTTTCCTAGTTACTGCTTGGATAAATGGGGCCTATCTAGAACCTTCCACACTATGCCAAAAAACCTGCTCGACTAACTCCCCCATTTTTGCTGTCCGCTTTCCGTGGATGGCTTCCCTCCGCTTCTCACGTGCAGCCGGTGCCCAGCACGTGAGGATGGCCCCTCACCTGTGCTGAGCTGGGCCAGTGCGGGAATGACAGGGGAGGGACATGCGTATGAATGCACACGCACATTACAGTCATGCTCTAGAACATTCTGCAGAAGGCCCTTTTCAGAGGTGCCTGGGTGGCTTAGTCGGTTAAGCGTCCGACTTTCGCTTGGGTCATGATCTCGCGGTTCGTGGGTTCGAGCCTCACGTTGGGCTTTGTGCTGACTGCCAGCTCAGAGCCTGGAGCCTGTTTCAGTCTGTGACTCCCTCTCTCTCTGACCCTCCCCTGCTCACGCTGTCTCTCTCTCTCTCTCTCCTAGAAATAAAATAATAATAATAATAAAAAAATAAAAATAAAATAGGAATAACAATTAAAAAAAAAAAGACCCTTTTCATACTCGCAGGGGCCTGAGCACACAGTGCTGCCTGGTGCCGCCTCTGGGGCTCTCCAGGCCTCCACACCTGCTGTCCTGAGCCCTCAGGACCACAGCCTCTGGGCGACGGGGGGAGGTCGGCTCTGGCTCCGGAAACAAGCCCCACACCCCCCACTTCA
>NW_027527444.1:3375577-3378865 GCF_008692635.1 Crocuta crocuta | reverse complement strand
GGGTGGGGGTGCGAGGTGGGGGCGGGGCTTCCCAGGGCCTTGCTGTGGGTCAGGAGCTGCCTGTACACACATCTCTCCAAAGTAGGTCCCGTCCGATGAAATGATCGCCTGTCGGAGGTCAGCACAGGCCGGGAAGAGGGGAGCCCCGGCCGCTGACATCAGGCATCCTTGGGGGGCACTCCCTGTGCACCGGTCACTGTGCCTGCCCCTTCAGGAATGCAGCCTCGCGGCGAGCCTGGGAGATCAGCTCCAGCCTCATGCCTCCCATTTTACAGATGGGAACGCCGAGGCACCATGGGGTTTGGTGACTTACCCAAGTGACACGCCTCCAGTCAGTGACGGGGCTTTTGTCTCCAGACGGTCCGGCCCTGTACAGCGTCACCTCTGTCCTGCGGAGGGGCCCACCATCCACTGTCGCTGGATGAGGACAGACAGGGAAGGAGGAGGCAACGGAGGTCCGGCCGCCCACCTGACTGCTGGGACCCGGCCCTTAACCCTCAGCGCCTCCTGGTCCCGGCCCTGAGGGGGGACTCGATGAAGGATGCCTTGGACGTTCCAAATGAAAGAGCGCAGCTGGCCCCACATGCCACTTGCCCGCTAACCCCTGCCGGGAGAGATTCCAGATGCTGACCCTGGGCTCCCCGCACCCCCCCGTCCTGCGCTTTGATCTAATGAGTCTTAATCCCCGCTGCTGACCTGGCGTCCATCCATCTGCTTCTGTCCAGCATCCGGGCGGCTTCGCAGCCTCCTTGGGATTCCTCGGCCCAAACACCTGTTCCCACTGGTGACCCCCGTTCCCCAGACCCCCGTCTTCCCACAGGGCGGCATAAACACAGCTGGAGTGAGGCTGTCACCGCCCCTCAATAAGTGTCCCCCAAACCACCCAGAAAGAGCCACGCATACTTAATTCACTGCAACGAGAACTCAGGAAGAATGCTTAATCACAGGTCAGATGACTCCCTCCAAATAGGGAAAATAATATTAAAGTTGAGATGCTTTCTTGGGAAGGGAACCTTTCTCTCTGGAACAAAACAGCGCTCGCATCAGGGCTCCAGGCTTCAACGTCTCCGGGACTGTGGGCTTGGGAACAGCCTGATGGGGTTGGGGGAAATTACCTGCTTCCAGCGAGTTTTCCTTTATCCCAAACCACAGAAACGGATGCTGCAGGGTTTCTTCTCTTTCTTTTTTTTTTTTTTAAGCCAGACCCTCTGCGAGCTGAAGACACACGGGCAGGGCCGGATTCCACGTTTCAGTGTCATGAGCCTTTCTTGCAGACTCTTCTGGGGAGGGGCTAGTGAAAGGTACAGCATCTTCTGGGTGAAGCAGGGGCTGGGGGTCCCTGAGCCCCAAGAGGATGCCCCTCTCCAGCAGCTGGGACTCGCCTCTCCCTGCCTGTGGCCCCTGTGCTGTCTGTCGCCTACAGGAAACGAGCGCTTGAACACTCCTGAGCATCCTGCTTCTGGGGTCACATTCACCCCACTTCCAACGACCTTGCGTAAAAAACACCCCTCCGGACACTGGCTTCATTCGGAGCTGCTGCAAAATTGAAGTCTACATGAAAGGGGAAGGGCACCTGCCGGGCTGGGGGCCGGGGAGCCTTTGAAGTCTGGGAGCCAAGCGCTCTGTCACCTTGCAGGTGGCAAATGGATTTTCATTCAGAGGAAATCAAATCCGTTGAGAAGGTGCCTGAGAGAGAGGGTGGGGGCACCGGGGGCGGAGGTCTGGGCCGCCGTTCCAGACGGGGGACAGCTCCCCTCCCGGCCCCTGCCGACCCCCCTCCTTGGGCGACCCCGGCACCTCGAGGCTGGGGGTCAGGGCGCTGGTGCAGCCCGCCCACTTCTGGTGACCCTGAGTGGGCGCACCCGGAGGGCGGGCCGGACAGGATGGGAGAAGCACCTGCACCCGTGGAGCGAGAGCACGTGCTGTGTGTCCTTCCCCGAGCCAGCCACCTGCAGGTCTCTTCGCCACCGTGACCGCTCAGACGCGCTCCGGGTGAGCCGCGGTCCCCGCTGCGCCCCCCCCCTGCCCCCCAGGGCGCCCAGAGGCCCCCGGCCCCCCCCCGGCCGCCGGCAGCTTCCCGAAGGGCCCGAGTGTCCGACTTGCAGGCCTGACGCTGAGCGGTCCCCACCCCTGGGTGGTCCACGCGGCCCATCTGCTCCCAGGTGCTTGGAGGAAACAGGAAGCAACTGGCAAAGCCTTCGGGGAGGGACGGGAGGGTAGGAAGCAGGCCTTGCCCGGTGCCCCCTTCTCCTGAAGCCGGGCCTCCCTGCCCTTGTGCGGGAGCTCCGTGGGCACCGGGTGTAGGGCCCAGGCCGTGGAACGTGGCCCAGCCTGTGGGTGCCGGGCAGCCTCCCGGGGCGCCCCGCGGACGGTTCTAGTCCAGCCGGGCCCACACCCGTGGAGACGGAGTTCATCGGTGTCTTTGTGCAGCAAACACGCCCTGGGCTTGGACAGGGTGGGGGCACCCGGTGAGCCGGCACCGCCCAGGGGCCCCGGCCGCCTCGCCTCTGTCCCTGCCCCCGGGGCTGGCGCTGGGGCCCCCAGGCGCTGCCAGGGCCGCGGTGGGGGGNGCGGGGGGGGGGGGGGGTCTTGGCTTCGTGGAGCCGCGCAGGAGAGCCTGGGGCCTGGACGGACACGCAGGGGTGACGACCCCCTTCAGTGGGTGGCCTCCCACGTGGGCGGCGAGCGAGACCCGACGTCCCCTTCAGAGGGCAGGGCGCGCCCCGTTTCGGCTGCTGCTGGCTCGGTCCCACGACACAGCTTTGCGCCACGACACGCGCGGGGGTCTCTCTCCTGCCCCTCTCTTAGAGGGGGGGACAGGACGCGGGTGGGCGGGGCGTGAGCAGTGGTTGTTCGGGGTGACGGCGCCCCGCTCCCTCACGACCTCCCCAGACCCTCGAAAGTGGCCGCACTGGGAAACAGGTCTTTGCAGAGTCATTAATTGGCTTAAGAAGTCTTCCTGGAGGAGGAGGACCCAGCGGCGCCCAGAGAGTAAGGCCTCGTGACCACGGAGGCGGACACCCGGCCGAGCACCTACAGCAGGGGCCACGGAGGCCCGCAGGCCACCCCGGGGGCCCGAAGAGGCCGGGGNGCCTCCGTCCACGCCTCCGTCCACGCCTCCGTCTGCGGCTTCAGGCCTCCAGGCTGGGGGAGGGGCCACTTCTGCCCAAGCCTCCGTCTGTGGGACGGCGTTCTGCGGACCCCGCAGGAGGAGGGGGCGGGGCGGGGCAGGCCGGGACCCTGGAGTCCCCCTCCCGCTGCGAGGCCACTGCCGGGTTCCTGACGCCC
>NW_027527444.1:3375102-3375420 GCF_008692635.1 Crocuta crocuta | reverse complement strand
GCCGTGCGCCCTCCCAGAGCCCCCTGGCCAGGGTGCCTGCGGTCCCCCCGTGGGGCCGGGGTGTGCTGTGCCCTGAGGGTGCCAGGGCCTCCCTCCGCCGTTTCCTTCCGCCTGGTCCCAGCCCCCACCCAAGAACATCCCCCTGGCCTGCTGCGTGTTCTGGAAGCTTCCGTGTGGGCTGGGGTGTCGTGAAGTCCGAGGGAGGGGATGAGAGGCAGGCCTGGAAAGGAGCCGCTTCTGACCCTCGCAGGCCCTGGGGGTGGCCGCGGGGGGAGCACGCGCGAGGCGGCAGGGGCGGGGGAGCTGGGGGCTCCCCTG
>NW_027527444.1:3370016-3375023 GCF_008692635.1 Crocuta crocuta | reverse complement strand
TGCCCGGGGCGCTGCGAGCCAGCAGCTCACCGGCCACGGGGCCCCTGCACCGCCCGCACCCGACGCCGTGACGCTGCTGCGCATCTGCCGCTGCTCGCGCCGGCCCTGCCCTGCCCCGCGCTCTGCAGGTGTGTGCTGAGAGCAGGAAAGAGCTGGGGCCCTTGACCTTGAAGGGGGAACGCAGCTTTGCAACGTGCCAGGCTCGCTTCTGGGGGGCACGGGGTCGGCGCACATCTGCCTGGAAATCCGTGGATGAAAGTAGCTGCTGTCCCGCAGCCACAGCACAGCCTCCAGGCCAGGAGGAGAGGGCCGCCCCCCAGGTCCCTCCGTGGCCCAGCTGCGTGGGAGGGGAGGGGGCAGGGGGTGCAGAGTGGTGCCCCTCCCACGCCAGCCCCCGTCCCCTCCCCATCTTCCTTCGACTCCAGTTGACCACTTGCCTGCGCCCCTTCCTCCCTCCCTTTTGGAAGGCGGGAGCTAGAAGCAGAGGTAAGTGGGGCAGAGTGTGGCCCTTCTTTGCCGTTTGTGCACCAGGGCCCGGGGCGTCTTTATAATATGATGGGGACTGTCACTCAGAGCCAGTCTACACTGGCGACATGCCTCCTGGGAGCACAGGGCAGAACTTCCCGCCTGGTCGGAACCTCGGCGTCAGTGTTTCCCAAATGATGTTCCTGGGAACGTTAGTGTCTCTGGGTGTTGATATCCTGTGCCGTGCGGACTGGAGGGGGGTTCCGTGAAGAAACTGTCGGGCACACCACCATCAGGAGCCTTCTCCCTCTAATATGCTTCACGTAAGCATATTAAAGGCTCTGACAAGTCCTGAAATAATAAACCTGTGTGGATTCATTTAACCGGGCATTTCCCCTGGAACCTTCCCTGTGTGGCTCCTACCAGAACTAGCTCTGGAGCACTTGGGAGCGTCGAGGGGGGATGGGCTGGGAGCAAATCAACAGTGACCTAATAACCAAACAGGCTTTGCCCGCTGACAGGTTTGAAAGTGGTTATCTGGGCCAGCTCCTGGGGAAGAGGAGACAGTTTGTCTGCAGTGTCTTTGGCCCCCTTCTCGTCCGCGTCTTCCCTGTCAGCGGCCCCTGTCCTGACCTGCTCACATGCCCTGTGTGCCGATTCTGCCCTTGTTTTCTGTTCTTCAAATTTTCTTCCATGACTGCAATAGAAACCTTGTTTATACTAATGTGTGAATGGCTACCCAGCTGACATCACTTAAATTCGGTGTGGACAGGAAGCTTTGTGTGCGCTGCCTACATGCTTGGGGCGTTTGCCTTCTGGCTGAGGACCATCCTCCTATTTGCTTCAAGTTGAAGGTGTCCTTTCTCATTATAGAATCTCAAAGACTGCAAGTTGCTTAGAGTTGGTATCTATTTTCGGAAGTATTCATTCGCTCAACAAGTATTAATTGCACTGTTACAAGGAGACCTGGTCCTATTCTAGATGCAGAAACTACACTGGGCAAGAGGGATAAGGCCCCTGGGGCTTAGCTTCTGGCGGGAGAGACAGAGAAAGCCAAGGTAAAGAGGTGAAGTACATTTCATTTTAAGAGTCATTCGAGGGGCACCTGGGTGGCTTAGCCGGTTGAGCCTCCGACTTTCGCTTAGGTCATGATCTCGCGGTTCGTGGGTTCGAGCCCCGCGTCGGGCTCTGTGCTGACTGCCAGCTCAGAGCCTGGAGCCTGTTTCAGTCTGTGACTCCCTCTCTCTCTGACCCTCCCCTGCTCACGCTGTCTCTCTCTCTCTCTCTCTCCTAGAAATAAATAAAACATTAAAAAAAAAAAGAGTCACTGGAGGCTAAGTCAGGGGTGATGGAGACTGTCCCTGGGAGCCAATCTACTCCGTCAAGGAACTGGCGCCTGCCAGAGTGTGATCGCTGAGCCAGGACGTTAGAGATGCTTAGATGCAGGCGGGCCAGCACGGTCTACAAAGGGCCCGATGATAAACAGTGAATGTGGCTTTGAGGCCATGCAGGGTCTCTGCTTGCATGTTTTCACATTTTCTTTGTTTTTTGAAACGCTTCCGAGCCGGGAGACCCACGGGTCACCTTTGGTCCAGATCCCTGGCTCCGTGACGGAGTTTTGCCCACCGGAGGGCACGGCTTTTAGAGAAAAGTTCTGGGCTCCTTCAAAGCAAAACAAAGTAAAAATGTAACAAGCGTCGGTGTAAGTCTGGGGTTCGGAGGAGGCGTGTGCCTGGGGGTGCGGCGCTCTCCGGTCTGGGTCTGCGCGGGGCCAGCCTCTGGTGCCTGGGCGTCGGGTCGAACACCAGCCGCGACGGTATTTTGTGGCTGTGATTAACACTTAGTCAGTAGACTCTGAGGAAGGAAACTGCCCTCCACAACACGGGTGGGCCTTATCCAATCAGTTGAAGGCCTTAAGAGCAAAGACCGGGCTTTCCTGAGGAAGAGGGAGCTGGGCCTCAAGACTAAAATGCTCGTCCTGAGTTTCCGAGCCTGCCGCCTTTCCGCACTTGGCCTCAAGATGGCGACACCAAATCTCGCCTGAACTTCCAGCCCCACAGTCGAGTGAGCCAATCTCTTAGGTAAATGCCCCTCCCTCTGCCCCCCTCCCCCCTCCTCGCACACCCTCTTGGCTCTGTCTGGAGAACCCAGAGGCAGCAGTTAGAAGACAGGTATTAATCCGAACGACCTCTTGGTGAATCGCCCTTGAGCCTCCCCGGGGGCGGCTGCAAATGGCCTGTGGCATCTCTGGCCCCCCCTTTCTCTGGAAGGACCTGGGGCCAGGCAGCTGCCGGGCCCTGAGTGGCGGCTGCACGGACCTCTGTTGGAAATCAACAGCCACCGTGAGCACGTGCCCCTCTGTCCCTCTCTTGCCCCCTGTCCCTCAGGGCCACCCACGGCCACCTGCTGCTCGGGGTCACGTGTCTCAGGCGTCGGGAGGAGGGGCCGGGGGCCGGGACTGCTGCGCGCCCACCTCCAGGCTCCCCTCCCTTCCCCGGGCTGTCCTCGTGCTCGGACCCCATCCCTCGGTGTGTGGGGGCCCCGAAGGCTTGCCCTTCCCGAGCCCCAGGTTCAAGTGCACATAGGCCTTAGCTTTTCTTGTCTCAGCTGGGTCTCGCGCTGTAGGGATCAACAGCAAGAAGGGCTCCGGAGGCTCTTGCTCAGTGTGGGAGCCAGTTCGCTGTCCCTCCGGCCGCGGGAAGAGTTCCCGGCCTCCGCTGCATTAGGGAGGTCGGGGAGCCGGCACAGCGGGGAGTGAGTGGAGGGGGGCTGCCTCCTTCCATGCCCCCGCGGCTGGTGGTGCAGCACCCGCCCTAGCACGCGGGTGCCCGCTGGACACGGGAGGCGCCGGGCCCCGGGCAGCCTTGGGGCGCAGATCCGCCTCGACGCCGACTTGAGAGACACGCGCGTCTTCACCGGGACGGCCTCCATCCTGGAGCCCGGCCTGAGTCGGCATCCTCGCGGCCCGGGCACCTGTTCACACCTGGTGGGGAGGGCGTGACACGGGATACGGAGCGTGGACGTTTGCAGGGGAGGGTGACGCTGTGGGGGGAGCCCCATCAGGCAACGGTGGGTTGATGGGGTGCCTCTCCCGGGGGGTCCCACACTCCCACCACCCATCTTCGCCTCCGTGACTCTGTGGCCATGGGGGGGGGGCGCTAACAGGGGCATCAGGGGCCCCCGGGGACAGGAGAGACAGCGCCGGGGCCCCACACGGGGCCGCAGACCAGGAGCTAACGATCCCTCGGGACTCCCGCCCTTCTGTATCCCCGGCCTCCCCGGAGGCAGCACCTGCTCAGAGGAGGCATCTGCGTGCACGTGCGCCTGCGCTCCGGCTGGGCCTTCCTGAGCCACAGGGGAGGGTGGTTAGCGCAGCCGGAGAACGGTTCCGTGGAGCCCACACGCGGAAACCCAGCCCTTCTCGAGCCCGGGGTTGCCTTGCTCCTGGGTCAGACGGTGTTAGTTTCCGTAAACGGAGCCGGGCCGGGCGGCTGGGGTGGGGGTCCTCCGGCCGGGAAGGGGCAGGAGGCGTTGGCCACCTGGGAGCCACTGCGGTTGGCTCTCCGCACGGCGCACAGCGCGAGCGCCTCGTGGAATTATTATATTCAGGGAATGAATTTTAAAAATTCATGCTTCCCCATGTTCTTCTCTTCATCACATGTTCTTTAAAAATATCATCCTCAAAAGGCGATCTTAAATATTTAACAGGGTCGTTCTTGATTCAAATCTAATAAAAGGTGGGGGTTGCCTTCCACATAAAATACACGCCTCCCTCCCAAGGTGGGGGGGGGATGTGTTCACGTGCTCCGGGGGTCATCGTCCTGCTCGAGGCCTCAGCCCCGCGCCTCTGCTTCCGTCCTGCAAACCCAGGACACCTGCTGCATCCGGGCACCCGGGCGGCCCACACCCGGCTCCCAGGACGGGGATCCAGTCCCTGGGGCCCACAGTTCTGATCCCGACGCCCTGTGAGCAGCTAGTGGGACCACGCCTGCCGAACGGCTTGGCTAGCACAGCGACGTGGCCCTGGTGGCCAGTCCGGGGCTGAGCGAGCGCCTTGCCAGCCAAGCAGAAACCCAGCAGGGGTGTCCTGGAGGCCGGACATGCTGCCGGGCTCCCGGTCACTTCCAGAAGGTGGGGGCTCGTTACACCCGGACCTCGTCTGCTGAGGAAACCCCCCGGGTGTAGACAGAACACGCATTTGAGCGTCGAGAAAGCACTATTTTAGGTGATATTCCGTGATGCCTTGCCCAGCGAGTGAGATGCATTCATGCTTTGGGGGTGGCGTGTGTCTGCTGCCTCCGTCGCTTTTTAAATTGTTAGAGGCATGGTACTGACCCGTGGCTCAGACGCTTTAAACCAGCCCCTCCCAGGGCCCAGGGGGGTCCTCGCAGCCTAAAACGTGGAATAGGGACGAATTAAATGATAATTGCGCACCTGCTCGGGTCTGTAGTCCGACTGCTGTAACGGAGGAACAAAGATGGCCTTGCTTTCTGCTGTGTTGGAAGCTCTCATCGCAGTTGTTCAGGTTATGAATGCAAAGCG
>NW_027527444.1:3366673-3369877 GCF_008692635.1 Crocuta crocuta | reverse complement strand
CCTGGAGATCGCTTCCCTCTGCCCCCGGGGCTGCTGTGGGCAGACAGTGCGGGGTCCCAGCCGGGAGCCTCCTTCTCCTTGGAGGTTGGACGGGCTCCCCGCTCCCCGTCAAAGGCCCCTCTGTGGTGCAGGGTGAGGACGTGCCATGCTCGACGGGGTCTGGCCTGCACGGGGAGCCCCCCGCCCCGGTCACGTCTGGTCCATGCAGTGGGCAGACCGCACAGGCTGACGATGACGTCCTGTAAACAGCCTGGCCCCGAGGGTTTGCGTGTCACCGCGCTGGCCCCCGTGTGCTCGCACGGCCCCGCGGGGCTGCGAGGGAGGCTGGGAAGTGAGGTCTTCCGTGGGTGTCCTGGGTGCAGCCTGGGTGTTCTGGAAGGTTCTAAAAGGAAGAGAGGCTTCTGGGGACAAGTGTGTCTGCCGCAGGCACGGAGCCTCCAGGCAGCTACACGAGGCAGAGCAGGCACAGAGAAGAGCCGCTTGTCACCTGTGAGGGGACGCCCGTGCCCCAAGGCCACTCTGGGCACCGAGCTTCCGGCCGACCCCAGGGCTGGCGTCAGGACATAGGAGGGAGAGCACTTCCCTTCCGCTCTGGGGTGCGGGGGCGAGGTCACCGCCACGGGCCGTCCCCGGGGCTCCTGGCCACCCCACCTGCATCCCAGGCGCCGGGCCTCCCCCCAAGGGGCGTGGTCCCTGGGCTTGTGGGAGAGAACACCCCCCTTGCCTGTCGGTGTCCACACTCGCCTCTTACAGGACACCAGACGCTCTGGATCAGGGCCACCCTGCTCCTGGGAACTTGTCTTAACCTTCCAGGGAAGGTCACACCCGGAGGCACCGGGGGTTAGGAGTCCAACGTGTCTTTCTTGGGGACACAACTCAACCCCCAGGAAGGGTTATGTCCAAGTTGGGGGGAGCTGGGGAGAGGCGAGCTGGAGGGGAGTCCCCGGGCGGTTTGTGCTGCGAGCGTTTGTCTCTGAACAGGGTGCGGACAACACGCGCCGTGTTACTCTTTTTCCTTTGTGTGAGAGGAGCAAACCCACAGCCACAGAACAGGAGAGAAATGACACCAGGGAGCCATGGNGGGGCAGCCCGGGCTGGGGGCGGGGCTCCCGGAGGAAAGGCAACCAGTGCTGGGGGGTGTTTATGGTCGTCAGGTACCTCGGAGGCGAATGAGCCTGCGGAAGCTGATTTAGAGGGTGGAGGCCGTCGTGGACGTCAGGGAAAGTAAACATTTGCACCAGGGGCACCTGAGGGGCTCAGTCGTTTAAGCGTCCGACTCAGGTTGTCCTCTCACAGCTCATGAGTTCGAGCCCCGCATCGGGCTCTGCGCTGACCCTGCAGAGCCCACTCGGGACCCTCTCTCTCTGCCTCTATCTGCCCCCTCCCCTGCTTTCTCTCTCTCTGTGTCTCTCAAAATAAATAAAAACAGGGGCGCCTGGGTGGCTTAGTCGGTTAAGCGTCCGACTTTCGCTTAGGTCGTGATCTCGCGGTTCGTGGGTTCGAGCCCCGCGTCGGGCTCTGTGCTGACTGCCAGCTCAGAGCCTGGAGCCTGTTTCAGTCTGTGACTCCCTCTCTCTCTGACCCTCCCCTGCTCACGCTGTCTCTCTCTCTCTCTCCTAGAAATAAATATATTAAAAAAAAATAAAAAATAAATAAAAACAAACTTTAAAAAATTGCACCAGAAAACAAACATCGTACCACATAAGGGAAGGAGCTATGAACAGTATTAACATACCATATACTATTGTAAGTGCCCAGTATCAGTGTGTGGGGGGACGTGGGAGAGGCTTAAACCACTGATCTCCATAGGAGGAACCAACCGGGTAGCTATTCACGGTATTTATCCACATGAGGAAGGTTCTAGAAACAATAGCAAGAAGAGATGTGAAATGGCTACCCCAGTGCAGAAATTCCAAGTGGCTGGGAGTGGGTCAGAGGGCTGGGATTCTGTTACAAGCTGCTCAATGTGCCTTTTTTTTTTTTAAGGTTTATTCATTTTTGAGAGAGAGAGAGAGAGAGAGACAGCATGAGCAGGGGAGGGGCAGAGAGAGAGGGAGACACAGAATCTGAAACAGGCTCCAGGCTCTGAGCTGTCAGCACAGAGCCCGACGCGGGGCTCGAACTCATGAACCGTGAGATCGTGACCTGAGCCGAAGTTTCACCCGACTGAGCCCCCCGGGGCCCCCCTGTGACATCTTTAAAACGGTGTATGTGTCAGAACGTGGCGCCAGTGGGTGACAGGCGGCGTGGGAGCCCCAAGGACACAGACACGGAGGGTTGGACGGTCCCAGCCTCACATGAGGGTTGGTCGGGCCAATTCATTCCTCCTGGGGGGGCGGGGCTGTCAGGCTCTGTGGGAGCCCGTGCCTCCGGATGTCGGCAGCGTGTCCTGGGGAGGGGGGGACAGCCGTGAGCAGCTGTCCGGGGCGCCTGAGATCCCCGCAGGCCCCGTGCCCACATTCCAGACCCCNGGGGAGACGCCCTGAGGGACACCCCCAGATCCTCTCTCCCTTCTTCTGCGTCTCAGTTCTGGTCTTGATGCGGCCACAGACCGCTGGGGACTCTGGGCCCGGCCTCTGGCCACAAGCCCACTCTGGACCCTGCGGTGGGCGCCTGGAGCAGCTGGTACCTGGGTACACCTGCAGCAAGGGACGCGGAGACAGCAGGGCCTGGTGACGGGACTTGCAGGGCCTCAGCGCCCTCTGTGCCGGGGGGTGGGGGGGGCTGCCCTCCGGGTCGCTCGTTCCTTCCTCGGAGCCCTGGCTTCCCAGCACGTCTGTGTGTGACCCCGTCACGGTGAGAGCCGCCCTCCTGAGTGGGGCCCGGGGGGCGCCGGCAGCCCCCGCAGCCCGCAGGTCTGTCCTGGGCCGCTAAGGGCAAAGCTGTGGGTGACAAGCCAGCTTCGTGCCTGGGGGCAGAGCGGGGGTCCTCACGCCGGCCCGGCGCCGAGGGCCGCCTCCCGATGTCCGCGTGGGGACAGACGTGCCAGCCTCTTCTCTGTGCTTCCCCCACCGGCCTGATTTCCAGCTGTTGGTCGCCGTGAATGAGCAGGGAAAAAAAGTGTATTTCTCTTCATTAATGTGCCTGCTACCAGAGCGACTCATTTGCAAACCCACCTTGGCAGAGGCTGCAGCGTCTGCTTCCCTTCGGCCGGGCCCGGGGGCAGAGGCTCTTACCTCGCTGGCCTCGCCCTTCCCACCTGAG
>NW_027527444.1:3336300-3366657 GCF_008692635.1 Crocuta crocuta | reverse complement strand
CCCTGGGGCATGGGGGGGGGCTGGTGCTGCCCTCCCTGCGGTCCCCAGCAGTCGTGAAAGCACCAGCCGGCTGCAAGGGGCCCGGGGTGGGGTCTGGGGGACCCGGTGGCTTTTCTCCTGCGTCAGGAATTCGACTTCCCGGTGGTTGACGATTTGGCCGCGGACCCGACACCCTTCCCAAACTGTCACCTTCAGCGACCTGGCCCCAGGTCCCAGGCCGCCGGGACCTCCGCGAACAGCGGTCGGAAGCTCCGCCGCTGTGTCCGCTTAGGAAGAGAAGCGTCGTCTGAGCAAAACTGCCACGGGGGGTGCCCGCTGGAACACACCCCCGGCCCCTTGGCCGCCAGGGGGCGCGCGCGGCGGAGGACGCAGGTGCCGCGGTGGCCACCAGGNCGCCCCCTCGCACGGACGGCTGGCGACAGCGGGAACATCTCAGGACCAGGGTGGGGCGCTTCCCTGCGGGGACCCCAGGGGAGTGAGGAGCGGGTTGCGGAAGGCTGTGCTGGGGTCCCCGGGGTGGGTCCTGAATCGTCCCAGAGGCAGCGGGAAGGGCCCGGGGAGGGGGCGGGGGGCCCCCCGGNGGGGTCCGCGCTCGGCTGTGCCTGGACTCGGAGGCTGCGTGGCTCTCCAGCCGGGTGTTGTCTTCGCAGCCGACGCTCCATCCTCGAGCCGGAGCAGCGTCCTGCAGGGGACGGGGACAGGCCCAGGCAGCTCCTCGCCCCCGACTGTCCATTCCGGGTCACCCTCCCTACCTGGCCCTCGTGAAGAAGACTCGGGGGCCCAGAGAGCCTGTGGGNGGAGCCCCTGCCTGCAGCCCGGGCTCGCGGGGAAGGTCGAGGCCTAACTCCCCGTACACAGTCAGGCCCTGCACCTGAGAAAATGGTAACAGTTAACACACAAAAACCTTGGGGGCGCCTGGGGGGCTCAGTCGGTTGGGAGTCCGACTTCAGCTCAGGTCATGATCTCACGGGTCGTGGGTTCGAGCCCCGCGTCGGGCTCTGTGCTGACAGCTCGGAGCCTGGAGCCTGTTTCAGATCCTGTGTCTCCTCTTCTCTCTCTGACCCTCCCCTGCTTGCGCTCTGTCTCTCTCAGTCTCTCAAAAATAAACAAACGTCGGGGCACCTGGGTGGCTTAGTCGGCTAAGTGTCTGACTCTAGCTTTAGGCTGGGGTCATGAACTCATGATTCATGAGTTCAAGCCCCACGTGGAGGTCTGCACTGACAGTGTGGAGCCCGTTTGGGCTTCTCTCTCTCTCTCTCTTTCTCTCTCTCTCTCTCCCTCTTCCCCTCCCCAGCTCACTCTCTCTCTCTCAAAGTAAATACACTTAAAAAAAAATAAATCAAAGTTAAAAAAATAAAAAAAAACCCCAACCAAACAGAAAGCCCCAAAAACCTTGTAGAAAACTCACGAGAGAAACTCAAAGGGTTAATAACTGCACTAAAAGCCGCCTGGTCTTACTAGAGATCAGAGAAAAGCAGCATAAAAATGAGAAGCCACTTTCCCCTGCAGACCGGCAAACACGTGAAGGCCCGGGTGTGAGACTCTGGGGCGTGACAGTAGCAGGCAGCACATAACTGAAGGGACTCTCGGCCTCTGTCAGAAGGTTAGGTACACGTGCGCCATAAATCCCAGTGTTTCACTTTTAGAACTCCGGCCATAGAAGTACTCAGTCAAGGTCACACGGACAATCAGACAAGTGTGGCTCCCTGAGGGTTGGTGATGATGGTGAAAGTTGGCGATGACCTTATACTCTCCAGAGGGGGAAACTTACATAGCTTAAGATATATTCTTTTTTTTAAAGATTAAAAAAAATGTTTATTTCTAAGAGAGAGAGAGAGCAGGGGAGGGGCAGAGAGAGCGCAGAGCCCAATGCAGGGCTCGAACTCACGAACCGTGAGACCATAACTGAGCTGAAGTCAGACACTGAACTCACTGAGCCACCCAGGTGCCCCAAGATTTTATTTTTTTAGGTAATCTGTACACCCAACATGGGGCTCGAACTCACAAACCCAAGGTCAAGAATTGCATGATCTACCAACTGAGCCAGCTGGGTGCCCCTAGCTTAAAATTTTTTCTTCTTCTTTTTTTTAATGTTTATTTATTTTTGAGACAGAGAGTGGGGGAGGGGCAAAGAGAGAGAGAGAGGAAGAGAGAGGACCTGAAACAGGCTCCGGGCTCAGAGCTATCAGCACAGAGCCCGACGTGGGGCTCGAACTCATAAACTGCGAGATCATGACCTGAGCTGAAGGTGGATGCTTAACTGACTGAGCCACCCAGGCGCCCCAATAGCTTAAAATCTTTTCTATAAAAGTGTGTGTGGCTATTAAAAAGAGAGAGACTGCTCTAAGGGGAATGCAGTAAATCGTCTGCGTCAGACATGACTCACGTGCCCCCGTCCACCTCGCCTTCTCTCAGATCCCTTACCCGGCCTCCGAAATGGCCAGGGGGGCCCCCACTGCCTCAGGCTGGCCAGCCACGCATTGAGTCTCTGGTTCCCATTACCCTTTCTGGGCTCAGATGAAGCACCAAGTCCCAGGACGTGAGACCTGGTTCCTGACCAGCTGACAAAGTGTCTAAGTGACGCAGCGCAGAGCCGAGGGTATGGCTGCAAACTGCAACTGATGGAGGGGGCAGCTGCCCGCCGGGTTTCTGCTCTGTGCCCCCTCCATGCCCGCTTGCCAGGTACGGCTTTTCCAAGCCACCTGCCCAGCGGTTCCCCGCATGGCTGGAAGCCCAGGGCTCCTCTCCGCGGCCTGTGACGAGGCCTCGGCGGCCCTGGGCGGCTCAGTCAGCTCTCCTGGCTCCCGCCTCCGGCTCTTCCTGTCGCACAGGGATTACACCTCCGGGGGCCTGTTAGCACTTAGGCCTCTCCTTGGGCTTTGTTTTCTAGGGAGCACGACCTAGGCCAGCTTCTCAGTGATGTGTGTTTGTTTATTTTTAAAGCTCATTTACTTATGGGGGGGAGGGGTCAGAGACAGGGAGAGAGAGGGTCCCAAGCAGGCTCCACACAGTCAGCACGGGGTTCGATCTCACGAGCTGTGAGATCATGACCTGAGCCGAAATCAACAGTCGGATGCTTAACCGACTGAGCCACCCAGGCGCCCCTTTTTGTTTTTTGTTTGTTTGTTTTGAGAGAGAGAGAGCGTAAGTGTGGGAGGAGCAGAGAGAGAAGCGGGCAGAGGATCTGAAGCAGGCTCTGCACTGACAGGCTGACAGCAACGAGCCCAATACGGGGCTTGAACTCACGAACCGTGATATATGACCTGAGCCGACGTCAGACGTTCAACGGACTGAGCCACCAAGGCGGCCCCACAGTAAGTGCTTGCTTCTGCCATCCTGCTCAAGACTGCAACCCACCTTCCCAGCCTCACTCCTAATTCTCTTTCCTTTGTGTTGACGTCTTCCCCCAGCACTTGCAGTCTTCTAGCACACTACACCACTTGGTTGTTTATCCGTCTAAGGTTCCATGGCTGGAACCTCGCCTGGAAAAGATGCTTGAAAAAGGTGGGATCTTTGTTTTGCTCACCAATATATTTCAGGTACCTAGAATAGTTCCTGGGACATGGAAGGCACTTAAAAACACCCGATGGATGGATGGATGAATGATTTGTGTAATTGATATCAAAATACATTCCTGATACATCGTTGGGTAAAAAGCACAGTTTTCAACATCCCGTGTTCGGGGGTTGGCAGATGTAAGGAGTCAACATCGCCTAAGTGGTCTGCAAGCTCCACCCAATCTCTATCAAAATCCCAATGGCATTTTGGCAGAAATGGAAAAAATCATCCTAAACCCAGTGGAATCTCAAGGGACCCCAAACAGGGAAAGTAATTTGGAAAGAGGGAAGAACAGTGTTGGAGGATCCACACTCCCTGATTTCTGACATATTATAAGGCTACGGTAATCCAAACAGCGTGGCACAGCAAGAAGACGGACGCATGGATCAACGGAACAGAAGAGTCGGGAGATAAACCCCTGTGTATGGGGTCAAAGGATCTTCAACGTAGGTACCAAACCACTCAGTGGGGAAAGGACAGTCTCTTCCGTGCTGGGAAAACAGGACATCCACATGCGAAAGAATGAAGTGGGACCATTATCTTATGTCATATACAAGAATTCACTTAAAGTGGATTAAAGACCTAAATGTAAGACCCCAACTAAAAAACTCCTGGAAAAAAAAACAACACAGCAGAAAAGCTTCACATCATTGAGCTTGGCAGTGATCTCTTGGATATGACACTAAAAACACAGGCAACAAAAGCAAACGTAGACAAAAAGGACGACATCAAACTCAAATACGTTTGATTAGGAGAAAACACAATCAACAGAGTGGAAAGGCAACCTCAAAATGGGAGAAAATATTTACAAGTTATATATCTGATAAGGGGATAACACTCAGAATATACAGAGAACTTCGACCATTCAACAGCAAAAATGAACCCAGTTAAAAGGCGGGCAAAGAAATGGAGTCACATGTTTCTGAAGATGGTATACAAATGGCCAATATGCATTAACGTCAGAGAAATGCACATCAGAACCACAGTGAAATATTCCTTCACATCTGCTTAGGACGGCTTCTATCAAAATAACACAGAAAATAACAAGTGTTGGTAAGGGTATGAGAAGTTGGGACCCTGTGCACTGTTGTAAAATGGCGGGAAACGGTGTGGAGGCGCCTCGCAAAAACTTAAAAAAGAACTACCGTATGATCCAGAAATCCTCCTTCTGGGCATAACTCAGAAGAATTGAGAGCAGGGGCTCAGTGTGGTCTTTACACACCGTGCACTCATAGCCAAATCATTCTTGACCGCCAAGCGTTGGAAGCAACCCAGACGTCCATCAATGGCCGCTTATCGAATGGATAAACAAACTGTGGTCTATTCAGGCAGTGGAATGTTACTCGGCCTTCAAAAGGAAGGACATTCTGACACTTGCTACAGTGCGGATGGTCCTCGAGGTAATTATGCTGAGTGAAATACACCAGTCGCAAAAGGACATGTGCAAGTCCCCTTATATGAGTTAACCTGGAGCCGTCAGATTTAAGACACAAAATAGGATGGCAGGCGCCAGAGGCTGGAGGGGCGGGACGGGAGCTGGTGTTTAATGGGGACAGAGCTACAGACACCCCACTCTGTGTATTATTCTTCCAATTTGTGTGTATCAGAAAAGGCCGGGAAGTACACACACCGCATTGTATTTACTCCTGGAACTGAAAGTGGGAGGAGAGAATTCTAATTTTCATTTATCCAGTTCTATATACTATTTGGCATTTTCAGAAGGAAAGGATATTACAGTTTTTTAAGCCAGAAAAAATAACATTTAATATTTATAAAGTTTAGAGGGATAGTTGGGGAGACAGGGGATAGTGGTTAGCTAACTAGTTAAGGATAAATGCCTGCTCATGAATGCGGGACCTCTGTCCATTTCTCCGTCATAAGAAGGACTATTATTTTTACTTCTTCAGGTAAAATTTGTTACTTCTACTTTGGTGCACTTATGCTTCGGGACTGTAATTCTAGAAATCAGAAGTAGGGTCCTGTAAAGTCGGCTATAGAGTTCTCCTGGTGGGATCCTCTATCGACAGCCAGAGTGGCCAGGCAGAGCAGAGACCATGAAAGTAGTGAAGAGATGGTGATGATGGTGATGATGATGATGATGGTGATGGTGGTGATGGTGATTGTAGGTAACATTTCTTTAGCTCATGCTCTTGCCGGCCTGTAACAACTCCATGAGACAGGTACTGTTATTGTGCCCATTTTGCAGATAAGGAGAGTGGGACACCGAAAATTCATCAGCCAAGTGCGTGTAGCCAGGAAGGGGTGGGGCCCTGGACTTGAACCCGGTCTTGGAGCCAGTACCCTGGCCTGCCTTTCCTCATCCGCACTGCAGGGGAGGGCAGAGGCCAGCCGGGCACAGCGGAGCGAAGCCTGCGGCACAGGGCGGCCCTCAGAGGAGAAGACCTCCTGGGTTTGTGCCACGGGCTGGGCTCGGGCTCAGGGCACCAGGAAGCCCCGGAAGGAGGAGGGTGGTGGGAAGGACCCGAGCCTCCCCGAAATCACGTTTCTGCCATTGGTAAGGTCACGGTCAGAGCCCCAGCTCCCGGGGTGGGGGACACGGCCAGGGAGAGGGGCAGGGCTCTGTGCCAGGAGGGCACAGGCTGCTTGGGGGAAGCCCGGTGATGTGAATTAGGGCAGGCAGTGTGCACAACGGAGCCCAACACCGTCGCCCACACCCCACCGTCCTTACAACAGAGTGCCCAGTGCAGGGGGGAGGGCGACGGGCGTCCGGGGGACAGCAGTCCCTGCTTGCTCGGCCACACTGGCGGCGGCAGCGCCCGGCCCAGACGGCAGCCCTGGGGCGCACCAGCCGGAGGAAGAGCTTGGGCCTCTGGGGCTGCTTGGGCTGGACAGAGGAGCTGGGGGAGGCCACGCTCCGACGACACAACGGGGTCGGTGTCCCCTCGGGCTCTCAGCTCGTCACCTGTGAAGCGGAGGTGGGGGAGGGGTGGATGGGGATGTTGCTAAGTCATTCCCAGTAACAGAAGAGAACTCCAGCCAGGTAGTCCCACGGGAAGGACGGGGATCTGGCCGCCAAGCCGGGGCTGAGCCCGGGGTGAGGTCCCCTGGGGGTGGGGTGGGGGGAGAGGGGCCTGGGCCTGAGCTTCCGCTGTTTTGTGTTCTGGCGTCCGCTGTCCTGAGGGCCAGCTGCGGAGAGGGGCCTGGCGGGTCTCAGCAGGCGAGCCTGACACTGGGCGCTGACATTCTACCTGGTTAGTGCGAACTTTCATCTGAGCCCCTTATGTCCACACAGGCCAGCAGACTCTTCCTTGTTGGCCACGTAGGGCCTTTCAGAGTCTGGCTCCCAAGCCCCCGTCGCTGCCCGGGAAATGACGCGGCTGCTTGTTCCAGGTGATAACAGTAAAGAAAAGTGAACCGTACAGCGCACATTCACTCTCATTTCCAACTACCTCTAACGCAGCGACCGTATCCCCCCTTAGGATGGCGTGGACGGCGTGGAAAAGACCTCAGTGTCCTTGTACTGGAGAAAAAGGACTTTGCGTCTAGCTTGGGAAACACCCAGAAGTCTGGATGAAGTGGGCGAGTAAGTAAGCGGATCAGCAGGGCTCCTGCGCTTCCGGAAAAGTGGACGTTGCTGTCGGGGACAGACGCTAACAGAGACTTAGTATCTCCGGTTCTGGAGTCTGGGCCATCGTGTCACAGGACCACAGTCCCCCCGGAGGCATGGGGGCAGGACGTGTCGCAGGCTCCGTCCTTCCTGGGCGCACGCGGCACCTTCCCGTGCGTCTTCCGCCCGTCTCCTGTCCCCTGCTCTGCGTCCCCTTGGACAAGGACACCCCTCCCGCCAGGTCAGGGCCCACCCCCGTGACCTCGTCTTCCCTTGCTCGCGACCGCAATGACCCTCTTTCCAAACAAGGTCACGTGCCGAACGGTTGGGGTTCGGGCTTGCACACATCTTCGCCGCGAGGGGCACAACTGAGCCCCTAACGCACAGGGTAAAAGACCAGTGAGTCCCCCGGGCTGAAAGCAGGCGACGGCGATCTGGAGAAGGAAGCTCTTCCCGACTCGTCTGTTCTGACCTCGTGCAGAGAGAAGGTGATTCCACAGCAGGGATAGGACTTACCGGACAGCGAGTGCTAAGTACTAAGTTCGTGTGCTGGATTGAAGGCCACAGGCTTCTTTACGTTAAAGACTGGTTCCCGACGCCGACGCCGGGTGCCTGGGTGTGCGACAACCTCCCTCCCTCTGCCCTCCTCCCCTCCCTCCTCCTTCCTCCTTCCGTTTCTTTTGAACACCTACTGTCACTATCATTCCTGATGGTTTTAAATGACCAGCTGTACAATTGCAAATTCCCGTACGTGCCTCTTGGGAGACGCAACAATTTCATCGATGAGAAGCCTTCAGATGGGGCTCTTCCGTGTGCCCAGATTTTTAAAAGGACGGGAAGCTTGTTGCGAACCCCGCAATGCGAGACGGCCTGCGGACTCTCCCTCCTTCCGGATGCGTGAGGCTTTGGAACGATCTTTCCCGTGGCTGGTTGGCAGGTCGACCTTTCTCCCGACGGCCTGGCCAGCGCGCGGGGTGTCCGAGGGAGACGGCAGTGATGTGATGGAGCGGGAGCCGGCGGAGCCCAGACCCGGCCTGACGGGCCCGACCTGTGCAGGCCTATTGATTCCAGCAGCCCGTCCTAGCAAGGCTCGCGCCCTGCCCTCCGCTCCCCTCCCCTGGCCGGGCCGCAGGGACCGGGGCCGCGAGGGAAGCCGCTCATTACGGGCACAGCCGCTGTCCTCGCCTCGACATCCTTCTCCCAGCTCAGCCCCACACCCGCCCTGCCCTCGTTGGGTCTTGGCAAGAAGGTGATTGACAGGAAACTAGGGGGCGAGGTGATGCCCGCTGCTCAGGCTGGGGGCGCTGGGCCCACGTGGGGGAGAACGAGGCGGGCACGGACGCCGGCGGGCGGCCGACGAGGCACGGTGTGCAGGGCAGCCTCAGGGCTCCCGGGAGCCAAAGCTCACAGCACGGAGCCCAGAAGAGGCCAGTCCCGAGGGTGTCCGTGTGCACAGGAGAAGAGCACGTGTGCAGTGAGCGGGGGTCCGGCTCTAACGACTTTCAGTCAGCAGCCACAGCTGCCCCAGGTCTGATCCGGGCAGTGCGGCCGGCCTTGGCTGCTGGTGGCTGGTGGAGACCGGGGGAGGCCGGGATAGGCCAGGNGCTGGTGCGGACAGCCCAAGGCGGCCCGGCCCCATGCCGGGGAAGAATCATCCACAGGGTCACCACACTCAGTGACATGGTGCGTGTGGCAACATGGCTGCCCAGAGCAGCAAAGCGACATTTCGTCATGCAAATGTGACCACTTTCCTGGGAGGAGCCCTCTCAGAAGCGTCACCCAGGAGTGAGCCTAACCACGTCAGGATGTCGTTGGCGGATCGGCGGTCCCACGCGGGAGAGGGCCTGGGGCTGGGCCGCAGACATGGGCCCCTCTGCCCTGCCATGGCTCACAGTGCTTGGGGACGCTGGCGCGTGGGCTGATGGAGGTCTGAGCGAATGAATGGATTCATTTATCGACATTCCTCCAGCCAAGCGTCGGAGGCTCGGCTCGGAGCAGGAGGGCGGCCGGCTTCTCCCTCGTGGGCTCACGGCCGGCGAGGACAGGGCCCTGTGGCCCCAGGAGCTTGGGGGGTGGATGCGCTGGGGGAAGAAGGCGACACTGGTCGCGGTCTGAAGGATGACAATAAACGCACGGCTGCAGACAGAGCTGGTGTCTTCCCTGTGCTCCTGAACTTGGCAAAATGTGCATCAGAAGGAACAAAAACAACTGTGGAGAACCAGGAAGACAGGTGCCAAAGCACTTCGCAAAATTCAGCGTCCGATAAACGGACGTGGTGAGGAAACACCACTTGTCACGTGGGGCGTTTTGTCTTCAAACTCGGGAGTCTGGCGGGACCCGCCCCTGTGGCAGCGGCTCAGCCCACTCGTTTTTTCCAGCCCACCTTGTGCCCAGCACTCGAGGGTGTTTCTAGAAATACAGGTAAGCAATCTCTCCGGCATGGGGCACCTGGGTGGCTTAGTCGGTGAAGCGTCCGACTTTCGCTCAGGTCATGATCTCGCGGTTCGTGGGTTCGGGCCCCGCGTCGGGCTCTGTGCTGACTGCCGGCTCAGAGCCTGGAGCCTGTTTCAGAGTCTGTGACTCCCTCTCTCTGACCCTCCCCTGCTCACGCTGTCTCTCTCTCTCCTAGAAATAAAAATATTTTAAAAAATGTAAAACTTAAAAAAAAAAAAAGAAATCTCTCCGGCGTGAGTCTTCTGAAGGAACTCCAGAGAGCACCAGGTTAGGGCTTAGGACTGGATATGTTTTATGTGTCTTTCTCTACATATTTTGGCCGTACTCAGGGATCAATAGGTGATGCCTCCTGTGGCCAATTTATTGCTCATCAGCCCACCTCCTGTTCAAGAGCGAGCCTGATGGTAGATTCGTGGGCAGGGGGCCAGTCTTATCACATAATATGTATCGGAGATGACTTTTAATATCCTTATTAACATTTCCCAATATAAAGGCAAAAGCTGAAACTCTCAGAGAGCGAGTGTTGTTAGCGACAGGTCTGATTTAACACATGAAAGAGAAAAGACAGGATTTACGTCGGCCCCCTCCCCTCTTCTTACCAGCACTGTGGCGGGGTGCCTGTAATTCAGGGGCAGGGCCGTGCGGGGACACCGGGCGACTTGCGTCAGGTGCTGGTCTTTAATCTCCAGAAACACTCACTAGGTGAGGCTGCAGGGGACTCTGAAAACCAGCTGAGTAAACACGGCACCCTCGAGCCGTCTGGGTTCCTGCTCAGCCCTGCCCGGGCCTCAGTCGCAGGGAAGAGGAGTCTGTGGCCAGTGTCCCCGCCCGTGATGCAAGGGGAGGACGGGATTTCCCGCTTGTTGACCAGACGGTCCAGGAAGAGCCCCACTCCGTGGACTTCCTCTCAACGGGGATGTGGACGGGGTCAGTGTGGCCGCTCCTGTACGGGAGCCACGGGCGTCGGACTAATGTCAGGCAGGATCTGGGGGGGTGGGGGGGGACAGGTCTGCCGCGCTGGGGGGCAGGCAGGGTGTTCCCTTCCTTCCTGGGCTCTGCCTGCAGGGAGCCCAGAGGCGCCCGGACACCCATGTGGGATGGGGAGGAGGGGCCCTGTCACCCCAAGACTGCACACAGCCCTCCCGGGAGGGGGCGGAGGAGGTCACAGCAGACACCTGCTTCCCTGCATCAGGGAGGAGGGCGCGGGAGGGAGGGTCAATGTGGCCACAGCCACCCATCGCTTCCCACGTGAGCGAAAATGCTCTCAGGCGGGGTTTCCCACGAGGCTGTATAGACACGTAGTCGAGTGTGAAGAGCTACCATTTCCCATTCCGTGTTCTGACACCCTACAGAGAAACCCCCACCCGGTAAAGAAAAACTCATCACTACGATGGTTGGTTTTGAACCTTTAATAAAAGTAAAAAAATGAATGGAAAAAGAACACAATGCTGAAAACTTAGTGTGAATGTGAACCTCACTAGATGTCTGTATCTCAGATAGTGCAAATTTTGTTCATAGTATTTTACATTTTTACAAACTCAAATCACTTTGGTTCATATACTTGCTATAAAGTATTGGCAAAAAAAATTCTTCAGATTCACATTGTTTTTTTTTGGCTACATTATTTCTAACAGATGGAGATTTACTTCCAGTTGAAAAGGAAAAAAAATACTTACTGTTTGTACATGATCAAGTATGTTTTAAAGATTCAATTACTGCTTCCACCTAATAACTTCGGGTTTTTCAGAAAACATGTAGGGGTCATCTCAAAGTGCGGAATGGCCCCGTTTTCTTTTAGACAAAATTCCTTGAAAACAAATCAGCAACACAGCCACCTAAAATTTACTCCCAGGTATTTTTCTCAGAACAGAAGAACCACAACAGGAACATCGCGCGAACGAAGCCAAGGGCACCCGCGTCCAGTCAAAAGGAGTCTCTTGAAATCACTTCACAAAAACTTAAAACAAAAACACTTAAATTTCAAAATACCAAAAAGGTAAATTTGTAAGTAAAAATTACTGGTCTACTAAACAGCACGAAACTGGAGTATTTTCAAAGGACCAGGGCTCAGTGGAGGGTACACCAGAGTAACTTCGTAACTGAAAGAAATTATTGCTGAATTTCGCCTCCGTGCAGCACTGAAATGAATGGAGAATCCCTCTAACATCTCGTACGTTTAAAAAAAAAATAAATATTTAAGAGAATGCAAGGCTCAGATTGGTTTTCAGAAACATTGCACTTGAAGTGTGAGACCCAACCTTCGCCAAGCGGGTCGACCACGGTCTATGCCACTGAGTGAAGACATTGTGCTCACCAAGATCTTTGAGGATTTAGAAACCCCGAATGTTCAACGTGGTGATGTGTGCGCGCTTCTTTTTACAAGGCAATCACAGATTGCAGATTCCATAGGGCTGCGGAACATCGTCATCTCTACTCTGGAGGGTTACGGGAACGACAATTCTGGCCAAGCCCAGAATGCGCGGCAGACAGGCGTTCCCTCTTAGAGGACTGTGGATTTTGGAAGAAACTTCGCGAATACTGAGGTGAGAATTCCGGAGTTCACAGTGGAGAGCCATGGCCTTCGCTGCCTTCTGCGCCCGGTGAGATTGTCTACACGGGGCTCCGCCAGGGGATGAGGGCGCGAGGGGTCGCCGCGCCCCGACCGCAGGAGCCGGCCTCCCGCTGCTCACGGCTGCTTCTTTTTACACAACCCTATTTAAAAAAAAACCTCTTGGATCCATACGATTCCTATTCGACCACACTTCCCCTTTGTTACAGCACCATCAAGCCATCCCTTGTGGGCACGGGTACAAAACCAAGAGCTGGTAATTAGGCTTTAGTTCAAGGCTTTGAAATATGGCAACTTGCTTTTAATAACATAAATGATTTTGAATACTCAGGGTGCGGTGCCTGCCTGAGGCCCCGCCCCCGCCAGGGTGGGACCCCCGGAGCGCACACAGGCGGGCCCTCTCGCCTGCCGCTCCGGATTGGGGGGGGCATCTTTTTCCGGGCGTCACGGGTGCAGTCACCCAGTCTAAGCAGATCACGAAGGAGAAAGATCATCTCTGTCACAGTCCAAGGTCACAGTCTTCTTCCCAAACCGTGCTCTTCAGCGGCTCCCGGGACTCAGTCGCTGTGTGGCTTCTCAGGAACACCCTGCGTGGAGAGAGGGTGGGCTGGTGAGCACCATGGGCACGCACACTGCGGGGAGCACCCTACGGACCCTAGAGGCCAAGGATAAACTGCTGTGACGCAGGAGGTGATGGGGCCGGGAGGGGTGGGAGACGCTGGCCGGGACCTCCTCACCCCACCCCCCACCAGGAGCTGCCTGTCCCACTGACAGATCAGGGAGTGTCAGGTGACATGGGGAGTGGAGAGCCCCGAGTGAGGCTACTGCGGGTGTAGCCGGGACGCAGCCGGTGGTGGGACAGGCCGGGGGGCTGGGCTCCCTGAGGTCTAAGGAAGCAGCTCCTCTGTGCAAGATGGCCCTGCTCCCCAGACGAGGCTGCTGCCCTCCCCCTGCACCGAGGCCGCCTCTCCGCCGCTCCCCCTACCGCCGCCTGGGGAGGCAGCACTTGCGTTAGGACGCGGCGTGACAACGCGCCTGCCTCGACACAGTCACCGTGCGCCCCGCTTCCTCACGGGACCCTCACCCGCAGGTGCCCACCACCCTCTGGGCCCTGCCGGGGAGTCCGCACGGGAGGATGGGGCTTCGCACAGCTGTCAGCGGGCGCGGGAGGCCCTGGGGGACCACTTCTGGCCCTGAATGCGGGGAGCCCCACCGGCCGCCCCGTCCGGCGACCAGACTGCGGGGCTGACTGTTCCGAGTCAACCACGAAAGCAGGAGGCCTCCCGTGTCCCCGGCCTGCGGGGAGCGCGGTGGGGTGCGGTGGCCTCCAGGGCTCTGGGGCCGATCCCTACCGCACGGAAGCACAGCTCGGGTTCAGAACTGGTCCTTCAAAAGCATCGGGAACCGATCGCCACGAGCACGAGGAAGGTCCTGAGCAAACGGCACCCACAGGACCCCGGGGGCTGAGCCACCACACGCTGGAAGGAGACCCACGGAAAACGGGCTTGGAGTCCACGGTGCAGGGAGACTAAACTCGGGCCTGGCTTCTCCGTAAGAACACAAGTGACCCTCATGCCGCCCGGGAGCCGCATGTCCAGGGGCAGGAGGGGTCCCGTGGCAAAGCCTCACGGAAGAGCTGATGGCAGAGGTGAGCTGCGCACGAGAAGGGCAGCGTGTCGGGCTCCTGAGAGCCCGCCTCATACTCCTGCACCCACCCAGGCGAGCCGTTAGCCTTCGCAAGCCTCCATTTCCCCATCTTTAAAATGGGCTAATACCAGGTCCTACCTCAAACCGTTGTTATACAAGGTTAAATCAGCCGACAACGAGATGCACAGCCGTGTACAGCGGGGGCTAATTCACGTCAGCCCTCAAAATAACCCCGGCGTTATCATCATCGTCAGCAGCTGATTAGGCCAATCACAAACGGGAAAGGCAAGTTCAAGCCTCAGCGGCAGCAAGCAGACCTCCTGGGGCCCTGGGACCCGGAAGCAGAGTAGGCCAGTTTGAAGCCGTAACATTTTTAAAAAACTTGAAGCTACAAATAGCAACAAATAGGAATTTCTCCAAAATTATGCTACAGACGCATCATTTCCTTTTCAACACCAGGCTGACGACAAATACCACATAGAAAAAGCTACGTGAATCCCTGAACCATAAGCAAAGCCCCCTGTAGTGTGGGTGTGGGTGTGTGTGGGGGGCGCGGGGAAGGGCAGAGAGGATTCTAGAACTGAGATGGAGTCAGGCAGGGACCCCAGGTCACACTGGGTCAGATTCGGGCAGGCCGGGCCTGAGCACGGCCGTGTCTTCGTGTCCCCCACACGCACACCCGCCATGGAAGCCCCACTTGGTGAGGGTGTCGATCCTAAACCAAGAGTCCCTTCTTAAACGCCACCCCAAAGTACCAAGCCGGCCCCGTTTTCCACGCCAACAGCTTTGAGTGCAAAGGCCTGTTGGGGAGAGACAGCTCGAAGGAGCTGTGGGCACAGCAGTGGATGGGGACGGGCGGGTCCCCCTCCTGACACCGTGAGTGGCTTCCTGGGTTTGAAGGATGGAAAGGAGTTTGTGAATTCTGAGCAAAGAGTAAGCCTGTTTAATAAATAAGAAAGCTGTTAACTTTTTCAATTTCTTTGAAGAAAGAGAATAACTGAGGAAGCAGGTTGAAATATTCTCTCTCTTTAAAGCATCTCTCTAATTTGTCCCTTTAAAGAGAGTTGTGTCCTCGATGAGGAAGGTTCCAGCAAGGGCCCACCCTGTCACAGTGTCACCTTTCAAGCTGCCACAAAAGCGGTAAGAGAAAAGTTCGAAGGGGCACAACTCAGCGACCCGACACACAGGCCTGCAGAGCAGGGCCATCTCCCCAGCGCGTTCGGGTGCGCGGCCTCAGCGCTGCCCTAGGGGTGGGGGTGGGGGGCCTGCAGGCCCTTCGACCCCCCCAGCCCATCAGAACCACCTCCTGCCGGTGCGGGGGAAGGTCGGGGGAGGACAAGCCCCAGAAGGAGGCCCCACACCCCCAGTGAGGCAGGGAGCCGTCTATTCAGAACGTGCCCCTCACCCTTCGGGATCGTCACATCTCCTGCACCCCCAATTCTGTTCACATGAAGAACACAATTTTGGCAGCGTGAGCCCAGAAGGCCATGCCGGTGCCCCTAGAAAGGGCGCGGAGGACCCTCCCGGGCCCTACAGCAGATGTCGCCACTGCTTTGGGGAGGGGCTCGCGCACACGTTCTCCCAGGGACGGAGGCCAGAGGAGTCCAAACGGCAGGGAGCAGCCGGACAGACCTGGGGGCGCTGAGGGGGGGGGGGCCCGCCTTCCACATCCACGGAGGCCTCACGCCCAGGTCGTGCCCCGAGTAAGCCGCCGGTGTCCAGAAGCCGCCACGGCCAGCCTTCCTTCCCAAGCCTCACGCGGACGGCGGGACGGGTCCCCACACACCAGCCGGCGGCGGACCATGAAAGTCACGTCCACACGGTCATTTTATCGACGAGAACAACCACACTGCAAAGAGCACGTGCGGTTGCCTCCAGAAGCAGCTGCCTCTAACCCTTCCACACCCTGCTCTCCCCACCCACCGACTCCAGAGGGGGCGTGCTGCCCCCCCCCGGGGAGACCGGGCCACGGTTCGGGCCCCCTGCTCTCTGAACACCCCCAGGACAGGGACCAGCCGTGTCCCCGCCCCGGAGCAGCACTGGGGGCTGTGGCCGGCGGTGTCGCTGATGCCCCGGAGGGCTCGCCTCACCCTCCCTGCAGGCGGGACCCGGCGGGAAGGACTTACACGTTCATGGATGGAGAAAACAGCGAGTGGGGTGGGCGCAGACTTGCTGACCTGGGGGGGAAGCGATCACGCCCTTCCTCATTTCAGCGGGCGACAACACGCTTGCGGAAGGCCCCCGCTTTAGCTTAAAGTAAGGAGACGACCGCGTGCATTACCCTTTACATCATCTTTAAATCCTACACTCCTCTGTGCAGTTTGTACTTAATTTTAAAATTTGCACCTAAACGACTGAAGGGGCCCAGCAAGGATCCTCTACTGAAAGTCTTCGGGGGCAATGTTTTCAAAGGTACGAAGTCACGACTCTTACAGCAAGGCTCCTCCCACCGTCTCTAGCCGCTCACGACTCGCACACGTGGGCAGCTCCTGCCTCTGCCGAAGAAACGCTTACGTCCTGAACCTGGTTCAAGGACCTGCCCGGAACATAAAACGGCATCGGCCCGTCGGCCTCAAACAACAACGTTCAACTTGCTAAATGTTACTCAAACCTAAGTTTGCGACGGGCCACCATGGCAGGTGCCGTCTCGTCCCGCAAACCCTATTAGGGCTTCTCTCCTGAAGGCACAGAACTACGAACGCCCACGGGCGCCCTGGACCCGCCCAGTCCCACGGGGAAGAGCAGTCAGGGGGGCTGGGAGGGCAGGGAGCCAGGACACAGGTGCCAGGGGGCTGCCCAGGGTCAACAGGACCGAGTCAAGGGGCACCCAGCTGGCCCAGTAGGGGGAGCGTGGGACACCTGATCTCGGGGTCGTGAGTTCGAGCCCCGTGCTGAGTGTAGAGATTACTTAAAACTAAAACCTTAAAAAAGTTTTATATATATGTATGTAAATATACACACATATATACACGTAAGCCAAGTCCTCTGATCCTCACCGGGGCACCAGAAATGGGATTTTAATCGAGTTCTCGTTCTGGGACGGGATCCACATAACCGCAAGGGGTGGAGGGCGGGGTGATGTCCTCAGGAACCCGTGGGACGTGCTACACAGTCTGTCTTCTTGAAATGAGTTCTATTTTTGTGGAACAGCCAAGCAGCCTTTAAATTCAGCTCCCACCAGTGAGTATCAGCGGGCGCTTGTAAATGCCTTGCTTTAAAAATAGCACGTCAGGGACCCAGATAAGTTTTCCGAGGAAGCCCCAGGTTTATCTCCGAGGGCAAGGGCCCTTGTACGTCTTAGTGGTTTCCTTCAGTTCATTCTATTTAAGCCCCAGAGTCAAAGTCAACGCCAAAGAACACTTACAGGTCCACGCTTAATTTTCTCTTACTGAACTGTTCAAATGCAGATTTCTATCCACAGAATAGAACTGCCACAGTTATTCCTGGCTTCACTGGCCTTTCTGCTCTCAGGACACGGGTCCGTGCTTGGTGGGGAGGGAGGTGGGGCGGGAAGGTTTCTGGCGATGCTGAGCGTCCCCAGCCGGCCCCGGGGCCACCTGTCCGGGGAAGGGCAGGGCTTGCTTGACCAGTCCCCCCCGGGCGCCGGGTCTCTGCAGCGCCAGCCCCCATGGTGCCCGGTGCCCCAGCATCACCCACACCCACACGGGGGAGAGCGGCGGCAAGGGGCTCACCGCCAGCCATTCACGCTGGCCATCTGAGTAACTGTCCTCTGCCGGCGACCGTGCAGAGCTCAGAGCAGCCGCCGAGCAGCCCCGGAGCAGGAGGGGTGCTCTAGAACTCTCTTACTTTCCGGCTCACGAGCTTACAAATCCCTGCATCTTCACGTACCAAAGAATCGCCTCGGTACCATCAGCTACCGTTTTTAAACACGTGCTTTTCTCAGTAAGTGTTGTTCTTGAGCCTCAACTAGACGTTTATCGACACAATTACACTGTTACACAGCGATTTCATTGGGCTGGCGGCTAGAGAGCGAGGAGGTCCGATGGGCTCACGTACCATAGCCAGCTGCCGTCCGATGTTGCCTACGGTGACCCCTCCGGAGAAGAATATACACGGCAGCCAGGAGCGGATGTAGAGGAAATCGGGGGACGTGTACCTGCAGAAAGAGCGGAGGAAAACTGCCCGGGCCGCCAGACCCCCGAGTCTGGCTCGCCTCTGGGGAAGACACACGCTGCGCCGTGGGACGGTCACATCCAGAGGCTGCGCTTGCTGCCACAGCCACGTTTCCCCCAAAGTTACACGTGGTACGTTTTTAACATGCGAATTATCAGTGAGCAGCATTTTGGGGTATTTCGTGCCTAAATCGATGTCCTGCGTGTATAAATACGACAGGACGGCTCAGCTCGGCGTGTGTTGGTGACAGAAGTTACGTGGCGCCCGTGGACAAAGTCGGGGTGTGAGGGCCCGTGCTTACTGGTACACGCCGTTGTACACCAGCAGCTGCGTGATCAGAGTGGCCAGGAAGGCGATGGTGATCCCAAGCCCGAGGCCACTTCTCGACCGGTCGAATGTCCACCACAGGCCCAGGGACAGGGCCGCCAAGGTCAAGGAGAGCTGCACGTTATTGGCAAAATCCAGTTTCTGGTGGTGCGAGGTTAAGGGACCTTTAACGACGCGCAAGAACATCAAGTACAAGCCACAACAAGGTCACCCCCTCCAGAGCCCACACGGGTTTGTGTTTTCCTTACGTACCACCCGAAGCCCCTGCCCCGGCTGTGTCCAGATTTGCTGCATACGAGGGGGCGGCCCTTCTCTGGATCGCCGGGTCAGACCCGTTAACCCTTTATGGAAACGTTCTGGAAGATGCAGCTGCCGGTGTTCTCAGCACAACACATATCGCTGGGATGTCACCTAGAGTCTCGCTTCTGTTTTTTTTTTTATTATTAGTAACTCGAACCCTCATGTTGCCTCAAGGACACCCTGCAGTGGGCGGGGAGCATCACACACTTCTGGTCTGCCTTTCACCACAACGCTGCTGACCGAGCAGCCGGCGAGAAAACCGACTTGTCAGAGCGAAGCTGCCTTATCACACCCTCTCCTGACCCTCTTCCCGGGAAAACACAAGTAGAGCAGATTTGAGAATAAGTAGCCAGAAAACACCTATCTCTTAAGATTTTAAGATCAGGTCTGGTTTTCCTAAAGAAACCCTAAGTTTCTGGGACCTGGTTTTCTATGGTCTTCCTGAAAAATGCACTTATCTGCAGCCACGTAACAGGGTCTGCAACACGTTCCGCCCATGGGCTTGGAAGTTTAGGGAACCTTCTGCTGGGAACCCTGCTCCAGGGGCACCTGGGGGGCTCAGTTGGTTAAGTGTCAGACTCTTTTTTAAAAAATATTTTTTTAACATTTATTTTTGAGAGAAAGAGGGAGAGAGACAAGTAGGGGAGGGATACGTAGGGAGAGGGATATATAGAGAGAGGGAGACACAGAATTGGAAGCAGGCTCCAGGCTCTGAGCTGTCAGCACAGAGCCTGACGTGGGGCTCGAACTCATGAACTGCTAGATCATAACCTGAGCTGAAGTCAGATGCTAAACCGACTGAGCCACCCAGGCGCCCCGTCGGACTCTTGATTTGAGCTGAGGTCATGATCTCACAGTTCATGAGACTGAGCCTTCTATGACAGCACGGAGCCTGCTTGGGATTCTCGCTGTCCCTCCCGTGCTCATGCGCACACGNCCTACGCCAGAAGACACCACTTCTGACTGTCCCTGAAACTTCATGGTCACAGCCAGGGAGGGGGCAGAGAAGGAGAGACAGGTTTCTCCTCAACCTTTCGAAGAAGCGGCCCCAAACGGCCCCAAGAAGGGGAACCCCCAGCCACCTGTCACTGGGCCACAGACACCAGGTCTTCACGGTGGAGGATGCGACAGGGAGATCTATGAGGGGGTTTCCAAAACCAGCTCCAAGGAACCAGAAGA
Organism: Crocuta crocuta; assembly: GCF_008692635.1. Taxonomy (NCBI): domain Eukaryota; kingdom Metazoa; phylum Chordata; class Mammalia; order Carnivora; family Hyaenidae; genus Crocuta; species Crocuta crocuta. The sequence continues at coordinate 3,346,921 of NW_027527444.1, read as the reverse complement.
CACCGTCCAACAGAAGAGTGAACAAAGAAGCCCACTCTGCGTCTGGTATTATTCTACCTGCACCGTTTGAAAAACTCTCGCGAAGTATAAACCGAGCAACATGCTTTAAAATAAAATAGTTGGAAGGAGACCATTCAACGGACCTATAAGATAACAACATACGCTCGTCGGAAGTCAAGAAATGCTTCAACACGGAACCCCAGAAAACGTTCTGGACTGAGCACATCCGCTAAAGGATACAGCACTGGCGTGGTTGATGCCAACGAAAACCGCTACGCAGCGCATCACGCTGGCCCACTCTCTCTTAAACTTGTGCGGCTCCCCAAGGTGACTGTCGATGCAGGGGTAGAGCAAGCCGACGACAGCTGTTAGGACAAAACACAACGGTATTAGAATACGCAGCTTCAAAAGGACAGGATTTCTACGGGGCAATTATTAACCTATTGCTCAAATCCGCTCTTGCCCTAGAAGATGAATGCGTTACAGGATATGGAATTTCAAGACTGATTCTATATTTTTGTTTTCCTTGAGGACAAACAAAAGGATCACACTGTTTTGAGAAATTTAAGAAGAAAATCGCTGTTCTTTGGTTTACCTGCACAGAACTAGGCAGGCAGGGGGGTAATTACCCACATAACGCTATGACAAGGCAGCCACGCGGCGCTGTCCTTGTGAGTCCAGGTCGTGAACTGTGGGAACAGCACGGACCAGGCGCAGAGAACCGGGCCCCTATTCTCAAATCCCCATGTTTGTTCCCTCATGTGTAAAGTGATGAGGGTTATGTAACCAGAAGAGCTGCCTGTGCTCTGGAGCAGGGGGGCAGTTTTCACAGACACAGACTTCTGAAGCATGGGAGATTCAGACGGGGAAGGCTGTGCGGTTCCAGGACAGAGGTGAAGGTAGCAACACATGGGGCTGCTGGGGCTCTGGGGCCCCCCGGGGCGAACTGTGGGGCGCCAAGTTCAGCTCGTCAAGTCACCCAAGCCCGGACGCTTGAGAGCCACGGGGCGCCTCACCCTGGTGTCCTACGAAAGAGGGAAGTGTTTCAGGTTCTTGAACGGAGAAACCAGGCACTCAGCACTAGCTACACACTCAGTGGAGAGTTTCGATTTCATACGACATTTTCTCAAGCTCTAGTTTTTTCAGAGTTTTGAAAACTGGAACGCAAAACATTCTGTAACTGATTCCACTATAACTTAAGCTCACCTTTCTAGGTTAAAAGTTAATTAGGTACAAACATACTACGGAATTTTGTCCTCTGCTTGGCTTATGATAAAAAAAAAAATTGGGGGGAGAGTATGAGAAATTGTGTTTCAGGTAGTCCCAGGAATTCCTTAAAGCTGCAATTGCAAATAAAGCCTAAACTAACTAAACTATTTAATTTTTAGAGTCAATTTTTTGATTCAAAGAAACTGCTGTACCAAATGAGCATGAAAAATGCAATTTGCATCTAGGTATGTTTCCCCAGAAGTATATTTAATAGTCCAGTTGTGTTACTTAAGAGGATTAGAAAGGCAAAGCAGGATCCTAACTTTCTTTTTTCAATGATTATTTACTTTTGAGAGAGAGAGAGAAACGGAGTGTGAGCGGGGGAGGGGCAGAGAGAGAGAGACTCAGAAGCCGACAGCACAGAGAGCTGGACGCGGAGCTGGAACTCACGAACCACCAGATCATGACCTGAGCCAAAGTTAGACAGAGACGCTTAACTGAGCTGCCCAGGCATCTCAGGACCCTGTCTTCCTAAGAAGAGAGATGGAGGCATTCTACCCGGGGAGGGGGGGGTGGGTGGCTAAGTCCAGTACCCCCAAGGGACGTGTCCTGCCTAGAACCCAGCTCTCCATTCCCTGTCCTGTGCCCTCCGACTGTTTTCAGGGAGTGTGCTGAGAAGGTGCACAGAGTTATGAGCAGCAGCCCTGCTATGTGCTGTGTGCTCTTAGACACGGTGGCTTAGCCTGAGACTCAGTTTTCACATCTGTAAAATGGGGCTACCGCAGAGTGGTGTTGTAAGGGGCGAAGGAAGCAAAGCGCTGAAGATACAAAGTAATAAGCAGCCCACAAGCGCCGGCTGCAAGGCAAACAGCAGGGCCCCGCCGCACCCCGCAGACGCGGCGCTGCCCCAGGTACCGGCACCCTTGCTCTGCCCACCAGAGCGGGCTGCGCCGAGGGCCGGGGCTGGGGCTGGGGCAGCCGGGGCCGCAGCCCGCACCTGGCGAACGTGTGCTCACCAATGGGCGCTGCGCGACCACCGAAGTACCGAGGGGTCTTCGGAGCNCCACACCCGCGGGTTTACCGCGAGCGCGCCCGGGACGCGCTGTCCGCGGCGTGCGTGCAGGTGTGCGCGGCGCCAAAGGTGCGTGGCTGTTTCCCACGGCAGAGCGGCCCCCCGACGTCTGTGAGGAAGACGCAGGTGGTGAACGTCTCGTTCGTGCCGGCGTGCCTTCCGGTTCCGCGTTGCCCGTCCTTACCTTGGGAAAGCACGCGACTACCTCTCCAGAACAAAAAACAAAAATCTAAACTCCTGTGAAACTTCACTCTGAAAAAGGAGATTACTTTATCGCGTTGATGCGTAATGCGTTTCTATCCGCTTGGCCATGTGTGTTACCCCAGGCCCCACAAAACCCACACCTTGTTGAGCAAGGTCCTGTTGTAAGTTCGGATGCCCTTCAACAACCACGGAAAACGTCTGCGTCTTCTGCCCCGCCTGCGGGTGAGCAGAGACTGAGGGGAAGCTGTGCCTGAAGAGCAAGCCTTCTGACGGCCCGGCGCTGCCACAGGCCCAGGCAGCGGGAGTTCCATCGTGTGGCATCGTGTGGCACCTCCAGTGTCAGCGTTTGTGGCTCTCTGCCAGAAACTTAAAAAAAAAAAAAAGAAAAGAAACATCCTCTTGAAGTATTGACATTTCTCAAAGTTCCTTTTATTTTGGTGCGGGTGGGGTGAGGGCAGGAGTCACATGAATTCTCGTGGAGTGTTGACCCCGCACGACTTTGAGGGGTGTTTCACTGGGGAAGTTGGAGGAGCGCGCCATAAAGACATTGGCCATTCATTAGCGTGTCACTGTCGCCCCCCTTGCCCCCGGGGGTCAGTAGGGGGTTTTCTGCCACGCTCACTTACAGGCGCGCAGCCTGGTCATGGTGTGTGTCCCCTACACGCAGTCCAACATACCACGCTGGGTGTGACCTTTTAACCTAGTCTTTCCGACTTCCGCAAGAGCATGCATTTTTTAAAAGTGTCATCATCGTGGATTATGCCAAAGTTGCTTTCAAACCGTGTGGCATTTGCGAAGAACGTGACTTGTTTTCGTTTCTTGAGCATGACCCAGACAGCGGGGGTGGGAACGGAGGGGTTACGTCTCCTTGTGGGAAGGGCAGAAGCAGGCTCTCACACTCTCTCTGCCCTGGTCCCCACTATAAACTTTGTTCCCAGAGGTTCAAAGCACTTTTGACTTCATGGCATGGTGTGATCTGGGTCCCGGCCATTTCCTCCGCCGCGCCTGGCAGAAGTGCGTACTGTGGTAGGAACTTTGTAAAAGCAAGAAAATTAGAAGCTGCTGCCCACCAACAGGGCACACCTATCCAAGGGGATGCTGAATAATTGGGTCCTTCTTCAATCAGCCCTTAGAAGCCGGCATTTCTGTTCCCTACACGGCCCCACGCCATCAGCCTCAAGTGCTGGATATAAACAGAATATAAACACTGATACCAATCAACGCGTGAAGCTGGTGGAGATGTATCTGCATCACCGTCTTGACCGGGAAATGTGGGCATGTCACGGACTCCATTAGGAAACATCAGTAAACGCACGGACCTTCTCATCGGCTCTCAGAAACTGGTTTCTTCAGGTCTATAGGGCCCAACAGGCAGAAGTGACAGCTCTTTGCTTACCTGTGGAGCTGCTGTACATGTGAGTTCCTCACAGCACAGACATCGTGTATCCGTCTTCCAGAATCCAAAGTGCGCTCGGTTTTCCTTATGTTTTTTCTCTAGCCACTCGGCCCGGTGGTGCGGACTTTCTCAGTGTCCTTTTGAATTGCAATCCTCCTTCCGGACAAGCACAAACCTGATGAACCTATTATATGGCTTCCTGCGCGGAAAGGGACTATCCATCCGTCCCATGAGCTTCTTGGTGATGTTAAAGTCTATTCACTTGGCCCGCCTTTCTCTCCGCCCCAGCCGCTGTCAGCACAGCCCAGACCCTGATTCTGTACTCCCTCCGCATCTGCTCTGGGTCCTTGTGAATTGTGGTTGGGGGAGGGCTCCCGGAGACACGCGAAAGGTTTGTCGCTGCGTCCCCAGCGTGTGTCGTTTGCCTAAATGCCTGTGGAGTCTGGTCCCACGAATGAAGTTAGTCTAGGGAACGGCAATGGAGGAACGGGAATTTGCAATCCTGGAATCACAGCCCTGGCATCAGAAGCCATATTCAGCTATTCTGAGAATTTGAAACTCCATAAGCCCCAGCGACATTGTTACTCTTGTCGTTTCTCTAATAAATGAGGGCTGTCTCTCGAACATGACGGATCCCAGTTACTCTGACTTAAGGATTTAGGGACACGTGTTTAGGAGGTAGCATTTGGTTCCTAACCGCATCACTGGATGGCAGTCATTGTAGACGGGCTGTCACGTGAGTTGGTTTACTGTCCCTTATGGACTAAACACAGTGCCTTCTTCCCAAATCGCTACCCCAGGACCCAACACCTCTGTAGCTCTTATGGACACAGAAGATTCGTGAGATGAAAGGGAGGGTGGGGTGTCTCAGATCTTTGAGAACTCATGCACTGAGCAATCTACTGCCCCATTTTTTTTTTAAAAACATTAATGACCATTTGTAATAAATACTTTTAAAAAATAGGGCAGATGACTACGTGTATGTTTTTTATTTAAAAATATTTTTTTTAATTTCTGAGAGAGAGATTGACAACATGAGCAGGGGAGGGTCAGAGAGAGAGGGAGACACAGAATCTGAAATAGGTTCCAGGCTCTGAGCTGTCAGCACAGAGCCCGACACGGGGCTCGAACCCACGAACCGCGAGATCATGACCTGAGCCGAAGTTGGACGCTTAACCGACTGAGCCACCCTGGTGCCCCAAATGTGTATTATTTTTAATGGAAAAATATCACCCGCTGCCTGCAAAACATTCAGAAGATACACAAGAATATATTTAAACACCTCATAATCCCCACGACTAGACATAATGTAACATTTTGGGGTATTTCCACATTTTCCCCCTATGCATAAGTGTGTGTGTGTGTGTGTGTGTGTTTTAAAAAAAACAAATACGAGTAAGATCCTACTTCACATATATGGAACCAGAACTCTGGAGATAATGAGTATCTTTCAGAGTCAATCAGTGTAGACTGTTATCATTTTTACACAATTCACTAACCACACAATGAACCCAGGGAAAGTGTACAATTCGATGGCTTTTAGTATATTCACAGATCTGTGCCACCGTCAATTCTAGAACATCTTCATCAACCCAAAGAGAAACTCAGGCTGAAGCTGTCATCTCCCTTGGCCAGGCTCCTCCCCACTCCAGGCCTCCTCTCCTTAGCCCTCGGGCAGCCAGTAAGTAACGCACTTTCCGTCTCTAGCTCTTCCTGCTCTGGAGGTTTACTTGAATGGGATTATATAATATGCGCTTTTGGGAAACTGGTTTCCTTCATTCAGCATGACGTTTCAAGGTTCACCTCTGTTGTATCGTGTGTCGGTACTTTACTCCTTTTTTATGGCTGAATGGTATCCTGTTACGAGGAAATGAGCATTTTGTTGATCTGTTCGCCAACTGATGGGTGATTGTGTTGTTTTCACTTTGGGGCTCTGAGGCAGGCGCTTCTGCGAACCTGGACGTGGACGCGGAGAGCAATTGCCGTGTCGTGTGGTGGCTCTGTCTTCAATCATTAGTGCAGCCGCGAGGCTCTTCCCACAGCAGCTGCCCACGTCATGTTCCCGCCAGAGGAGTATGAGGGTTCTGATTCTGCACAGCCTTTCTTTTTATTCATATTTATTGATTTAATGTTTCTAACGTTTTACTTTATTTTTTGAGAGACAGCGCGCGAGCCGGGAAGGGGCAGAGGGAAGGGGAGACAGACATTGTGAAGCAGGCTCCAGGCTCTGAGCTGTCAGCACAGAGCCCAACGCGAGGCTTGAACCCACGAACGCGAGATCGTGACCTGAGCCCAAGTCGGATGCTTAACCGACTGAGCCACCCAGGCGCCCCTATTTATTTAACTTGAGACAGAGAACGAGAGAGGGAGAGGGAGGGAGAGGCTGCTTGAGCTGGGGGGGAGGGGGCAGAGGGAAGGAGAGAGGGAATCTTAGACAGGCTCCGTGCTGAGAGTGGAGCCCGATGTGGGTCTCACGCCCCTGGGATCATGACCTGAGCAGAAATCAAGAGTCAGATGCCCGATAGACTGAGCCACCCAGGTGCCCCAAAGTTTATTTATCTATGTTGACAGAGAGGGAGAGAAAGCACATGCATNGGCTTTTGCTGAAGGAGGAGGAGAAGCCTCAGGTAGGCAGGCGGGGGCTGGTTAGAAGTGTGTGGGCGCGGAGGCCGGGCTGAGGTTTATGCCAGGGTCCCACAGGGACCACGGGGCTGTGACTACCTCTCAGCCACAGCCTGGGCCGGCGAGGTAGAGAGGCCACCCTCGGAGGCTTCTAGAACTGGCCTTTTCCGGGACAGAGCAGCAAGGAAGTCCATGACTAGTGGCGAAGGGGGTCATGGAGCCCAGGTGGGGCAGGAGAAAGTAGGGCTGGGGGTGCGGCAGGGAGGGAGGGGCCGCCTCTCCTGGAGGTCCCGGGAAGAAGACTGGGTGTGCGGGGAGCACTGTGGGCTTTGGGCGTGGGCTCCGCCCGGCGGGATCTTCGTCGTGCCCACGGATGGGAAGATGCGGAGCGCCTGCAGATTGTCCTGGATGCGGCATCTGGAGCCCGGGAGGCCACAGGAAGCCTTAGGAAGGCGTGGCTTCGAGGGAGCCAGCAGCTGCCAACGATGACAAAGCCTGCGAGTGGCCCTACAATTGGGTGGCTGGGGTGGTGTGGACTGAGTCATAGGCCGGGGAGGCCAGGGCACGAGAGGCCGGGGCTGGATGTCGTGTGTGTGTGTGTGTGTGTGTGTGTAAGACAGAGTTGCCTAAGCCAGTGGCACATCTGCCGTGTGCAGGTGGAGGAGCACGTGGTCAGTGACTGAGTTCCCGGGGAGAGAAGGCGGTGGCCCAGGAGGGTGGGCCGTGGCCGTGGCAATGCGTGGCGAGTGTCCCCCCACTTCCTGTCCTTTCTGGGACCGCAGAATACAGCCTTGTTTGGAAATTCGGTCCTTGTGGAAGTGATTGGTCAAGAGGAGGTCACTGCAGAGGAGGTGTGGCTCTTAATCCAACAGGCCGACGCCCTTATAATAAGAGGGGAGCCACAGAAGAGATGAGGGGGAGGCCATGAAGCCAGAGGCAGGGGTCGTAGGGATGCGGCTCCCAGCTCCGGGGAGGCCAGGACAGACCTGCCCCAGAGGCTGCGGAGGCGCCAGCGCGCCGGCACCTTGACCGTGGGCTCCTCCTGCCTGCGGGCCTGGGGGAGGACGGAGGTCTGTGCTGAGTCCCGTCCCCTGTGGGGAGGGGAGGCACCCCCCCCCACCCGTGCAAGGCTGCATGGCAGGGGTCCTGGAGATCTGCTGGCCCAGGGGCATCTCAGCGGGGACGGACGGGTCCCCAGGAGGAAGCACAGCGGGGGCAGAGGCACATGGGGGCGTGTGTGAGTGCGCGCTGGTCCATCGTGCCTCACGGCCCTGTTTTCTGTTTTCCTTGGTTATCGTCTAAAAGGCAAAGGCCCAGCGTCACCCCGGTTATTTAATCCTCGCGCACNCACCCGTGCAAGGCTGCATGGCAGGGGTCCTGGAGATCTGCTGGCCCAGGGGCATCTCAGCGGGGATGGACGGGTCCCCAGGAGGAAGCACAGCGGGGGCGGAGGCACATGGGGGCGTGTGTGAGCGTGCGCTGGTCCATCGTTGCCCCCTGCCCTGCATCTCCTTCCCTGACTCGGCCGCGCCCGCACTCGCTTCCGGGCCCCCCCTGCACGTAGGACCCACCGGACGGTCTCCGAGGTCCCCATGTCCCGTGCCAAGGCCCGTTGCCGTGGAAGGTGACACGTTCACAGTGAGCTCTGGGGGTGAGCCTGCTGGGGGTGAGCTCTCCGTCTGCATGCGCTGCGGCCGGCGTTCTCCCACACAGGAGCCAGGGCGACGGGGTGCCGCGGGGAGAAAATGCTCCTGGGACGTGGGTTGTTTGTGCCAGCTGTGGGAGGACAAGTCCGTGCTGAGGAGAAGGGGGGACGCGGCGGGAGTGGTGCACAGAGGCGCCACGTGCCAGAACTTTCCGGGCAGGGCTGCGCGTGCTGGCAGTGCGTCTGGAGAAAGGGGAGACATTAGCTGGGCCACGGCCCGCAGAAGGGACAGGCTAAGCAGCTGGCCTTTTTCCTGTGGGTCCGTGTCTCCGAGCCTTTTTTCGGTTGTGTGTTCCTATTGGTTGAGCCAATCTTAGCTGGCGCCCCAAGCGTACTGGTGTGTTTGTAGGTGACAAGGGCATCGCCGTGCTGATACCTTGTACCCCCTATAACATACGTGGAGGGAGAGACCTAGGACAGAGCTCCAAACTCGAACTCGGCTGCGGCCACCCAGCCACCAGGCAGAGACCACAGCTCTCAGGCTCCCTTCCAGGCAGGTGTAGCCACACGCCCGAGTTTGGGCTGATGGGATGTGCACAGACGTGCCACGGGCAGCTCCCACCCAGCCCACGTCTCCAAACACAAGCAGGCTTCCAGAACTCTCTTTGTTCCTGCAGCTGGGAATGTGGAGAAGGAGTGAGCCAGCTTCTACCACGCACGCAAGAGGGTACAGAGCCGGAGCCGCAGGGCCCTGGGGGACCCGGGAGGTGCCACCCACTTCCCTGCAGGTGGCTGCAGGGACCGGGCTCAGCTCCCGTCTAAGTCACCTTGTTTTTGGGCTCTCCTGTCGCCGCAGCTCTGTTTACCCCTAGTAAACATGAGCTGTTTAAGCTCAAGCTGTTTTGTTTTAAGTTTTGTTTTATTTTATTTTATTTTATTTTGTTTTATTTTATTTTATGAGAAAGAGAGAGAAAGAGAGCAAAGGAGAAGGGCAGAGACAGAGAGAGAATCCCAAGCAGCCTCCATTTTCAGCACAGAGCCCAGCGTGGGACTCAACCCCACGACCCTGGGATCATGACCTGAGTTGAAATCAAGAATCAAATGTTCAGGGGCGCCTGTGTGGCTCAGTCGGTTGAGCGTCTGACTTCAGCTCAGGTCATGATCTCACAGTTCACGAGTTTGAGCCCCTCATCGAGCTCTGTGCTGACAGCTCAGAGCCTGGAGCCTGTTTCACATTCTGTGTCTCCCTCTCTCTCTGACCCTCCCCTGCTCACGCTGTCTCTCTCTGTCTCTCTCAGAAACAAATAAAACATTAAATTTTTTTTTTAAAAAAATCACACCTTCAAACAAGGCACCCTAGTTTGTTTTTTTATTTTTTTATTTTTTAAAAATGTTTTATTTATTTCTAGGAGAGAGAGAGAGAGACAGTGTGAGCAGGGGAGGGTCAGAGAGAGAGGGGGACACAGAATCCAAAACAGGCTCCAGGCTCTGAGCAGGCAGTCAGCACAGAGCCCGACGCGGGGCTCGAACCCACGAACCGCGAGATCATGATCCAAGCGAAAGTCGGACGCTTAACCGACTAAGCCACCCAGGCGCCCCCCTAGCTTGTTTTTCAAATACTTTGCCCTGAATAGACAATGAGGCTGTGCAGGCAAGAAAGTATTTTCATGGTCACTTCCCCTTCTCCTCATAGACAAGTATAATTATAAAGATTATTTTAGGATGACGTGCAGCGTAAGCAGTATCTCAGTTCAGGTGCCCCGTAGGCAGCTCTGGGCGTCAGCACGGCACTCCCAGGAAGGCCGCCGCCTTGCCCCCCGTCACCCCTGCATGCTGGGGCGCGTGTGCTGAGGGTAGGTGTGGCCGTCAACCTGGATGCTAGATGTTCACAGAACCAAATTCCTTGTCTGGCAGTGTTTTGCTCGGCCCCGAGGCTGCCTTCTGCTACACGCGTGAGGCGTCTTGTGAATTCCCGAGCTACAGGTTTGGGGCGTCCCGTGAGCTCAGGTCAGGCTCACATTGTTGGCTTTGGAAGGTGACCGGCCACGGACTGGAGGTCTGGAGGGGCTGAGACCAGGGGCCATCACTAACCTCTCTCAGGGAAGCAGGGCATGGGGTGACGGTGGCTTCAGTTGTAGGATGGGAGGGGGCTTTGATCTGGGGGCTNGGAGCCTGTTTCACATTCTGTGTCTCCCTCTCTCTCTGACCCTCCCCTGCTCACGCTGTCTCTCTCTGTCTCTCTCAGAAACAAATAAAACATTAAATTTTTTTTTTAAAAAAATCACACCTTCAAACAAGGCACCCTAGTTTGTTTTTTTATTTTTTTATTTTTTAAAAATGTTTTATTTATTTCTAGGAGAGAGAGAGAGAGACAGTGTGAGCAGGGGAGGGTCAGAGAGAGAGGGGGACACAGAATCCAAAACAGGCTCCAGGCTCTGAGCAGGCAGTCAGCACAGAGCCCGACGCGGGGCTC
>NW_027527444.1:3319858-3336279 GCF_008692635.1 Crocuta crocuta | reverse complement strand
GCTGTCTGGAAAGGCTGACACAGCACAGAGCCCATGTCTGCCTCGCGTGGCCCTTCAATCCGGGGACCTGTGAGGGGGAAGCAGGTTGGAATAGCTCATGGCGTCTTGTGCTCGGTGGAGCCCGGGAGACAAGCGTAGGGACAGCGAAGCCAGTTCTCAGAGTGCAAGGTGGAAAGGCCTGGCTTCCTCTTTCCCCTTCGGAAGCGAGCGGAGGGCTGTAGGCTGGGGTCGGTGGCTCCCGCAGCACCGGGGAGTGTTGTCACTTCCCTGGGTTGTTGTCATTCTTAATCCTTCTCGGCGTCCCTTGGGCTGTTGGCACAAAGAAGGGGCACTCGTTGGGTGCCCTTGCTCACGGTTAACAGGAGGGAGGGAGAGTGGGAAACCCGCATGCCGTTTGCCTGCTGGGTGGGGTGGGGGCCTGGGGACAGGACCCTAAGGGACAGAGCGCGTGATGGCAGCAACACAGAGGGCGGGCAGAGGGCTGGGACCGAGACGGGGCAGCTGTCTGGAGGCGCAGGTGCCAGAACCCCTCAGAGACCCCGACGGGGCAGAGAGACTGGTGTGTGCTCGCAGTGGAACATCACGCAGCCGTGAAAAGAACGAAGTGTGGCCGCTGGGACGGCGCAGCCGACTTGGAGGGCACTACGCCTGGAATGAGCCCGTCACAGAAAGACGGGCTACTGTGATCCTCCGTGATGGGTCCCTGGAGAGCCAAGTTCATAGGGNTAGCGTTTTATGGTGACAGAGCTCCATTCGGGAGGATGGAAAGTTCTGGAGATGGGCGGTTGTACAAGGGAATGTACCAGATAGCACAGAGCAGCGCCCTTGAAATGGTTAAGATGGTAAATTGCATGTTTTGTAGATTCTGCCCCGATTAAAAGATGTGAGAGAAAAGATGGAAGTAGAAATGACCATGGCCTGGTTCCCCGTGTGCACGTGGTCACATCGGGCCGTGTTCTGCGGCCCCCAGGCTGGCGAGCAGAGGCAGGGACAGAGACCCCGGAGGAGGAAGAGCCTGGTGGCTGGTTCAGTGCTGTCCGCGTCCTCGGCAGCCGGGGACTGCAACGTCCTCTGGGATGACAGAAGGCCTTTGTCAGGCTCCTTTCTCTCTTCTAAGTGTCTTTTCTGAACATTCACTGTCCTTTCCCCCATGCTCTCCCCGCACTTGACTTCTAGTGTTAATTATCTTTGCACACTGAACACTTCGATTTGCTAAAAGGCGCGAGCTGTGTGACAGGGATGCTCCTGGATGACCTGGGGTTTCCGCGGCTTCCTCGAGTCGTCCGCTAGTTAGGGCTCCTTAAGGAAGATTCCTCGGGGTCATCGTCACCCTCGCTGGCCACCTCCCATTTGCTCTGCCCCTTGACCCGTCTCTGCACTGCCGGCCACCGCATCTCCCGTCCCCGCTGGCCCGCGGTGGGTGGGCTCTGGCCGGGGAGGCGCAGGCCGGAGGCAGGAGACTGCTGTGGGGAGGAGGGCTTGCCCTCAGCGGGCCCTCCAGTCCCTCTCCCGCTGCGTCGGCCCCACGGTGGCCATGACCTTCCCTCTGGTTGGCCTGTAGATGCCTGGCTGTGCTTGGTTCGTCCCCTTCCCCTGGCCCCCTCCCTAGGTAGTCGGCGTCAAACGTTCCCCTAATGATCTAGGGGGGTTCTGTCTCCCACTCAAATCACTGGCCACCTCTCTTGTCCTTCTCCCAGCAAGAAGCTTCCAGAAATTTCTGAGGACAGCAAGCCTGGTTGCCATTAATGAGGTTCTCAGAAAGACACTGAAGTTTCTGAAAATGTCCCTGAGGCCTAAGGGCGTTGCCGGTGCCGTGGGAGTGCAGGTTTCCCCGGAGAGCCGTGCGGCGCGGCCGGTCCAGTATGGCCAGGGCGCCGTTACCGTGAGTTAGGGGGTCCGGATGCACTGAATCCGAGCCAGCCAGGGATGTGAGGAAAACTCTGGGCCTGACGAAAGCCGCATCTGTCTTGTTATTGTGCTTGCGTTAGCAGGTGCGATGGGATTGTGGAGAGTAGAATTGATAGAAGTCAAGGTATCTGTGGGGCCACGCTACCTCCAGAGACTTTAGTGGAGAATAAAATTTATTTCTTTTAAGAGAGAGGGAGCGTGAGCAGGGGAGGGCAGAGTGAGAGGGAGAGAGAGAGAATCCCAACAGGTTTTACGCTGTCAAAGCAGAGCCCGGCCTGGGGCTTGAACTCACGAACCTTGAGATCCTGACCTGAGCCATTATCAAGGGTCGGACACTTAAGTGACTGACCCACCCTGGGCGCCCCAGGCCCTCATCTTTATTAATTCCATCTGCAACAACCCTAGTAACAACCTAGGTAAGGTCACGGTCACAGGTGCCGGGGGTTAGGGCTTTGACGCATTCCCTGGGAGACACAATTCAGCCCACAAGAGTGCTGCTCGGTTGGAAGTAGGGATCTCAGGTGGAGCAAACTGTTACCGGAAGACAACAGGGTGGGCGCTGACCCCAGGGGCTGCCCCAGGGGCATCTCTGTGGAAGCCAGACAGCGGGTTTGTCCAGAGCAAGGGGTCTCATCACACTCCGGAGACACTGCCAAGTGACTGCACTCGAGTTGACCCAATTAGAGAATGTATTTATTAAGAGTCTTAAAAACACTATGGGAATTCCATCGGAATGAAGAATTTAATAAAGGACTCAAGGACCGTAGAAGAAGGAAGAAACTCCCTGGCGTGTTGCCTTAAAATTTTGAGTGTATGTTTCCAATTACATAAATACCTCATGTTCATGGAGGACAGTCAGAAGACGTAAAAACAAGAAAATAAAAACGGCCCATGGTTCCCAGACTCGGAGGTGATCATGGTTAGTATTTTGGTGCGTGCACACGTCCAGGTCTTTCTCCTGTATAATTACACTTGGGAACTTGTGGACAAGTTTTTACAGTGAGGACTGTGCTGTACATAATATTTTGTTGTCTTGTTTCTCAGTTTATTCCTGCCCCCGGCAGTTTGATAATCCAGGGCAGTAATCATCCTGGGGTAAAGATTATGCGGTCACTGCAATGTTTACTGCCTACATGGTGTGTGTGTGTGTGTGTGTGTGTGTGTGTGACCTATTTCTCAGCTGTCCTATGACTGGACATTCACAGATAGCTTCCTGCTTTTCATCAGCATAAACACAGTTTCAACAAACATCTTCGTCGCTAAATACTTATGCACATCTTTGTTTTTTTTTTCCTTAGGATAAACTTTAGCATCATCTTTTGATAAAGTAATTCAGTTGCATACTCAGCTAAATATATGTGCAATTCTTGATCAGCCTGATTTCTGTCTCTGGAATTAATATTCCTGATCAGTTCTTGTCTCGGGTATAGATGTGAGCGAGGTGTGATCGTGATCGCCTCACCACTGATGTTCATCTTCTGTCTCTCGTGGCGCATGTGGCTCTGGTTCTGCTTTTCATTCACCATCATTTCCTGTTTCCCTATTTAAAAAAAAAAATCAGAGCTGAGCTTAAATCTGTAGTTGAACACGAAACCCTTAAATTGCTTATTATCTTAAATAGTTACTGGCACTTTGAAAACAAAACAGTGTATAAAGCTCATTAATGAACAGGTTAGCTGTGTTTCATCAGTGCAGGATTTAATTTCTGTTGCTTGGTATGTAATTTTGCCGGATGACAAACAGTTGAATCTAGCTAATGGAATACTCTTCCCCTTTTGCAATAAGTAGAATTTTATGAATTGTAATTTATTAATTACTATTAAGTATTAGACCAATTTCCTTCTTGATGTGGGGTATTGGGATGCAAGATTCTACATATTAAGAGTTGAGAAAAGAGATAAGCCTCCCCCTTCCCCACACTCAGGGTCACACCCAGTGAAGACAGAGCCACTCAGTATTTGGGTGTGTGGGTGCCCTGTGACCTCACCCCAGATGACCCCCTACCTCTAAGGGAGATAAGACTGCCTTCAGAGTGACCTGGCTATGCCTGGGGCTCGGTGTCAGCTTACTCACGTAACCCACTCAGCAGCAGAAAACAATAAAACGTTTTGCAACCAAATGTACACGGCTAAGCTCCCTGCAAGGTTTTGCATCGGATAAGAACAGAGTGGGACGGAAAACTTCCTCTGATTTTTTGAGTTTGCCCGATCTGCTCAGGATCTCTAGTTTTTCTTCTGATTTTGGGCAATTAAGTAGCGGATGTGTTCAGGGGCTGTGTGTTTGCACACCAACTGCAGGTGTGTGGTGTGAGTTGAGAAGGGTGCCTTCTGTCCTGCTGTGTGTATTTTGAAGCCCTGTTATTAGGTGCATATGCATTTATGACTGTTACGGCTTGAAAATAAACGGACCCTTTTATTATTATGAAATGTTCCCCTATTCTGGTGATCCTCTGCTCCCTCCATGTCTTTGATCTAATGTCAGTACAGGGACTGTGGCCTCACTCGTAGTGGCTGTGCCTTCGCCAGCTTCTTGTCTCCAGCTTATCTGTGTGTTCACATTTAAAATGCATCTTTTGTGCACAGCGTATCATTGGGCCTCCCTTTTTAAAATCCACTCTGCATGTCTCTGCCTTTTCTTTGGTGAGTTTAATCCTTTATATTTATTGTAATTATTGATATGACTTGTGATCTCTCATTTTGCTATTTGTCTTCTGTTTTTCTTAAATTTTTTAGCTGGAATTGTTCTTCTTTTCTTCCTTTCTTGTCTTTAGAATTGCTTGATTTTTAGCGTTCCGTTTTATTTTTAATTTTTTAATTCTTTATTTTTATTTATTTTGAGAGACAGAGAGAGAGAGACAGAGAGAGAGACAGAGCAAGCAGGGGAGGAGCAGAGAGAGGGAAGAGAGAGAATCCCAAATAGGCTCCATGGTCAGCACAGAGCCCGAGGTGGGGCTTGATGCCTCAAATCGTGAGCTCATGACCTGAATGGAAACCAAGTGTTGGTCGCTTAACCGACTGAGCCACCCAGGCACCCCTATGCCACATCTTCCTCATCCATTCATAGGTCAGTGGACATTTGGGCTGTTTCCATAGTTTCGCTATTGTAAACAATGCTGCTGTAAACATTGGGGTGCATGTACCTCTTTGAATCAGTGTCTTTGTATTCTTTGGCTAACAATTTTTGTACTCCCCAGTGGCAGATTTATTACTATTAACAAAAAAAAAATCCTAGGGAAATATATTAATTTTAATATTATAAGAACTTGAAAATAATGGAAAAGAGGCTTTTATTGATTTTTTTAAATGAACACTATTTAAAAAAAATTTTTTTAAATGTTTACTTATTTTTGAGAGAGACAGAGACAGAGCATGAACAGGGGAGGGGCAGAGAGAGGGAGACACAGAATCTGAAGCAGGCTCCAGGCTCCGAGCTATCAGCACGGAGCCTGACAGAGCTTGACGCAGGGTGCGAACCCACAAGTGGCAAGATCGTGACCTGAGCCACAGTCGGACGCTTCACTCCCTGAGCCACCCAGGTGCCCCAAATGAACACTCTTAAGTGCATGAGAGGGTTGATGGTCTGCTGCATTCAAGGTGTCCAGGCAGACAAAATCGGAGGGCAGTGAGCGCACTTTTGAGAATCGCTTTTGACCTTGATCATTTTTCTTTCCCCTGTGAAAATGCAGGTTTGTACATAAATATAGGTAATAAATTTGGTTCTTAAGCCAGGCTTACACATGCCTTTGACGTGTCAGCAAGGTGTAAGGATACGGCTCACATTGTAGAAGTTACGCCTAAAACAAAACCCAGCAAGTATAAGCCAATGGCATCAGAATGGAGGCATCAGAGGTATCGGGTAATAGGCCAGGCCCTAGGCAAGCTGCTAACGATGCAGCAGAGGGTGAGGACATCGTTCTCAGAAAGAGAATATGATCGATGTGCTTCCTATGCGAAGGCACAGCCCCTCCCAGCAGAGAAGGCAGGGCTGGTTTGAGTCCTTTCAACGTCGAGCAGATTTGCCTCTTCCAGAAGCACCTCCCTGCCAAGGGTCTTCTCCAGACTCCTGCTCTCGGGGGCTGCTCAGCCCCCACTGCCCCCCCCGCCCCCACCTGCTGAATTAACCACAATAGTTGACTTTACTTGCCTCTGTTTTCCTACTTCCCCACTCAGCGTTTCTCCCCACTTGAGAGTTGGGCTGGGGGCTGTGGAGACTCTCTCATCTCTCTTGGGAGACCTTGTTTTTCCAGTACGCTCTTTTTCACTTGTACCTTCAAAATCCCCCTTTCTGCTGGCTCCTCCATTTCAAATCCCCTTTAATAGAAAGAAATCTGGTGAAGGCTTCTTGGAGAAACTTTTCAAGATTTCCTTCCCAGGTGTGAACAAATCGCCTGTTATTTTAATGTAAATCAGTCTGCGTGGGAAGGATAACATGAGGTCTTAAAATAAAAGCCTACTCCGATGCCATACATACAGAAAGCATTTAATAATTGCTTAATATTGCTGTTGCGGATAACATACCACTTTGGCCAGAAGTCGCTTTCTTGCAGCATTTAAAAGGCACAAGTGTAGGAAACACAAGATTTTCACCAAATATTTATCAAATCCCATCTAATGCATTCCCTGTGAAACTTTTTAAAAAATGTTTTATTTATTTTTGAGAGAGAGAGAGAGAGAGAGAGACAGCATGATCAGGGGAGGGTCAGAGAGAGAGGGAGTCACAGAATTCGAAGACAGTCTCCAGACTCTGAGCTGTCAGCACAGAGCCCAACGTGGGTCCCGAACCCACAAACCGTGAGATCATGACCTGAGCCGAAGTTGGACGTTCAACCCACTGAGCCACCCAGGCGCCCCGAAACTTTAATGGGAATGCAGTTTCCCAGGGTATCCTGCTAAAGTGCAGATTCTGATGCCTGGGTTTGGGCGGGGCAAGAGTCTGCCTTCCTTGTGTGACCCTGGCGATGTCGACTGGAGACACGGCGCTACCTTGCAGTAACCTGGGAACAAGCATCAGTTACCGGCACATTCCACACACACCCACCCCCATCTACTTGAGAACAGTGAGAATTTCCCAAGTGCTTTTTATGACAACAGCCCTCATTTTCGACTCTCGGCACGGAGTGAGACAACATGTCGTGACTGTATTTGTCATGTACTTGCCTGGTTTTCGATACGTAAGACCGATGATAATAAATCATGTTCATAGAACATGACTACAACTTGATTTGGTTAGGAACGATTCAGTTGCTGACCCGCACGAGGACCTTAACCAAAGAGGAGCCTGTGGTTTTCATGGGGGTGAAGACGGTTGACCATAAAAGCCAGTGTCGGCGTCCAATGACAGCGTGTGCGTGGCGGTGTGATGGGAGCAGGATTTATCCTAGACCCGCCGCAGACAGAGAGCCAGAGACCCCGTCCGCGTCAGGCCAGCGCGGCTGCAGCTACGCTGGCGGGGCCATGGCGGTGGGCTCTGTTTCCCCCCTCGCCCGACCACTGGGGGTCTGTGCGGGGACCCTGGCACCTGCATTTCTGAAAAGTCCCAGAAGATGTTGACAGGCCTGCTTGGAGCCACTGTCTTAGAACATTCATTCGAGAGTGTTGTGTACGGGACACGCATAACTCTTCTGTAGGCACCTGCTCGAGGCTCTAGATGCTATTTTAGAGAGTGAAATTGTATGACAGCTTATACGGTGTGCTCGTTTATTTAAAATATTCGTATTTCCATAGCATTTCTCTCTCCATATGTATATATATATTATATATATATATATTTAAATTCGAGAGACAGTGAGGAAGAGGAGCAGAGAGAGAGGGAGAGAGAGAAACTCAAGCAGTTCCCACATTCAGCGTGGAGCCTGACACAGGCCTCGATCCCGTAATCCTGGGATCACGAACTCAAGCCGAAATCAGATGCTCAACCGACCAAGCCCCCCAGGCGCCTGGACGTGAGATTCCTATAGAGGAAATGGGGTACTATATATAATTTAAAGTACCCCTCGCTTCCCCCTTTTAACAGAGCAAGGCACAGCAGGAGCAAGACTTGTCTGTATTCAGTTGCTCCATTGAATACATCCGAGAGTCATCGTTAGTGTGTTACTCTTACTTACTAGAACATTCTATGCGTCCATGACTAAGGAGGTGCATGTATGTGTGTGCATGTGCGTTTAATTTTATTTTTTATTCATTTATTTTTTAAAATTTATTTATTTTGAGAGACAGAGCAGAGGAGGGGCAGAGAGAGCGGGAGAGAGAGAATCCCAGGCAGGCTCCATGCTGTCAGCCTGGAGCCCAATGCGGGGCTCAGACTTACAAACCACGAGATCATGACCTGAGCTGAAACCAAGAGTCGGATGCTTACTGACTGAGCCACCCAGGTGCCCCAATGTGCATTTCATTTTGAAGGTAGTGTGGTGTCAGGGCCGTTCAGACTCTGAGTCAGAGGTTCTGAGTTCCGGTTCTGACTCAGCCCCTCATCTCATGAACTGGAATAAGTCATCAACTTCTCGGAACTTCACTCTCCTCAACATCAGGAGATGATCAAGAAATCTCGGGATGCCCAGACGATTCCCAGCTCCAAGAGTCTGCTTCCCTCTCTCCTCCATTCCTAGCTTGGGATGTTTTAAACACTTTTGCATAAATACCTGGAAAAAAAAGAAGGTAAAAATAGCTTCGATAAAAGAGAGGTATGACTTTATATGAAACTAAAATATTGAGAAATTCTAACTAGAGTGAGAATTACTATTTGATCTTATGCTTGAGCAGTAAACACGCTGTCCGAGCTCACGTCCTGAAGCTGAGGTCTGCTAAAGCGGGTCGCTGCTGCGCCCCCACTGCCCTCCCCTTTCACGGAGCGTATGAAGCGTATTAAACAGACACAGGTAGCCGGACGGGCCCCGCACCCACGGGTGAGCACCTTTGGGGAGGCGAGTACGTCTGGCAGGCGCCTGGGCTCTTGTGACAGCCCGTCTCTGTCTGGCCCTGTGCCCGGGAAGGTGTGGACTGCCCTGGGGAGGGGGAGCCCTGGTGCAGGATCATGGCTCCCCAACCCCTCTCCCTGCCCCCTGCGCCTCCCTGCCCACCGCTCTCTCCACTTCTCTCTGAAGAAAATGTAGCTGTTCCTCTAATACAATGTAGCGGATTGACCCCATCGCATGTGGCGGGTTCCAGCCGGGGCTGGAGGATGGGTGTCTGGCGTGTGGCCCACAGGCGTCACCTGGCCTGCCCGTGCTGGTCATGACCTGCAGCTACTGCATCAGCGCCTTTGTTTGGCTCCCGTTATTGACTGATCCCATGCTGTCCTTTCCAAGCTGTGAGACCTTCGGCACATGGAGTTAAAGAGAGAACAGCTTCCGGGAATTTGCTCCCAGAGGTCCTTTTCTTGGTGGTGCCCGTGTGCGGCGGAAGGTGGTCTGCACCGTCACCCTTCTGCGTGATGGCCCGGGCGCTACATTGGGGAAGATGCGTACCCACAGCTTCTGTTCTCTCTCTCTCACTCTCTTTCTCTCTCTCTCTTTTTAAAGACGGGGCATTTGGGTGGCTCAGTCGATTAGCATCTGTCTTTTGATTTCAGCTCATGTCGTGATCTCAGGGTCTTGAGATCAAGCCCCACGCACTGAGCGTGGAGCCTGCTTGGGATTCTCTCTTTGTCTTTCTCTCTTTAAAGACAGGGGTGCTTAGGTGGCTCGTTGGCTGAGCATCTGACTCTTGATTGCACCTCATGTCATGATCTCAGGGTCTTGAGATCAAGCCCCAGGTTGGACTTGGCACTGAGTGTGGAGCCTGCCTGCAATTCTCTCTCTCTCTCTCTCTCTCTCTCCCTCTGCTTCTCTCTTCTGCTCGTGCATGCTCTCTCTCTAAGATACAATAATAAAAATAATTTTAAAAAACAAGGTAGCAAATCTGTAAGTTGAAGTTCCTTAAAACGGGGCTGTTCAGACTTCAATGTTCCTCTCATCACCTGGGGACCTGGTTGGCCTGCACGTGCTCATCAGACAGGGCGGGCGGGCTCGGGCTCCGCGTTCCAGCAAGTTCCCAGGCAAAGCTGCTGCCGCCGGCCTGGGGACCACGCTTCGAGGAACAGCCTTTTAGGAGAAACTCATCGTAATCGTTGCATTTTCTTTTGCATTGTCTTCCGCCACGTGAACTCAGGCACTCTTTTGGTAAAAGGGTGAACTCTTGAATGAAAGTGTGCGTCCAAAAATACACGTCGTGCTGTCTGCTCTCAGCTTTATCCTCTTCCTGGATCTGTTTGTCCCCAGATGTTAGCCAACCAAGTTGGGAGAAGATTAAAAAACAAAAACAAAAACAAAAAAAACCTGACCTGTAATTTATTTTCTGGTGAAGCAGGAAGCCAGGCCCGTGGCTCACGTAGCATGCTGAGACATTGAAGGCAATCGGATGTCTGGGGCACCCCCTTTAGGCTAGACTCTGTGGGGCATCGGGGTGCGGATAGACCTCAGTTCCTGCTCCTAATGAGCCCCTCAGTGGAATCACGTTAAGAATAAGAACATGATCGCTTGGTGTGAAGTATGACAGGGATAGGCCCAGGTTGCTACGGGCCATAACAGGTTACAAGGCAAACGCCAAGACTTGATTTGTACTGATGAAAGGTGTGTTTCTAGAACCACGGCCGGGAGAATTGCCGTGCTGCTCAAGGCGCAGCGCAGGGTCCCGCCGTGATGCTCCCAGACGGAGACTTGCTCCTTTCCCGACGCCCCAGCGCGCGTCCCGGCTGCCATCACGGACCGTCTGACGCTTGTGGTAGTGGGTGCGCTTCCCTATTACACGGGAAGCCCTCTGGGCACAGGGCTGTGTCTCCACCGTCCGTGGGGTCCCCAGAGGACCTGGCCCAGCAGGTGCTCAGTGTCCCGCGCATCCCGGCCTCAACGGCCTGGGCTTGGAGTCGGGTTCCCCTCCACCAGTATGTGGGGGGGCAGCTGGACCACAATGTGGGGACGAGTGTGCGCCCTCCGCCGTCCCCACGGTCTTCAGGCCCAGGGTACGACGGCCCAGTGCTGCGTTAGCGAACAGACTCCTCAAAACTCAGTGCCAGCTGCTTGGACGCAGGCTGATGTGCTGCAGGCCGGGGGGAGGGGCTGGCCGTCTCGGGGGGACGTGTGGGGACGGCACGTGGCACTGGAGGCCAGCGACGCAGCTGCAACACCCACGCTTCATTTTTTTCGTTTTTATCTTTTATTTAACTTTTTATTCCTTCATAGATTCTCACTGTTTTGTTCTGGTTTTTTAAATATATAACATTTATTGTCAAGTTGGCTAACATGCGGTGTGTACGGCGTGCTCTTGGTTTCGGGGGTAGATTCCCGTGATTCACCGCTTCCTTACAGCACACAGTGCTCTTCCCAACAAGCGCCCTCCTCCATGTCCTCCATGCCCCTCCCCCGTGGCCATNCCCATCGACCCGCAGTTTGTTCTCAGTATTCAAGAGTCTCTCATGGCTTACCTCCCTCTCTGTTTGAAACTATTTTTTCCCCTTCGCTTCCCCCAAGGTCTTCTGTTCAGTCTCTCAAGATCCACNACTGTTTTCCAGAGGGGCTGTACCCGTTTACATTCCCACCAACAGTGTACGAGGGCGCCCGTTTCTCCACATCCTCGCCAGCATCTGTTGTGTCCTGAGTTGTTAATGTTAGCCACTCTGACCAGCGTGAGGTGGTGTCTCAGTGTGGTTTTGATTTGTATTTGCCTAACGGTGAGGGACGTTGAGCATCGTTTCATGTGTGTTTTGACCACGTGGATGTCCTCTTTGGAGAAGTGTCTGTTCATGTCTTCGGCCCATTTCTATGCTGGGTTATTTGCTTTTCGGGTGTTGAGTTTGGTAAGTTCGTTATAGATTTTGGATACTAGCCCTTTATTTGATATGTCATTTGCAAACATCTACTCCAGTTTTGCTGGTTGCCCTTTGGTTTAGTTGATTGTTACCTTTGCAGTGCAGAAGCTTTTTATCTTGGCGAGGTCCCCGTAGTTCATTTTTGCTTTTGTTTTCCTTGTCCCCAGAGGCATGTCAAGTAAGAAGTTGCTGCGGCCGAGGTCAGAGAGGTTGTTGCCTGTTTTCTCCTCTAGGGTTTTGATGGCTTTCTGTTTCACATTTAAGTCTTAAGTCCACTTTGAGTTTTTTGGCAACACCCATGTTTTAGAGATGCACACTGTCTTCCTGATTGAGGAAAAGAAAATTTTGATTGATTTCAAAAAACTGGCTGTTCCAGAACATGTTTGTTGGCACAAGATCAACTTTTGTACTTTCAGTTCTAACTGATGTTCACAGATTTACATTTTTTTTTCTTTGAGAGAGAGAGAGAGCGCATGAGCAGAGGAGGGGCAGAGGGAGAGAGAAAGAATCCCAAGAAGGCTCCACACTCAGTGTAAACCCCAGTGTGAGGCCCAAACCCACACCAGATCATGATCTGAGCTGAAGTCAAGAGTCAGATACTCAACCGACTGAGCCCCCCACGCGCCCCAGGTGTTTACTGATTTAAAGCATATTCTGGCTTTGAGAAGAGGCCAGAAAGCTAGTGGAAAACACTCAGCATAAAACTTGGAATGCTCTATCTGAGAGGGAAAGACCAAGTTTCTCAGACTTCCTGGCGCTCCTTCATAGGTTTCGGTCCATTAATTTCCTTTAAGAAATATCTTAGTCAAGGGGCGCCAGGCTGGCTCAGTCAGTTAAGCATCCAACTTCGGCTCTGGTCGTGATCTCACACTTTGTGAGTGTGAGCCCCACGTCGGGCTCTGTGCGGACAGCTCGGAGCCTGCTCGCATCCTCCGTCTCTCTCTCTGTCTCTCTTTACTCCTCCCCTGCTCTCTCTGCCCCTCCCCTGCTCGCTCTCTCTGTCAAAAATAAACAAATATATATATACATATATAAAACTTAGCCAAGGACTTACACTTTTCAAGGTAAATTTAGGGAAACTTTCTTCAACGAAATACTGCACCGAAGCCTATTATCTAAATAATCCAAATACCCAGACTCCCACCTGTTGCCATCGTTTCTTCACCTGGCAAATAACCTGTTCCCGACCTCGCAAGAAGGGCGCAGGTGCCGGCTTTCACCAGCCCCGCTCCCGCAGACGTCACACCTGTCCTGGGGCCCCTACGGCCGGGGCTGGTCCCCGAGCCACACCCCTGCTGCTGCGGCCCTGTGCACGCACCTGCCCGGCCTCCCAGCCCCCGCTGAGCACCACCGACGTGGGCTTACGGGCGAGGACACTTCGGGGCGCCTGGGTGCCTCAGTCGGTTAGGCATCTGACTCTAGATTTCAGCTCAGGTCACCATCTCGTGCTTTGTGGGTTCAAGCCCCGCGTCGGGCTCTGCGCTGACATCACGGAGCCTGCCTGGGATGCTCTCTCCCTCTCTCTCCGTCCCCTGCTTGCGCTGCTCTCTCTCAAAATAAGCAAACATAAATAAAAAGAGGACATTTTTACTGAAGGTTTAGGGGGAACCCCCTGCCTGCCGGCCTCACCTCCTCAGGGCCCCCATGTGCTCACACGTGCCCTGTCCTGCCCCCTGGCCGGCCTGCGGCGCCTCTCTGTGCAGACCCTCTGCCTGGGCATCTCCACGACTCTTCTCGCCCTGGCTCGTGTTTACTCCCGAACAGAACTATTACCGCAAACAGCCTCACCCTAGTCAGCGCACCTCCCTCCCTCCACCCTGCGGACGAGAACTCCATTGCCTCAGTCTGTGGGTGGCTCAGTAGGGATGGAGCTCACCGGAGAGAGCGAGCAGACCACACTCCGGGGACAGAATCAGTGCAGCGCACTTGCTTACCGGTGGGCCCAAGGTCCTGGGGGAGGGNGAGCCGCTCTCGGGGCCCCAAGCAGGAAAGGGACGGCGCACTCAAGTGGGTGTTGAGGAGAATTAAATGGAGGGGCGAGTTACTATGAAGAAGGGGCGAGGCGCACCCCGCCTGGGTGGCAGTCAGCAGAACGTGCAGGGAGCTGTAACAGGCTGCCGCTCTCGGACGCCCCCGGAAAGGGGCCATGGCTTTCAGAAGAGGAACAGCAGTCGCTGCCCACACAGATGGGGAAGCACGAGACACGGGCCTCATTTTCCTCCCTCTGTCCACTCTCCGCCGGTGCCTCCTACCCTCCTCTTTGGACGGACCTAACAGGAGGCCCAGGGATTCAGTCCGTAGTGGCCAGTGTTTTGGGGCGTGGAGCTGAGTGCAGGTAAGTGCATGGTGGATCTGGAGGGACAGTGGAGCACATCCAGGCCTCTGCTGTCCTTAGACTGTGCGCTTTCGTCAGTTACTGGTCAGTCGCCTCCTGGTGCCAACAGGGCTGCAGAACTCTGGGCATCACGCCTGCGTTCAAGCCAATGTTAAAGCAAGGAGACTAAGGCCTATGTGAACTGTGTTAGGCTCTTTTTATCAGGAGAGCTAAAGATTTCCTGGGAATGCTACCAGCAGATTTCCAGTTGTATCTCACAGGCTACAAACGGGTCCATAGATTTTCCTCTAAAAACTATAGTGTGGGAGCCTGTCCACTCCCAGAAAAGTCCCTGGGGTTAGGCCATGCATCGGGAGGGGGGGTCTAAGGATTGGAAAATCTATCAAAGCCCGCTTAAAGGAAGTGGGTAGAAAGTAAACTATATGTCAGTGAATAAACTCAAGACACAGTGTTTGTGTGTATGACTACTGTGCTAGACGCTGAAAAGATTTGCAAAATGAAAAACAATTTATGATCCCAGACTAACAATCTAAACTGGATTTCACAGAGAGGAAGCTGTGATGCTTCCTCATTATCCTGTGTAGTCTGGTGGGGAGACCGCTGTACTCAGGATCTATCAGAAGGCCAATTTTTAAAAAATGTGTGTTTATTTTTGGGGGAGAGAGAGAGAGAGAGAGAGAGAGAGAGCAGGGGAGGGGCAGAGAGAGAGGGAGACAGAATCCGAAGCAGCTCCAGGCTCTGAGCTGTCAGCACAGAGCCCAACGTGGGGCTCGAACCCACGAACTGTGATATCGTGACCTGAGCCGAAGTTGGACGCTCAACTGACTGAGCCACGCAGGCGCCCTGAAGACAACTCTTTAGAAGCAGAACTTCGAGTGGCACCATGGGACTTCAATACAGCAGGACTTGGAGCGGAACCTTTTCTTCATCGATGCAGTTCGCCAGGGTTTGCCGCGTGCCCTGGAGCCGGAGCCGTGGGGGAAATGCCCATGCAGCACGTTGTCGCCTTGGCCCGCGGGGAGCTCACAGCCTGNGCCGCCCCCCAAATTAGCAACGTCACCCATCCGATCAGCAATCTCCCCCGTCTGCAGCGAGTCCTAAGGCGCCTGTGTGTGCACGTGTGTGGTGTGTACGCACGGTGTCTGCATAAACGCATTACCGCACGTGTGTATACACGTAATGGTACACGTGTGTCCGTGTACACATGAGCTGTGTGCATGCGCACATGTGCATGTGTTTTGGGCCCACACGTGTTGATGTAACGGCATGCATGCACATGCATGAACGCATCACACACACATGTGTTTGTGTGCAAGGGCACACGTGTCTGCACATGCGTGTGTGTGTGCACACTAACATGGGTGTAACTGTACGTGTCCCTGGACTGAGACTCTGGGTTGAGACAGGATCGTACTGAGCACAGGGTGACAGGCTCTCTGGACCCTCGTGTTCCCATGACACAGACCCCGACGGGCTCCGTCCGGGGGGCTCTGCAGGCCCTCCCAGTGGCGGCAGGGAGCCCCCTCAGCCCGCGNGCCTGGAGGACTTCCTCATCCCCGCCGTTGACCAGCCGCTCACCCCTGCAAGCCCTCCAGGCCGCCTACAGCGGTGCCTCTCGGTGGGTGCACGACTCAGCAACTGGCCTCAAGTGCGCCCAGCAGGGTGCCCAGCCCTTTAATTTCTCATTTATACCATCAGCTGACCTTGGGGAGCAGGCAGTTACAGTCGAAGAAGATATGGGCTGACGGCCTCGGTGGTCTGCCCACGGCCACACGGTAGCGCCTGAATCAAGATTTTCTGACTCCCGGGGCGCCTGAGTGGCTCCGTGGGTCAGGCGTTGACTTTGGCTCAGGTCACGATCTCACGGTCTGTGGGTTCAAGCCCCGCGTCAGGCTCTGTGCTGACAGCTCAGAGCCTGGAGCTGCTTCGGATTCTGTGTCCCCCTCTCTCTGCCCCTCCCCGGCTTGCGCTGTGGCTGGAAGATAGACACTAAACAAACAAAAAAAGATTTCTGACTCCAGTTTGGGGCTCGTTCTATTGCCGTGTGCAGGACACCGAGCTGGACGTGGGGGGCGCTGGCTGCCTTCCGTGGTGCTGGGGGTGGGGGGCGGCCGGCGGGGAGGCATGGCTTCTGGGGGCTCACAGGACCTACGGGCCGGGCGAGCGGGTGAGCGCGCCTCACTAGGTGCAAAGGCACGGTGTAGCCGCCCTTCGTCTGTCCCAGGCCGCGAGCGCCAGGGGGCCCGTCCTCAACAGACCACAGGCCCCTTCATGGCCTGGAAGGCCTGTCGGCAGCTGCCGGGAAGAGGGAGAGGCGTCAGCGGCAAGAAGGAAGCTC
>NW_027527444.1:3312357-3319714 GCF_008692635.1 Crocuta crocuta | reverse complement strand
CTCATTTCTGGTTGGGAGGGCGCCGCCCTGGTGGCTGGGCGTGTGCAGACACGGGCCTTTGAGACTGAGGGCTGGGCAGGTGGAGGGGGAGCTGGGGGCCGACCTGCGAGCGGCGTGTGGCTCAGGGGAACCTGAAGTTGCTGAAAACAAAGCACGGTGGCCTTTCTGTCTCTGGTGACACAGGGGACCGTGCCTGGGGGTGTGCCCCGGCCGGCGGGGCTCCTCCTGGGCTGTGGGTCTGCCCCCGCAGTGCCCGGCGCCCCGTGTGCACCCCTCGGGGAGCGGCAGGGGCGCCCGATGCCTCCTGGTCACTCGCCGGTCCCGCAGCATTTGACGGTTCCTGAACCGAAACGGAGCCAATGCCAACCGTCCGCCTGCGGGGTGGGTGCTCTCCGCCAGTCCCACCCCCGGGGAGGAGCCACACCCACCCCATGACTCAGGTGCCCTCACGTGCTTTCTGTCGCGACAGGTGGCAGGGAGCCGCCTCCCCCCACGAGGCTCGCCCTGCGGGCCCCCCAGAGCAGGGGGCTGGGAACAGGGGCGGCATGGCCGCTGGGGGTCCCACTGACCCCAAACACCCCTTCCTGACACGTTCTTTGGATCTGAGAGGGTCCCTACGACCGGGATATCTTTATGGAAAGAAGAAAAAAGCACACTTCCATAAAAACTTAAAATAATTGTTTGATGTTTATTTATTTCTGAGAGAGAGAGAGAGACAGCGTGAGCAGGGGAGGGGCAGAGAGAGAGGGAGACACAGAATCTGAAACAGGCTCCAGGCTCCGAGCTGTCAGCACAGAGCCCGACATGGGGCTCGAACCCACAGACCGTGAGATCATGACCTGAGCTGAAGTCGGACCCTTAACCGACTGAGCCCCCCCAGAACGCCCCCCGGACAAAACTTTCTTAAAAAAGCGTATAGCAAGTGTTTTCATCCCTCGCCACAGCATCGCATTACTTTGTAACCAGAAAGACGGCTTGACGAAAAGCTTAGGAGGAAATACTCACGCGGTCGAGGGGGACGTTTTCCCGCATGAACTGTCCGAACCCCGTGGTCGGCGGGTCTACCGCCGAGGCCCGTGTGCCGCGGCGACTTGAAGGAGCCCGCCTACGTCGAGGCGGCTTGGGCAGGTGAAGGGACCGAACCGCGCCGGTGCCGCGTGGCAGCGTTGGCTGGGCCCCGGGCTGCGCGTGTGACGCGGCTGTAACACCGCACGGTAACCTCGCGGGGCCAGAAGCGTGCAAACCCGTGAAGCAAGTCTCCGCCCGCAGACCCGTTAGGTGCCTGTGATTCGCGCCATCGAGGGCCGTCTTTGGCACTAAGGCCCGTGTCTGTGAAAGGTCCCTATCGTCCACCAGGAAGGAGGGATCCCCAGGAGGCCTGTCGGGGCACCCCAGCGGGCGTGGTGATGGTGTCAGAGCGGGGTGTGCGCCGTGGAGGGCCGGCCTGGGGACAGCGGGGAAGCGCACGCCGGTCCCTCGGAGGCAAAGGGAGCGCTGGAGCGGGCCCGGCTGTGCTGGGGACGCGTGGGGGAGGGGCGGGCCCTCCTGGAGCANGGGCTCCCAGCCACGTGCTGTCCGCCCCTCGCTCGCAGCCTAAGGCTCCCGGAGCCCTTCCACGCAGTTCCTGACAGTTTCCTCCTCTGAACTTTCAGCTCGTCCCTGGTGCTGCGATCGGCGGACGCCTGCTTCCCGGGCAGCGCCGGTAGCGGCCTCGCGCCGGGTCGGGGTCTGAGGGTCAGCCCGGCTGTGCTAGATTTCCCTCTCTGTGGCCCCCGGGCGCAGGTGCACCTTCCCTGTCCCCCGTGCCGACAGAAACACACAGGCTGCACACCAGACACCCCGCTCGCGCTCACCCTAACCCCGGGATCCTGTGCTGTTACACGACGACGTTTCCTGGGGCCTCGACCTTGCCAGGCATTCTAATTACTTTGGTTAATCGCTTTCTCATATTTTTATGAGCCTAGAAGCGTGGGGGTCCCTTGACGTGACTCAGCCTGGCCTGTAAGAGCCACTGGCGTGACGGCCGTTGATGATGATTTGAGGCACGGGTTTCTAAATTCTCCGGGTTTCCTCAAAACCCTGACCTTGAGGAAGTTTGGGGCTTTTCTGTCACATAGGTCAAAACAGCAATTAATTTTTTGATGGTTCCAGGGCCTTGCATCTTTATTTTTTGGTCTTTAATTATTTTACGTTTTCTTAGCGGGGAAGCACAGCATCGGAAGAATTAACACGTGGCCCGGGACAGCCTGGAGCAGCGGCTAGGTCACGTCAGACGCGCCAGCGGACGCGGTAGTGAGCTCGTCTCTGTGTCGGTCACCGCCCAGGGCGCCAGGCGCAGGTAAGGGACGCAGTGGGTCCTCCCGCCTGGTCCCTACATGACTCCTCTCCCATCGGGACCCCCAGGACTGTTCCCACCTCCGTCACTCACTCCTCCTCTGCCGACCTCTGCTCACTTCCCGCCCAACCGCAGCGGGCTACACAGCGACGCAGGCTGTCCCGGGACGCGTCAGACTGTCTCCCCTGCACTGTGAGCCTCCAGCGCTCAGGCCCCGGGAGGGCCATTCTCTGCCCGGAGTGCGGAGGCCCCGTGGCGAGCCGCCCAGGTCTCCAGGGTCCTCAGTCTCGTGCCCCTGGCTCTCCAGCTCTCGCCCCAGGCCTGGGGGGAGAGCGCGGCCTCGCCCTCTGTCTGGGGACTTCTGTCCTGCAGAAGCTGTGTCGGGGTCAGCTCGGGCCGGCCTGATGCCACGGTGCCGTCTCTCTCAGTCGCGGAGGCTGCGAGCCTGATCGGGTGCCGCGTGCTGGGGTCCTGGTGACGGCTCTCTCCCGGCTTCCGGAAGGCGGCTTCTCGCTGTGTCCTGACGCGGCGGAGAGAGGGGGAGTGAGAGAGCTGGACCATGAATGGTCCCCGGTGTCGGATGTGAGGCCGCTGATGCCTCAGGACCTCACCTAAACCCAGCTGCCTCCCAACGGCCCCACCTCCTGGTACCAGCACCTTGGGGTGAGGGCTTCGGCACACGAGGTGTGGGTCAGGGTGTGGCAGACACAAACGTTCAGCCCATTAGCCGCCAGTCCAGTGGACTAGGGGAGCCTGGGGGCTGGGGACGGGGCCAGGGGCCACACCTGTCCCACGGCGGCCGGTATCACTCCCGGAGACCTGGAGCACACGCGAGCTGTCCCGGACCCTCACTCCAGTGCGTCTTGTCGTCTCTCCCCTCCTCCCCCTCCCTCCTCCCTCTCCCTCCTCCCTCCCCCTCCTCCTCCTCTTCCTTCGACGAGATCAGGCAGAGATAACCCAGGAGACGGTGCCCTTCAGCTCGTCCTCTGCCAGAAGCCGGGCTCCGGTTCACTGAATGAGGCCGAGACGAAAACCGTTCGTGACAGTATTTTTGGTGGGTTGCCAGCCCCCGGAATCAGCAGCGGTTTGTCGTCATCTGCTGCGAGCTGGCGGAGGGCGGGGTGGGCCCTCGTCTGGGGCCGGGCGTCTGCTGAGCGCTGGCCCCGCCAGGACCCCCTGCGCAGCTGGGATTCGGCTCCCGTGATACCCAAGGGGAAGGCGTTGTGCATCCGGACGCAGGGGACCCAGACCTGGGGAAGCCCAGCAGCTGCCCGGGGCCCCAGCTGTGCCTGCTGGGCAGGAGGGGACCCCGACCTCGCCCGCCCCTGTGGCCCTGGTCACGCAGGCATAGGAGCTCTGCCGCGTCATCCGCTGCCGCCATGATGCAGCGACATCACGGCCCAGACGCAGAACTGGGGGTCCACCGGCCAGGGTCACCCAGCACCCCCAGGCCGAGCGCGGCTCACTCTGGGTCAGAGGCGGCCGCGGGGCTCTGAGTCCAGGCGGGTCTCGGGCCAGGACCGGGTGGGGTACGGGAGCAGGGGTGCGGTGTGAGACTAGGCAGCTGGTGGGGCCGGAGGGGGACGTCAGGGGTAGGCTGTGAAGATGCCGAGTCCCGGGGGGGAGGCAGCGTTCGGTAAGTAATGGAGACCCCTCGAAGGTTTGGGTGGCACTAAAATACGAACAGGGCCGTCTGGTCAGATGTTGGTGTGAGGAAGCAGAACGTGGGCCCCAGGGATCAGCCCACGCAATCCCCTCAGGCCGCGGACGAAGCCCAGCGGGGACATGTGTCTCTCAAGGTCACAGCCGGGAGAGGGCTGCGGGGCCCGTGCTGCCTTCCTTCCTGGGGCAGGAGTGGCCTTCCAGGCGCCAACCAGCCGCGTGTGGCCGTTTTGATTTGTGTTAATTGGGATGGAATGCGCTGCACTAGGATCCGGAACCACCCCGGACACTCAGGTGCCCAGTCTGTATGTGTGGTCAGTGTCTGGCACCCTGGGCATTGCAGTTCTAGAACATTCCCATCATTGTGGAAAGTTCTGCTGCACAGGCTGTCCTCCACTGCTCTGCCTTCCAGGATTTCAGGCCGTCGTCTGCACCCAGGACCCACGCATGAACCCCCTCCCTCCCCCACCCCGGGCTCCCGGCACCGCGTCCGGCATCGGGCCAGTGTCCATGAAGGGCCTTCTCAGCTTCCCTCTCCCTCCCGCTCCCTGCAGTCACTCGAGCCCTTGGCAACAGCCCTGTTCCCCGGTTCCGGCCAAAAACAACAGAGGCGAGCAGCTGGAGGGAGACGTGGGTCTGTGCTGATGGTGGCACCACTGTGGCCTGGAATGTTCCGCCCCATGGCCTGGGCCCGGCACAGGAAGCAGGCCAAGGTGAGGGAGGAGCCCAGCGAGAGGGCAGGGGGCAGCCTTGCCCTGTGGCTCCTGCCAGTCGTGAGCACCCTGGAGCTCATCCTTCCACGGAAGCGTCTGGAATGATTGTCTCTGTCTTCCTCAACTTCTCAATAATGGTGACACTTCAAGCATTCTCAAACATTGTTTTGGGGGAAACACGGCGTCCCTGCTCATGTAGCTGTGTCCGGTCATGTATTTGTCTTATTCGTTTTTCTCAGCAGGTGGCATTTTTGTTCAGTGATTTCATTCGTGGCTGCCTCTGTTCATCGACCATGACATATTAATCATGCAAATTAGGACATTATTAATGAAGGAAAAACTAATTCCGCCGCCTCTTCTGGGTTTGCTGTGACAGCTTTGTTAATGTCTGTTCACCGTGAATACCGCCAGCGTCTTCTCCGCAGCCACTGCAATTCGACACGTTCCATTCAGGGTAAAGGTTGGGGACGGAAGCACAGAGACTGCTTTCCTCTTCAGGGCTGATGTTGAAAGCACATGTTTATTTGAGAGTGCATTTTCGGGACCGTATTGCAAAATCCCCTTCCCGCTGCGGGGATTCGCGCCAACTTGTGGCGCCTCCGGGCGAAGCCACTGAATGCCACAGGTGCGAGCCCACCAGACCAGCGCGCGTGGCCTTCGGTGACTCCAAATCCCAGCCTTCTTGCTTTCCAAACTCCACTTGCGGAACTGACGCTGTGAATCATTCTTTCTCACGGCGCCCCTTCGCCTGGTGACTCTGCTCGGGAAACAGGAGGTGGGTGAGCGAGACTGTGGGCGTCTGTCCTCCTGAGAGCAGACGCCTGCAGGTGACTTAGACGCCTGCCCGGTGCCCCTCTGCCTGCACCGCCCTTTCGGGAGCCCTGGTGTGCACACCGCGGGCCCTTGTGTGGGAAGAAGCTGGCTTGTTCTCATCTGCTCTCACTTGTGCAATGCTTCCCCACTCTGGTGAGCCAACAGCAAACAGTGCTTTTGGAAGCGTGGCGGTCACCCGGTGCGAAGCGGGAACGCCCCCTCTGGAAAGCTTGTGCTAGGTCACACCACCTTGGGTCATGAGACTTGGCTGACCCTGAGAGAAGGAACGGTCAGCCCGGCTCTCCCCGCCCCTGCAACTGGGCAGTGAGTGCAGAGCTCCGAGTGCGCGGCCTGGGGGGCCAGGGGGAGGCGTCAGGCTGCTGGGGGGGGACCTTCCTGCAACTGTCGGCCGTGAGCTTGAAGGATTGGCCTTAGCTGTGCCTCGGGGCCACGGGAGGGAGGGGGGAAGACAGGTGCAGGGGCGTGAGCCTCCCGGGCCCCCTCACTTTGTCCTCTCTGCCATTTTCCACGACTTCTCCGGTCCTCCCCGTAAGGTGTGCGAAGCCTGGGCGCCGGGTCTGTGACGCGCAGGAGCCTGCCGCTCCTGAGAACTCCCGCCTAGTCCTCCCTCAACGCTTCGTGTCCTGTGCGACCTCCGGTGCCCGGGGCGGCGGTGGGGGAGAGATTTCCCCGGCCTCTCCGACGGCACCGGGAACGAGACCCCGGACCCCGGACCTGGACGCCGGGCGCGGGAGCTGTACGGCCGCTGCCCCAACAAACCGCCGCAGACAGAGGCGCGTGAGCACCACAGACCATCGCCTCCCGTTCCGGGAGCTAGAACCGCCCCAGCCGCTGGCGTGCCCCGGGCGTAGGGGGCGCTTCCCTATGTCTTCGCGTGCCTCCCCTCTGTGGGCACCCCTCTCTCTTCATACGACGTTTTTGTAAGCGACCAGTCCTAGCGGATTAGGAAGCCCGTCTTCATCGTAACTAATCAAATCATCAATGTCCCCGTCCCCAAGTTAGGTCACACTCTGAGATCCTGGGAGTTCGGACTTTGATGTATGAATTTCGGAGGGGAGGGCGGGGAGGGGACACAATGTAACCCATGACAGGAGCGAAGACCGTGCTCAGGGGAACCCCGCTGCCTCCAGCCATGAGGGCCCGCGCCCCAGCCCGGCAGGCGGCCTGGGCCGTGGGCTGTGGGTCCAGGTCCTGCGTCCCTGCAGACGACAGTCCCCTCCCTGGGGAGCATCCTAGTTGTCGGGGTCCGCACCCCTTTGATGGGTTTGTGGAAAAGCAAGCCCAGGAAAGGCAGGGGACAGGTGCCCTCAGGGACACCGGGGGTGAGGCTCTGGAGTTTTGGGAGCCCTCTCCCCACGCGTCTCTGCCTTCATCACGCCGCTCCCAGACCGGGGCCTGGCTCGCAGACGCCGTTTCTGCCCCGCCCGCCCACCTCCCTGCCTTGCCATGAGGGAGGGGCCAAGACCCGCCATTTGGGTGGTGGGGTCTCACCCTGGGGGAGGGCTCTGATGGGTCCAGCGTCTGTCAGCCAACCTTGGGCCCGTTACCTGTCCCCAGGGGACAGACTCCAGCTCCGGCCAGCCGGCTATGACGTATGTACCGTGTGCAGAATATGACCGGGGGTGGAGCGTGGGGTCCTCAAGCCCCCCTGAGCCAAGCGGTCGAACTGTTTCCCAGAAGAGGCGAGCGCTTCAGGAGAGAAGCGAGAGTGGCCTTGCTGTCGTCGTTCCTGGAGTGTTAGACCAACAGCCCAGCGCAAGCGTGGGGAGCCTCGCGGGGGAGCGTCTGGGGGAGGGGAGCGTCGGGATGGGGG
>NW_027527444.1:3272939-3312255 GCF_008692635.1 Crocuta crocuta | reverse complement strand
TTGGGATCCTGCCGGGAAGTGGGGTCAGGGTCGGAGGGAAGAGGTGTCTCTGGGAGTTCCGTGGGGGGGGGCGGCAAGGGGGGAATCCGGGCAAGAGCCTCCCCCCAGGCCTGGGAGTCAGGCTCTGGGCAGGTTAGGCTGGTGTAGTACTTGCTGTGGGCCAAATGTGTCCGTGTAAAACGGACATAGTGAGACCCTGATTGCTAGGACCTCGCAATGTGACTGTGCTGGGGACGAGCTTTAGGAGGTGATTCAGGTGAGGTGAGGTCAGCCTGGTTGTATGTATTTCCCGTGCTCTGCACGTGGAACCTGTGAGCAAGGCCAGCTGTGTCTTCCGGCACATTCTGGATTCTCCCGGCTCACTGTCAGCCCTCCTCAGCTCGCTTTGAGCCTCTGCTTTGCACCAAGCAGCCAGCGTGGGCTTTGGAAGCACAAGTCAGACCCCACACAGCCAGGCCCTGAGCCCCCGGCCCCACCCCAGGAAGCCCCCCAAAGCCCTCCCCCAAGGCTCCTCTACAACCTTCCCCTGCCTCCTCCCCCCACCCTTCCTCTAGAAGTGCTCCTTCCTCACTGGGCTCTAGCGCAGAGGTCTGCTCCACCCAGGGGCCTCCTCCCTGCCCCCTCCTCACTCAGCTGGCTTTGGTTTTCCTTCACAGAGTTCATTCCCACCTGTGGTTGCGCCACACGGTTTAACGAACCTTATTTTAATCGTTGTGCTTCCGCCACGAACGCAAACTTTCGGTGAGCGAGGATGTCACCTTCGCCGCTGGCGAGCACCCAGATTGCTAGAAGGACGCTGAGGACAAGGAGATGCTTGCAGAAAGAATGAAGGCCACGCTGCCTCACCAGGGCACCGTCCGTGCCGGGGGTCGGGGTCCTGCAGCCTGGGCCGTGTGCACTTACCCGCTGCTCAAAAAAGACTTGTTAGATGCACACGGATGTATCAATAATATCATTTGCTTTTAACTTTTTCTTTTTGTTAAATATTTTTTGTGTCTTAATTTTATTTTGAGAGACAGAGACAGAGAGTGAGTGGGGGAGGGGCAGAGAGCGAGAGAACCCGACGCGGGGCTCGAACCCACACCCTGTGAGATCATGACCTGAGCCGAAGTCGGATGCTTAACTGACTGAGCCCCCCAGGTGCCCCTGTGCTTTCTTTTTTTTCAAGTTTATTTATTCTGAGAGAGAGAGAGAGAGAGAGAGAGAGAGTGCACACGTGAGCAGGGGAGGGGCTGAGGGAGAGAGAATCCCAAGCAGGCTTCGGGCTCTCAGCACAGAGCCCAAAATGAGGCTCGAACCCATGAACTGTGAGATCATGACCTGAGACAAAACCACGTGTCAGATGCTTAACCAACTAAGCCACCCAGGAGCCCCTAAAGTAATGTCCTTTCTTAGCGCTGGTATCAAGATTGGCTTTTAAGTTTTAAGACGTTAGGTCTCTGAAGCTTGTAAATTTCTTCCACGTGCGTGAGAAGGATCCACACTTGAGCAGGAAACTCGCTCGCAGTGGCCCTGAGGTTTGCTGCGAGTGTATGTAACTTACCAAACGAGAAAATAGAAAAGCTGGGGGGCGGTTGCCGGCCTCTCTGCCTCCTCCACCCACAATCATCCACGCTGTGTGTTCCAGGTTGGGGACACGGGGGGCCACACTCGCCCCCGCCCCCCCACCCCGAGGCCACGCAGCAATGATCACATGCCGATTGGGATGGCTAGGCCCAGGGGAAGATGATGGCGGGTCGGCGGACCATGTCTGGGGCCGGCTGTGCCCTTAGGGAGGGTGACAGGGAGCCCGTGGCCTCTGGATCAGTGCTGCTTCCGGGTGGTAAGGAGCTGATGGGAGAGAAACGGTATTCTAGGAAGAAGGCAGAGCAAGTGCTGGGCACCGAGTCGGGCAAGAGCGGTGCACTGAGAGCAGAGCATGGGGCCGGGTCCCCCGCCGTGGCTGTAGCAGGGGACCCTACCGGAGGTGGTAGGGACGCTCTCACAGATGGCCCCAGGGCAGCGGGGCAGCACAGGGGCGGGAGACCAGCGGGGAGTTCCCGTGTGGTCTGGACCCAGGACGGAGGGTGGCGTGGCAGCCGCTGGGTGGCTGGTGCCCGTGGGGACCTGGGGGCCAGCTGCATCCGGGAGGGGGAGGGGCGACCGGGGCCACTGAGCCGGCTGAGCAACCCCCAGGGCGGTGCTGCCAACCAGCAGAGCGATGTCCGCACGGAGCGGGCATGGAGGGAAGGGATGGGTTTAAGGCCTTTGGTTTTCCCTTGTGGTAAAATACAACGTGGAATTTACTGACATAGCCATTTGTAAGTGCACGGCTGAGTGGCATTAAAGACGTCCGCGCTGTGGTGCAACCACCGCGTCCCTCTCCAGAACTTTCTCGTCTTCCCAAACTGAAACCGTGTCCCCAGGAGACGCTAGCCTCCCCTCCCCGCCCGTGCCCCCGGCGCCCACCCTCTACTCTCTGTCTCTGGGCGTGCGGCAGCTCTCGGGACCTCACGCGAGCAGAACCACGGTGTGTGTGTCCCGTTCTGTCGGGGTTATTTCGTCAAGGTTCATCCATGTCGTAGCGGGTGTCAGACTCCACGGCGTGGACCCAGCCCCTCGGTGGGCCCGCAGGTCGCCTCCCCGCCTGGCTGCTGTCAGTGATGGCGCGTGAACGCGGCTGCACACCCAGAAGTGGGGTGGCTGGGTCCTACGGCACTTCCATTTTTTAAAAGTTTTTTGAGCGACAATGTGAGTGAGGGAGGGGCAGAGAGAGAGGGAGACACGGAATCGGAAGCAGCTCCAGGCTCCGAGCTGTCAGCCCAGAGCCCGACGTGGGGCTCGAACCCACGAACTGCAAGATCACGACCTGAGCCAAAGTCGGACGCTAAGCCTAGGTAGGCGCCCCCTACGGCAGTTCTATTTTAACCACACCATTGAGCACAGGAGGGCGGGGGCTGCCAGGAGCCTGTAATTAGGCGGTTCTGACGAGGTGGAGGTGGATGCCAGAGTGGCAATTTCAGGGGTGCGGCAGGTTGAGGGATGACAAGCCGGGCGTGACCGCGGGAGTCACCGAGTAGCAGACACGGCCGGCGGCACGCACCGCGGGAGGCCGGGAAGGAAGCGATGCCCGGAGAGCGCCCGTCTCCTTCAAACAGGCACCTGCTGCATGCGGGCGTCTCGTGCTCTCCAGGCTGGACGGGACGTGCCGGCTGTGCGGCGGCTGAGGGAGGCTGGACAAGCGGCCTCTCTGGTCTGTTGTTTCCTTCCCTGCTTGCTTGGTACCGGTAACTGCCTTGCTCGTCTCCCAAAGCTGCCGGCAGAACCGAACGGGATATATTATGACTGTCAAGTGCTTCTATCTCTACTTGTCATTTTCGTATAAAAGGTGCCAAATAAATGCTCGATGCCTCCCACCAAAAGGAAATATAGGAGCACGTTCTAAGGCGCAACGGCCGGTCGCCTCTTCCCCTCGCCACTGCTCTGTGCGCCCGCGGCCCAGCACCCCCTGATTTTCTGTCCTGCTCCCCAGCGGTGGCTGAGAGGGGAGAGGAAAGGCCAACCTGTAACTTGTAACCAACTTGTCTGTCGGGATTCACTTTCTTGCAAGAGCAGAGCTCCAACTAACGGCAGCAGGAGAAAGATAGGCTCTCTCTCTCAGAGTCAAGACGTCTGGAGGCACACTGTCCATGGAGCAAGAGTGCCCCTCAGTTCTGGGAACTCGGTCCCTTCTTTGCCCGCTGGCCATCATGCTTGGCTCCCGTCCCCAAGGTCACCTCACGTCCGTGAGGGCTGCCAGGGCGCCGGGTACTAGGCTCATGTTCCAGCTATGAGGAAGAAAGGACAAGGAAGGCTCTGCCTTGAAGAACATTTCCTGGTAGGTGCACGGGCTGATTCTCCCTTCATCTCGTTGACCTGAACTTGGACATGGGCCCGATTCGCCACGTGAGAGGCTCGGAGGGGGAGTCTTTATTCTAGTTTATCCCGGATGGTACAGCCCCAGGGGCAGCCGAACGCCAGGCCTTCCCCTCCGGGGCGAGACGGGCAGAATGGATATTAGAGACCGTAGCCGACAGGAGGGGCGGGTAGAGCAGCACCTTGCGGTGACAACAGTTGACTCATGTTTGTGGCTGCTTTGAATTCTTCTCGGAAACAGTGGTCATAAAAAGGACGGAGATAGATCCCGACCCTTAGAAGAATAAGCCCGTCAGAGGAGCCCGCCCGTGCACTGGACGACAGTCCCCACGCACGGGAAAGGGACACGCCTCTGGTGTCTTTGAGTTTTAACCCTCTGCCGGCCATAAACCTTCTCATGATGCGCACGACGGGGGTGCGTCAGAGCACTGGGGTCAGCCGGCGCCG
This sequence comes from Crocuta crocuta, assembly GCF_008692635.1. NCBI lineage: Eukaryota > Metazoa > Chordata > Mammalia > Carnivora > Hyaenidae > Crocuta > Crocuta crocuta. The sequence goes on along the minus strand of NW_027527444.1, from coordinate 3,307,914 downwards.
TTCCTCCCACGACTCTCTCGAGCGCTGCCGCCGGTGTGGTCTGCCGCAGGGGGACCGTACGTGTCAGCTGCAAACCTCAGTCCCCCCCGTAGGCTGGTTTCTGGCGTCGTCAGTCGTGCCCTGTGCCCCCCCAACCGTCCGGCGTGCGTGATGACCCCCGCATCCGAGGCGTCTGGCAGCCTCGCTGAAAAAGGAGGTCTCTGGGCTGCATCTCAGACGGTGATCAGAACCTCCGGCGTCGGGTCCGGGACGTTGCCTTTTTTTTTAAAGTTTATTTTATTTATTTTGAGAGAGAGCGAGAGAGAGCAGGAGGGGGGGGGAGAGAGAGAGAGAGAGAGAGAGAAAATCCCAAGGGGATTCCACACTGTCAGCACAGAGCCCAACACAGGGCTCCAACTCACCAACCGTGAGATGGAAACCGAGAGTCAGACACTTAACTGAGCCCCCCAGGGGCCCAGAATTGCATTGCGCGGCCTGGTCTGGGTGGGGGGGTGGGAGGGACAGACATAACGAGAGACGGTACGTGTGTTTTACAACAGGAAGTGTGGTTAGAGGACAGAACTGCTGTTTCCTATCCCTTAGTCTAGTGTTTTCTCCTTCCGGCGAGGTCGCCGGAAAGATCTAGGCCGGCATCCAGGTTCATTGCCATCCAGGGCCCTCGGATGGAGCTGAGGACGCCCCTCCACGGGGACCTCGTGGGGTCGCTGCAGGGGTCACAGGGGGATGCACTTGATAAAGCAGAGGCCCCCGGGGCGGCTCCTTTTCCACAACTGTCACATCACTGCGTGTGGGCGCCTGCTGCGTCTGTGCCCAAGCGAAGTTTTCTTTCCAGGGCCTTCTGGCAGGCGTGTCGGGGCTGCTTTTCAGTTTTACGTGCGTTGCTCTGATGAGTAAGCGCGTGAGCACCTGGTGCCGGCGGAGGCTCCAGGGTAAACAGCAGGCCACAGGTCGTGGGGGCCGGGAGGCCGCTCTGCCCACAGCAGCCTCCCCGGCTTCGCGACTGGGGGGGGCCATTCCCCGTAGTTATCCCGACCGGACACCACCCGGATCCTTTGCCAGCCGCGAGAGCCCGTCGGCGCACAGGCCCGTGGCCCGGCGGCCCAAGCAGGGCTTGTGTTCTGTGGACGTGGCCTGGGGCTGAGGGGAGCCCCTGCCGAGCTCTCATAGGCCCGTGGGCACGGAAGGCGCATCAGTATTATTGGCAGTGACATTCTTGAGACAGTTTTATCAGCAGAAGCCAAGGAACTTGTCTAGTTGTCCAGTTGAAAGCCACTTAGAGAAAACTTTTTTGTTTTCCGTTTGCTAAAATGCCCAGAAAACGTTTGGTTGACTGGCTAAAAAAATGCTAGTAGGGAAGAGTGTGTCAGAGCAACAGAGTGCTTCTTACCAGAACATCCTAGGGGCGCCTGGGGGGGCTCAGTCGGTTGAGTGTCTGACTTCGGTTTAAGTCATGACCTCACGGTTTGTGGGTTCGAGCCCCGCGTCGGGCTCTGTGCTGACAGCTCAGAGCCTGGAGCCTGTTTCAGATTCTGTGTCTCCCTCTCTCTCTGCTCCTCCCCCGCTTGTGCGCTCTCTCTCTCTCTCACACACACACACACACACACAAATAAACAAACATTTAAAAAAACATCCTAGACACGCCCTCTGGGTTCCACGTCTGGAATTACTGGAATTACTCTTGAGGCCAATGAATCTACACTGGGCTGATTTCGGACCTTGTGATTATCCAGACAATCTGAAAATGACTCGACCACTTTTGAAGACGTAAAGTGTGCCAAGCCACGATCTCAATTATCCGGCAGGTAATATGTTTTCAAGCCCTTCAGAAGGCAAGTTTTAAGTGTCAGAAACAAGATGTTAATTGTTAAAGGTGCCGAAGCCCGGAGTCCGTGCCTGGACCGCCCCTCGCCCCTCACCGCTGCCCCGGGCTGTTTACTCACCTGTCGGGTGAGAGGGCAGTTACTACAAAGGCTTCTGAGAACCTGACCGCATAAAGGCGCCCCAATAAAAGTTCAGAGACGCCTCCTCCGTGTCAGCTCCGCCTCCTAAATTTCTGCTGTCGGCTCTGGGGAAGCATGGAGAGGCCCCACGAATTCCTGCCACCAGCGTATTAATCGTGTCCTTGTGCTGAGCTGATCTAAACCCGGCAGGAAGCGAGTCGTCTCAGGACGCTTGTCCCCGCTCGAGGTCACCGGATTGCCAACCTTCATTCCATCCGCATCATTAATGCCCTCTTACCGTGTGCCCTAAGACAGGCACCAGTTCTGATCAGGACCCGGATGACCTTGGGGACTGTTACCGTGCTGACCCCTCGCCTCCGCTGTGATGCCATTTGGGTCTCTGCTGGTGAAATGAATGCATCATGTGGCTTTGCCGAAGCAGCCGCGTGGCCAGCCGGGAGCCACGTTTTGGGGGGTCTCTCTGGTCAAGCATTTAATTCTTTGCTCCGGACATAACCCCGGTGATATTCCGTGGGACTCCGTGCTCTGTGGGGGGTGAGGCCGGGTGATCGTTGCTGAGGCCCTCGTCTGAGCCCGTGACCCCACTCTCGGGGCTGGAGACCCAAGGCCAGGCGCTTGCTCCCCACGAAGACTGACGCCCCGTCAGGTCCCCCAGCGGCGTCTCGTGGTGTGCGTGCTAGGCCACCAGCACCTGAACCCCGGGGGGTGCGGTAGGTAGGCGGAGTCGCCGCATCCACGCGGCCGGGCTGGGAGCCTGCGTTGTCTGCAGAACCGTCTTCCGCGTGATGTCTATGCACAAACGGAGCGGAACAGGGAGCGGATGAACCTGGGCGGCCGGGCCATCGGCTCCTCTCCTCCTGGCACGGCGTGGCCCAGGGGTGACGCTGCTGCCTCTCCNTGGATCCCAGCGGGTAGGGAACCGACAAACACGCTGCTGGAGCCACGGGCCCTCCGTGCGGTTTGTGTAACGAGGTTGTCAGGTCAAATAGCTGTTCTCGGAGCCAGTGGGGGACTGACCGCGTTCAGGGAGTCCCTCCTCCCGCCCAAGTACCCCTGCCGTGACTACGCGTTTTCTTGTGTGTGTAGACATGATTTTCTCTGACCTTTCTGCTAAGGTTGAGGGCGCTTCCCCACGTCAGTAAAAGCCGGTCCTCAACGTAATTCATAACACCTGCGGGACCCACAGTCACGTGACTGTGCCACACGTGACCTGAACACCCCCTCGTGGGGGGTCTTGAGGCTGATCTCCCTGTTCTTCTCGAGCAAAAGCCTTTGTGGTGGCCGCGCGTGGGAACAGTGGTGGTAGCGGTTGTGCTGAGTTATGTGGTGGCTGCCGCGCTCCGTCTTGTCCGGGAGAAGACTTCCCGGCTGGCGCTGTGTAGACTGGGTGCCGGGGAGGGCGGCCGGCGGAACCAGAATTTAACTGTCTTTGTGAAGACCAGTGATGCTGACCTTGACGCAGGGTCCCTCCGTGAGTGAGTGATGGGACAGACCGCGCGTGGCGCGTGGGTGGCTGGCGTTTACTCAGACAGCTCTCCCGGAGACTTACTCGCTTACTCGGGGAGGAGCTGAGTGAAAGGGGCCTGACCCCTGGGGAGGTGGCGCTGTGGACCGTGGCTCAGCTGGTTTGGGGTGGGGGGATGGGCGCGCTTCGGCAAAGGGCCAGACAGTTGAGGCTTTTCTTTCTTTTTTAAAAAATGTTTAAAATGTTTTTTAAAAATTTTTAATGTTTATTTATTATTGAGAAACCGAGAGAGACAGAGCATGATCAGGGGAGGGGCAGAGAGAGAGAAAGAGACAGAATCCGAAGCAGCTCCAGGCTCCCAGCTGTCAGCACATAGCCCGACGTGGGGTTCGAACCCGTGAACCGCGAGATTATGACCTGAGCAGAAATTGGACGCTTAACCGACTGAGCCACCCAGGCGCCCCAAGGCTTTTCTTAATCTCTTGTCTGTACAGGATGAGAGCCTCAGGGCCACCAGGTACCTGGCGGCTCTTTATTTTTCTGATGAGAACTTTTAGGATCTCTTCTCCGAGCAAGTGTCAACGGGCAGCATTATGACCTAGACCTCCTGTGCTGCGCTGGCACTCCCAGGACTTATTTATCCTATACCTGGGCGTCTGCGCCTTGACGCCTGCGCCCATCCGCCATCCTGCCGTCCCCGGTGGCCCCTCTGTGCTCCGTCGCTGACGGGGCCCCATGATTATGTGGCTGGAGGTGAGTGACGGCTGCCGTCACTCTTCAGAGCAGACCCCACATCCCTGTCCTGAGTGTCCGGGCTTCCCAGCACACGGGGGTCCCTCAGTGACCCCCACCTTGACTGAGTCCGCATCGCTGCTCAGTCTCCTCGGTTATAACTTAGGGTTTAATCAAGGTGCCTTTGGTTAAAAGAACTGTCGCTGCCACAGGGGCCTCGGCGACCGGATCTCGCAGAAGGAAGGGGACTCTCTGGGGACCCAGGGCAGGAAGCAGGCCCTCGTGCTGGGCTGGCCCCGGGGACAGGCCCTCCTCACCCCAACCTCCCGCCCCCTTCCCTTCTCTCCCTCTGACTCTCTCTGACTTTCCCCCGTGTCTGTCTCCATCTGCCTGTCTCTCTCTGCCGCTTTCTGTCTGAATCTCTTAGACTCTCTGTCTCTCTGTCTCTTTCTCTGTCTGCCTCTCTCTGTGTCTCTCTGTCTCTGCTCTCCTCCAAGTCTCCATTTGATCCCCTTAGAGCTCTGCAGACTGGCTCCCTGTACTTGGCTGTGACCGGCCACATGGTGGCTTCCCAGGCTGGGGTCCTCAGAGCCTGAGCACCCCCCCCCCCACGAAGTTCCCGGCAGTGCCCGGCCTGTGGTGGGTGCCTGCACTGAGCTGGGCAGGAGGTCCGCCCGGAACGGATGTGACTCCATCCTCATGGTCAAGGGCAGTCGAGCCTCTCCCCACAAAGCGTCCAATGAGAGCACCTGCTTCTGGACCCCCACCCCCTCTTCCTCCCTCTCTACCTCAGCCGCACGCGGGGCACTCAGCAGCTGTGTGTGAACAAGCAGGGGGCCGGGTTTGGGCCTGGGCCTCCGTTCCGGCCACCAGTCCGTGCGGTGACGCCCGAGCCAGGATGTGCCCTCTCCTTCCTCCTGCAGAAGCAGTCGTCAAGTCTGGAACCCTATACACACCACACCCTAGATTAAGTTAGGCTGGTTTCTAGTGTAGCCTGTAAGTACTGGCTGGTCCTTCTGTTTCAGAAACTCTTTAAAAAAAAAAAAAAAAGGAAACATATAACACTTTTTCATTGGGAAAAAAAAAAGGTCATAACAACATACAAGGTGGGCCCTGGGTGCCCCTCTGCCCTCACCTTCAGTTTATTGTCACAGAAAAGCAGAGTCGGCATTTCTCACGGAATCAAGGCCGGAGCACTAAGTGTTTTATTAAACATTAAGGGATGTATTTCCCCGCGGTAGTGTGTGCACGTGGACGATATGGGAAGGAGCACAGAGAACAGAGAGAAATGAAGTCCCCTTCCCTCCTAGCCAGTCGGTCCCCTCCCTGCAGGCGCGTCTGTCCCCGATTTCTGGAACATTCTTCCAGAGGTGGAGTGAGGGCTTTCCGAGATTTTCAGGTGATGTTTATTCATGGCCACACTTGCTTCCTAGGCTCTTTTCTGTAAACCCTTCCAGGGTTGTTAAAGAATATCTGAGAGGCGGAGTGGCCCTGAGCTTTGATCTGCCTGCCTAACTGCCTTCACTAATCACGCTGAGATCAAGCGGATAAAAATAGCCTCCAGGGTCGGAGGGTGAGTGAGTCCCCCCATGTTGGCTGGAGGGCGGCAGGGCTCCGCTGGCAGGCTGAAATCGTGGCTCTGATTAAATAAACCAACCTTAACTGCTATGCAAACATCGTGCTGGAGGTCTTGGGCTATTTACTTAGGGGGAGGCGGCAAGAAAGTAAGAAAAAAATTCTAAATTGTTTTCCTGAGTTCCCAAGCAAAATGAGAAGGCTCTCTCTGTCTCTGTCTCTGTCTCCTTCCCTCGTCTTCTCCCTCCTCTCCCCTCTCTCAGTGTTTTCTCTTAAGACTGAATAAAAGTCTTCTGTTTTTTTTAGTATTGGCTAGTACTTCTCATTTTGCAGTATTCTGGTCAGCAGTCCATAAAACCTGGCTTGAGACTACCCTCCTCCAGGAAGGCCTCCAGGATTCCTCCCCTAACCTTCAGGTGAGCTCATCGTTTCTGTCAGTGCTTATACCATTAGCCTGGATGTCATTCTGCACTTACAGATAACTCCCTTTATGACTCATTTTAGAGGCTCCATTGGTGTATATTTCAGCTTTGCAAACAGACTGTGTCCCAACAGGTCTGAAATGATCTCTTTGGTTTCTTTCCTATTTCCCCAAGCTGAGCTCATGTCACTCTCATGTTACTGGAGAGGCACCTTCTCCAGTAACCTCGGGATCCAGGTGAATGGCGTCCTCGTCTCCCAGCCTCCCCGCCCTTGACACCCCCAGCCCTGGGAAGCATCCCTGCCCCTGGGCGGGCTGACATTTCCTGCTGTAACCTGATTTCACACTCCCGAAATCTGGATCAAGCACCTGCACCTAGAAGTTTCAGAGAAAATAAGGGAGATTGCGAGCTCGGGGTCTGACCTTCGGGCAGAGGATGGGGCTGGGGAGCAGCTAGTCTTCAAAGCTGCCTTTGCTCTGGGATGCCAGCGGGCTGTGCCCCTAGTGGCCTGGGAGCCCCTGGGCAAGGCACCTGACTCGGCCCCCACCCCCAGGCTCCTCAGCTGTCAGCAGAGGTCAAAGGCACCGGCCCCTTACCTTAGGTCAGGAGCAGGTAACGGTGGGGCGGGGCTTTGCAAAACACACAAGCCCTATAGACCTTTAGGGTCCCCCCCAGGATCAAGGTCAGTAGCTCTGAGTGACATACATGCGAATTGGGGAAAGAAACCAGACCGAAGCTCTCCCGGTTCACCCCTGCTGGGGCCGTCCTCAGACTCGTCCAGCCATCCACGCCCTCACGCGGGAGACCGGGCTCTGAGCCCCCCTGCGAGCCCAGCGTGGGGGCCCCCGGCACGTCCACGGCCCCTGCAGACAGACAGACAGACAGACAGCAGGCCAAGCTGGGTGACTGAGCAGCAGCGCGGCGGCGGGCGTGAGGGTGCTGAGGATGGCGTCAGCCTCTGGGCCCTCGGGCGTTTTTCTCCCTGAACCGAGGCTCTAAGAGTTTCAACCAAGCGGGCGGAGCTGCCCCGTCCCCGGGGTAAGAACCAGACGCCGCTGCGGGAACTAGCACGCGGTCAGCGCTTCCGCCCCTGCAGTTACCGTAAGAGACGCCGGGACCCGGTGCCCGTCCATCCCGTGTTCTCACCTCCCGAGGGCCAAGCGTCCAGGGCAGCTGTGCGGGGTCTCTGGACGCCGGGTGCCCCCCTCCTGGGAGAGGGCGCGAGCTGCGGGCTTGGTGTCGCGGCCGGTGTGGGGTCCCCGAGAACCTCGCCAGTTTGTTCCCGGGCTGCCACGCGGGGCCCTGTGAGCCGGGTGGCTTGAGGCAACAGAAGTCCGCTCCGGAGGCTGGGCAGCGACCCCCGAGGTCCAGCCTCGACGCTCGCCCGGGCGGGGCCCCCATCCTTGGCGCTCCGCGGCGTGGGCTCCACAGCCTGGCGTCTGCCTGCCTCACTCTCTGTCCCGACCTCTCCCCAAGGCGGACTTGGGGCCCACCCTTCGTCCAGACCCTTCATCCGATCACGTCTGCAAAGACCCTGTTTTCCAATCGGGTCACGTCCGCCGTGCTGAGGACTCGGACATGGCTTTCGGGCCCCAGGGCTCCATCCACCAGCCCGGTCCCCGGGCTCTCGGGCTTGCACGCCGGTCGTCTGGGGGAGATAGACGGGGCTGAGGCTGCTCTTTGGTTCTCGCTGCCTGGGCACTCGGACACGGAAAGACCCTGTCCCGCCCTCAAACGGCCTGCGGTTCACTTCTGCCCAGTCTCCTCTCGGGAACCCGCGCGGCCCCGGAAGGGAGGTTCGTGTGCGCGGAGAGAGGAGCGAGCGCGTCCAGGCGCCCACGTCTGTGCCCAATCCTCATATCAGAAACAGGCGCCAAGCTGACTTCAGGCCGACTACCCCTTGTCATTACAGACCTACTGCGTGTATGGACCATAGGGCTTCGCCGACCCTGCGGGACCGCGTCCGGTCAAGGAACGGGCGTGTGAACAGAGTCCACACGGAGACGCGTCACAAGGTGCCCTTGTGCTGGGTTCGGTGACGGCCGCTCCCAGAGCGCCTTGTGCACTGAACCCTAGGCTGAGGGCGGCCCTGGAGTAGAGTAGCTACAGAAGGTTATAATTGGTTAACATTCTGCAAATTAAAGCTCATTTTACTATTTCAACGACAGTAGAAATCCCCGTCACAGAGATTTGTCCGCTGGCTGTTTCATTGGAAGAGTCCTAAGGCGAGGAATGGCGTTTTTAAAGACCTAGAAATGTCTGAATTTCTAACATAAACATGTACACTTTCCCCTTTAGCTTTTTTAGTGCAGGGTCATGACCTTTCCTTGGCGTACAGGTCTCAGGTCTCAGGTTTCCTGCTGGGAGCCATCCGCCCTTCCTGGTGCACAGCACACATGAGGTTATGGTGTGGGATTTCCCAAAAGCAGGATGTGTGAGTTAGGATTAGTAACTAAATCCTGGGGAGGGATGGGACACACTCACTGATAAAGGCACTGGGGAGCTTTCTGGGGTTCCGGAACGTTCTCTATCCTAAACACATGGTAGTTATACAAGCTGTACAATTAAGATTAGTTTTATCAGGGCGCCTGGGTGGCTTAATCAGTCAAGCGTCCTCTTGATTTTGGCTCCCGTCACGATCTCGGGGTCGTGAGAGGGAGCCCCGTGTTGGGGTCCGTGCTGGACGTGGGGCTGCTTGGGATTTTCTCTCTCTCTCTGTCTCCGCCCCCCTGAAACCCCCTCAAAAGAAAGATTAGTTTTATGGAATTTATACCTCAATAAGAAAAGTTTTTAAATAAGGTGGAGTGAGAACTAGAGACATGCTAAGATCAGCGTGCGGTTCTACATTTTTATGATTTTCCCTATTTTTTACAAGTGTCCCGTCCACAGCTAATTCAATAGCAGGTTTTTTTTAGACCAACCCATTCTGGAATCTTTCTACAGTTGTTCAACTTCATTTTCATAGAAACAGGACCCTCTTCTCTTGCGTTCCAAAGGCCACAGCTGCTGGATTGTTGAATCAAATTACACAGCGTGACGGGTTTTGGGAGCAAATATGACCGGCTCTCGGGAGGCGCGTCAGGAGCCCGGGCCCTGGCGCCCTGTGCCCTGTGGTGCCCTCCGGTCCCCTCTGGGGGTGACAGAAGCTATTCTGAGCACGACCCACTCGGGAACTCACAAATAATCAACCCCTAACTTCTCGCTTCTGCAAATCTGCACGTTACTTCATCTTAATTTTGTGCAGTGCGGCAGAGCCCCCGCGTGAACACACTGTGCGCGGACCAGGGGTACACAGGCCGCCCTCCCAGCTGCCTTTCCCTCGCGGCTGTATCTGGCCTCTGCCTGGGCGCTCCATTTGCCTCAGTTTACCCTCCTGGTGAGTGGGAATACAAGCATTGGCTGACCACAAACGCCTCGGTCCCGTGCTTCCTCCAGGACTGGGCTTCAGGTCACCGCTGTGGCACGCCTGGGGGGGTTCAGAGGAAGGGACGGAGAACGGGGAGCACCCCAGGCACTAACTGGGCTGGAGAACTGCTCCCCGCGGCCCCCGAGCGGGGCTCGCTCCGCTTCCGAAGCTTCTCCACCGTCAGAGAAGAAGGCTCAGGAGCACGGCTTCCTCGTGAGGCGCTGTCGGGGCCGCACTCTGCCCCCACGTTGGCAAGCGGGCGTCCCAGCACCTCGAATGTGACCTTGAGCGGAAACAGGGACTTCGCAGGCCATTTGTCCAGATGCAGTGAAGTGGGCTCAGGTGGCCCGAAAGCTGGGACTGGGCCGGGACACGGACGCCCGCACACGGAGGTCATCACGGGAAGATGAAGACGGACGACGTCCCCACGGCAAGGACGGGGGCTCGGGAGGAGCCCGCACGCTGGTCTCGGACTTGCCGACTCCGGGCCGCGCATCTGCCTGAGCAAACCGGTGCCCACGCGCCACACACCACGCGCTGCGGGACCAGCTGTGACCGCGAGCCACGCGGCGCCCGGCCATCAGAGACCGCGACCGAAACGTCAGAAGTGCCGTCTGAGGGGACGCGGGCCAGTGAGCGTCTGTAACTGACGCCTGAGGCAGCGCAACCCGACTGCCGGGCGGGTCCTGGCTCTGCCCCAGCCCGGCTGTGTGACCAGGGGCTGTGCCTCAACTTCTCTGTGTGAACTTGCCCGTGTGAATGGGAGGTAAAAACTAATGCTCACCTTATGGTGTTACCTGAGATCAGGTGAGTTAATATTTGCAAAGGGCTTAGTACAGCACCTGGGAAAGGAAATCACGCTGTGTTTGCTGTTCTCTCGTCACCTGAGGGGCCCAGGTGACAGGTGACAAGGGTCAGGGGTGGTGGCTCGTGGGAGGAGGGCAGAGCCATGGTCCCGAGTACAGTGTTCTCGCACTCAGAGCCAGGGACTCTTCACGCGGTTAGGGGTCAGGAGAACGCAAAGGGCATTGATCCGTGCGAATTATACCCACGGATATTTGCCTCGTGAGAAATTACCAATGGGACGTTGTCTAGCTTGGAAAATAAAACCAAGAACATTTAACAGTGTTTATTAATTCATTTAAAAATCACAACCGCTGGGGCGCCTGGGTGGCTTAGTCGGTTAAGCGTCCGACTTTCGCTTAGGTCATGATCTCGCAGTTTGTGGGTTTGAGCCCTTTATCGGGCTCTGTGCTGACAGATCGGAGCCTGGAGCCTGTTTCAGTCTGTGACTCCCTCTCTCTCTTACCCTCCCCTGCTCACGCTCTCTCTCTCTCTCTCCTAGAAATAAATTTAAAAAAAAATTAAAAAAAAAAAAATCACAACCGTTAACACTTTATATATTTTTTAAATGTTTATTTATTTTTGAGACAGAGAGAACATGTGCAGGGGAGGGGCAGAGAGAGAGGGAGACACAGAATCTGAAGCAGCTCCAGGCTCCGAGCTGTCAGCACAGAGCCCGACGCGGGCCTCGAACACATGAACCGTGAGACCATGACCTGAGCTGAAGTCAGATGCTCAACCGACTGAGCCACCAAGGTGTCCCGACCCTTATGCCTCAATATACTTATTTCATGGTAAACGGCTGCGATTACACGTCTGTAGGTCTCTTTGCTGTCCGGCGTAGCGGAAGGTGCCCGTTTCCCCATCTGCCTCTGCAATCCATCTGTCGTGAGACGCTATTTTGGTGGAAGGTGGAGACACACTGCGCACACACCCCTGTGGCTGGGCAGGAAGGGCCTCATGGGTCCCCGGGAGGTCTCAGGCTGCACGGAGGCCGAGAGTCCAAGGTGCCCGGAGCCCAGCCTTCCACGCCCACTGAGGTCCCTCGGTGCCCCAGCGGCGGCGGCGATGGCTTCCTGTGCTCGACTCACCAGTGCATCCGGACCCGGGGCCCACCGCTTCCTGTGGCTTCGAGTCCTGCGTATCACGATCAGTGCTCACGGCTGAAGACCCAGCGCGGTGAAAGCGTGCTGCTTCCTCAGACCCCTACACGCAGTCCAGCCGCCTGAGAACCCCGGAGCTCACCCTGATCAGAGTTTGGTGGCCGGGGTCAGAGGACGTGGACGCCACAGGCTTCAGAGCGCAAGGGCAGCCCGGCTCACCGGGGCCGGCTCTGCTGCCTGAGGCATCGGAAAAGCGCAGCCGGCAGGGGATGTAAACTGCACGCGTGTGCACGGGGAAGGGTGGGCTCCCGTGACTGCAGGCCGGTAAGTGCCACGAGCCGCCACGTGCCAGCTGGGGACCCGGGAGAGCCAGTGCTGTGAGATCCGCTGAATGCAGATGGAGACCCAGGTCCCTGCTGGAAAGCAGGCAGGGGGCAAATGGCCCCCCACCCCACCCGTTCTGTCCCGGCCTCCCGTGGAGTCAGTGAGGCCCACCCTCACCAGGAAGGGCAACCGCTCGGCTCAGGATGCAGATTCTAAGGCTAATCTCATCCGGAAACACCCTCACAGACACACCCAGAATGCTCTGCAACCCAACGTCTGGCCCAGCCAAGGTGACTCTTGAAACTGATCGCCATGCCTGCTGAGGGCTGTCCAGGCCTGTCCCTTCCCCCCCCCCGCCCCCGGCTCAGGGCGGAGTGAGGTGGGAGCGCCCGGTCCAGCCCCACCTCCGTCTTCTGTAACTGGAGACGCTGAGCCCCCTTGACTTCCCAGCTGTTCCCTCCCTCGAGGCCCACCTGTGAGCATCCCCGGGTTCAGCTGTGGCCCGTGGTGCTGGCGCCGGCCCCCCGGGCGAGGCGTGTGCGGGTTTGGGTCTGAGAGGCCCACAGCGACCGCAGGGGCCTTCCGGTTCCCTCCACAGGGCCCACCCCTGGGGACCAGAGTCCCCATCTGCCCAGCCCCAGCCTGAAGGCCGTCTGATGGTTTTCACAGCTTTCCCCGGAAACGTGCTTCCAGGCAGCGCCAGCGGACGTCAGTGCACGTGCTGCTTCTCTGTGCGAAAATGGAAAAGCCATGTTTCACTTTCCAGGTTTTGCCAGTCGCCAACCTGAGGCACCTGGCCTCCGCCACCCCTGTCTCTACACCCAGATGAGGCCATCCGACGCGGGGGTGAAGGCACCCCGGCCCGAGGGGGGGCCCGCGACGCCGTCTCCCCTCCAGGCTGCTGGGCTGCAGGCTGGGAGTGTGAATGAACCCCAGAACTCCAGGCGGCACCAACATCAGCAGAGATAAACGTTAAGCCTTATTGACTTAGGAGGTAAATATTGACGGAACTTAAATACCAAATCGATATTCACCTCAAGGGACAGCGCCGCCTGCGACTGGCGTTGGGACGCGTGTGCTGGGAGTTTCCTGCCGGACGTGGGCGGCAGGTGCAGCGATGCACTAACCTGGAAGGCGCGGTGATGCTAGATTTCTAGAGGCACCGGCATCGAGTGCCGGCAACGAGTCCCCGGTCACCGAGGGAGACCGTTAGCTCGAAGCGTCGAGAGCTGGGATTTGAAAACAGCACGGGCAGCGCAGGGCAAAGCAGGAAGCCGATCACTTACGCTCGTTGCTGAGCGCTCGGCCGAGAGGACGTAGAACTGCAGCCAGAAACGCACGGCTCCGGACCCGCCAGCCTGGTCCCGTGGCCCAGGCCGTGCGGTGTGCAAAGCACTGGCCGCGTGGCTCCCTCGGTGGCCGGTGCGCTGGGGGCCCCGCTGCTCTGCCGCGTGTCGCCGAGGCCGCAGGCTTCTCGGCCGCAGGGCAGCAGCCTCAGCTGGGACGGAGAAGGGCCGGCTTGTCTGCTCAGAAAGAGAAGCTGTGGGAGGTGTCGGGGTTGTAAGAAAAGACGCTCGGGGAAAAGAAACCAGACATTGAAGTTGGGCAGGCCCGTCCGTGAACCTCCCCACCGTGACTGGGGACGAGGGTCCCGTCTGAAGGGATGGGCCCCTCCCCCTCTACCGGTGCCAGCCCAGCCCCTCCCCCCCCCGCGTGGGACAGATCGGGGCCCCCAGCCTGGGGAAGCTGCCCTCAAGGTCACAGACGATTTCCGGCTGCAAGTCCGGCACATTGCCCACCAGGGGAGCTGCGTCAGTCAGCTGGGGGCGGCCGAGACGCGGGGAGACCGCCACCCCCCAACGCGAGCAAGGTCTGATTCGCGGGCCTTTGGGAGTTCATTACACAGTCACTGAGGTAGCGTGTTCGAGGCCCCAGGACAGGCTTGTTCAGAGAGGGGGCCCCATAAACAGTGGCTCTTCCTGTCAACCCCATAAACAGGGGCCGTCCCATGCACATTCCCGACTCCTCCATGGTTCTGACTCCTCTGGGTCACATCCCGAGTCCCTGGCCATGCTCTGAGATCCTAGAAGGTTCCATACGGCAGACGCCCTTGGAGCTGCTGAGTGCAGATGCCGGGGCCCTGACAATTGAAGCAGGGTCTCCAGCCGACAGCCTGGCGCAGTACCACTCACCACCCTCGTAAGTCGGGCTCCCAGTAGGCAGGACCCAGAGCTCCAGGCAGCCGGCCTCCTGGCTCCCCAGCCAATCAGCCCCGCCTCCTCAGGCTGTTACTCCCCTCCACACAGGCCCCCTGTGTGGGGCGCCTGGGGGACTCAGTCCGTTGAGCGTCCAACTTCAGCTCACGTCATGATCTCGCGGTTCATGAGTTCAAGCCCCGCGTCGGGCTCTGTGCTGACAGCTCAGAGCCTGGAGTTGCTTCAGATTCTGTGTCTCCCTCTCTCTCTGCCCCTCCCCTGCTCATATGCTGTCTCTCTCTCTCATAGAAATAAATAAACATTAAAAATCTTTTAAAAAGAGTCTATGTAATAAAGGAATACACCCCATTGTACAAAACTGCACGCAGTGCAGACGCACACAGGAAAAAGTTAAAGTCCTTCCTCCCACCTCGTCTGCCCTCCATAAACCATGGCCAATTTTCCTACCAGATACTTTTTAAAAATATATTTATTTATTTTAAGAGAGAGAGCGTGAGCAGGGGAGGGGCAGAGGGAGAGGGAGAGGGAGAGAGAATCCCAAGCAGGCTCAGTGCTGACAGCATACAGCCTGACTCTAGGCTCGATCTCACGAACCGCAATATCATGACCTGAGCAGAAGTGGAGTCAGATGCCTACCTGACCGAGCCACTCAGGAGCCCCTGGACATTTGGCTCTGATGACACATGCATGCATAATTGCAGCTCAGCAAATTGTTTTCCATTGTTTCTTTGACTTTATATAAATGGGCCCATGCTATGCACGTGGGTCTGTAACTTGTCTTTTTAATGTAACCAACATGGATAAAACAGGCCGCCTGTCATCTTGTCCATGACATCAGTGCTCAAGCTTGGTGACCTTGGGACCCGTATACACTCTTAAAAATCCATGAGGGTCCCAAAGAGGTTTTATTACTGTGGGTTACATTTGCTGACGTTTACCATAAAAGACACCAAAACTGAGAAATTAAAGTACACTAACTCACTTAACAATAAAAATAAAGCCATTACATGCTAACATGTCTAATACGTCTGCGTGACAAGGAACTGCATTCCAAAACAAAGAACATTATCGCGAAAGGTGCATTGTGTGATATGGCTGCAAACGCCTGGATTCTCACGTCTGCTTCTGCATCTCTCTGCGGCCATATCTTGTGGCCGCTGCAAACTTCACCACGCGCTCACGGGAAAGCGAGGCTGAAAAGGGCAAATAACGTCTTCCTGTTATGAAAATAGCTCCGAGTGCACGGCCCCCTGAGAAGCCCTTACAGCCCCCCAGGGGCCCTGGACCTCACCAAGCGCACTTTCTATTTAAGGATGTCACATGTGTTGAGTAAAAGCTTCTGTTCATAAGTTCATCTCGATGAGCGTACCTGACTCCTATTTCTGAGCTCCGGCTACGTCCCTGGCAAAACGGCACAGGGGACATCGTGAATGAGGCCAAGCCCTCCTCTCTGAGCTTCCCAGTGGTGGGGGCCAGGCATGAAACAGGCCAATGAAGGGGATGAACGTATAGCTAATTTTAGGTGGTGATAAATCCCATGGGGAAAAATTCAAGCAGATAAGTAGAAATCGAGGGCTGTGTGCCATTGTTTTAAACTAGGGTTCAAGGAAGTCCCACCTGCTGATGCTGGGTCAATGCCAAGAAGCCCGTGGCAGAGGGCAGAGCCTGGGACGGGGGCCTGGGGCTTGAGCAAGCCCGGCCTGCATGGGGACAGGGCTGCGTGGGGACCGTGCAGCTGCGAGGCGACCACGGAAAAGCCTCCGGGTGTTATTCCGCAGGAGACAGAGCTGTTTCGGTCAGCTCAGCCTGCGTGGCCAAATACCATGGCCTGGCGTCCCCAGGAGTAGAAAGGCTCACGCCTTCTCATGCCATCGGTGGCTGGCAGCCCCGGGTCAAGGTGCCGGCTGACTGGGGCCTGTGAAGACTCTGCCCACTGAGTGCTCACATGGCCTTTCCTCTGTGCGCGTGCACGTGCGTGGAAGGAGAGAGTAGGAGACTGACCCCATCAGAGCAGCTGCACACGTCTTCTGTCCTTGTCAGAGGTCAGACAAGGGTCTTGGGCTGCGACTGATGTAATCTGATTTGCATTAAGAAACAAAATCATGGGGCTGTGGGAACCTTTGGGGAGCAGAGGCCCACAGGGAAGCTTTGGCCGTAGACCACGCCGGGTCATGGCGCATGGCCTCGCGGGGGACGGTGGAGGGAGGAAGTTAGTTGGCTTTGGAATCAGTGCTGAGAGAGCTGCCAGCGCATTAGGACGTGGAGCTCAGAGAACGAGGGAGACCCTGGCGGCTCCTGGGCTCGGGTCTCTGCACGGGTTAAGCAGAGGCGCTCTTACAAGCAGGGCCGCAGCGTGTCCGCTCCTGTACTTTAGGGCACGTAGCCTGGTGGGTTTGAAGGACACGCACATATTCGTAGGAAGATTGTAGGACAAGGGCAGACACGTGTAAATGGAAAATTGTTGTGCTGGGTTCAACAGTGTCCCCTCAAAATTCAAGTCTACCCGAGGCCTCTGAACAGGGCCTTATTTGGAACTGGGGTTTTTGCAGAAGTAACTGAGTTAAAATGAGGTTATCCTGGATTAAGGTAGGCCCTAAATCCAGTGACTGGTGTCCTTATAAGGAGAGAAGGACACAGGAGACACCGAGAGAACACCACTGAGGATGGAGGCAGGGAACGCAGGGGTGTGTCTGCAAGCCAGGGAGCACCAAGGGCCACCGCAGAAGCTGGAGATGATGGCGCGTGGCCCCTAAGTCTGGGTTATAAAAGTCACTGTAGTGCTGCCTTGGGGTCCAGATTGCTCGCACTGGGAACAGTGAGACGCTGTGTCAGTGAGGAAACTCGAATAAAGGTGTGGAGAGGCTCACGTGGAGAGAAGCCGCCTGGCCAGCCGTGTGAGGAAGCCATCACACGGCCTGGATTCTCCAGGCCCAGCTGAGCCTTCAGATGAGCCCGCAGCGCCAGCCGGTACCCTGAGCAGACAAGCATCCAACGGTCTTCCCCTGAAACCGTGTGACTCAAAACAGAGTCACTGTTGTTTTCAACCATTACATTTGGGGGTGACGTGTTACACGGCTGTCGATATTTAATGCAATAATCTGATCTGAAAATCATTTTTATTTTGATAGACGAGTTAACTCCTTTAACATTTATTGGTTTGATGAATGCATTTGATCTTTTTTTTTTTTAAATATTTTTATTTATTTCTAGGAGAGAGAGAGAGAGAGCGTGAAGCAGGGGAAGGTCAGAGAGAGAGGGAGATACAGACTCTGAAATAGGCTCCAGGCTCTGAGCTGGCAGCCAGCACAGAGCCCGACGCGGGGCTCGAACCCACGAACCGCGAGATCATGACCTAAGCGAAAGTCGGACGCTTAACCGACTAAGCCACCCAGGCGCCCCTGAATGCATTTGATCTTAACCTGTTATTCTGTGCTGTGATATGTAGAGCTGTCTACCTACATATATAGATACAGGTGATATGACTATGTCTACATCTACCTCTCTCTGTACCTCGAGAAGATTCCTAGAATACACCTGTGTACACATGGATATCGCAGTTTCCTCAGATGCACACATATACTTAAACCATCTGCTACTATGTGGTCTGTTCTATAAACTTTTAAAATGTTAATTATTGTGAAATTTAAGAAGGCTGCACTCCTTAAGAGTGTCTTAGGGCTTTAAGAAGGTCATGTCCTCTATATCCACACCCTCATATAATCCCTGTTCTTCACCAGGGTCTGTGGGTCCCCTGCTGTGAGCAATGACAAAGTGACTTCTCTCCTCCTCCCCTTCTGTTTCTCCTTTCCTTTCTGCTCCAGCACACCTCAGCATTAATCAAAAGTTACCTTTCGGGGCGCCTGGGTGGCTCAGTTGGCTAAGCGCCCAACTTCGGCTCAGGTCATGATCTCACAGGTCGTGAATTCAAGCCCCAAGTCAGGCTCTGTGCTGAAAGTTTGGAGCCTGGGGCCTGCTTCATATTCTGTGTCTCCTTCTCTCTCTGCCCCTTCCCTGCTCACACTCTGTCTCTCTCTCTCTGAAACATAAATATTTAAAAAAAAGAAGAAGAAGAAGAGGGGTGGGCTGGATAAAAAGCCCTCGGCCCCACCACAGTCTGCTATTGAAGCGAAAGAGTCCGATGCCTTTTCCCTACTGTGTCCACATGCTTAAAGGATCTTCCCCCATCTGTGATCTCCCCTGGGCCCGGGGGAGCCCCCTCGCCCATCCTCCAGGCACAAGCCTCCCAGCGCTCTGGCAGAGAGAGAAGAAGGTGGGATTTGGAATAAAACACCCGACTTCCAAACCCAGCTCTGTGATTCCTTTGTCATCCTGGACGTCACGCAGCTTCTCTGAGGCCCGTCTATGAAATGGGTTTAATAGTGGCCCCGGCACCGCTCTCGCACAGGCCTGGCGACAGAAGCCAGCACGTGTGAAGACGTGCTACAAAGCGCCGCACCAGCGTCGGAAGGTGTTGCTCCGGGCACTCGGCCACGTCTGTGATTCTCACCTTCCCCCCCAATGGAGTATTTGATGAGCGAGAAGAAGGCAGGAAGCCTGTTCCGCGAGCCTTGCCCAGGCAGGCCGGAGGCGCCCTGCCCCCAAATACGGAGCTTCACGTTCGTCCCTATAAATTCTCACCTTGTTGGTCTCAGTCTTTTTTGTTACTGTTTACTTATTTTTGAGAGAAAGAGAGACAGAGCACGAGTGGGGGAGGAGCAGAGACAGGGAGACAGACTCCGAAGCAGCTCCAGGCTGTGAGCTGTCAGCACAGAGCCCGACGCGGGGCTCGAACCCACGAACTGTGAGATCATGATCTGAACTGAAGTCGGACGCTCAACTGACTGAGCCCCCTGGGCGTGCCTTGCTGGTCTTAGTCTTATTTTAGGATATCTTCAAGATTTGAAATTTTCATCAGCTTTGCTAATACGCCTTTGTTCAGGGTACTTATAAAGTTCTGGCCCCTTGGGAGCCTTCCCTCTGGGTCGATGGCAGTCACTTCCACACGTGGGTATTCCCACTCGGGTTGTGATGACCTAGCCCATCACGAGCCAGCCCGCTGGGTCCCGGTGTCTCCCGTGCTCGCCCACCAGCCCACCTGGTCACTCCTGTGAGCGTGACACTCAGTGAGCGCGTCCTCCAGGGCCTGGGAGGTTTGACGCGTGTCAGTGCTCACGAGTGTGTGACATGGTGTGTTAGAAGCAGGTGAGGCACGTGTGCTAGCCTCTCACACGCTCGGGGTCGGGCGGTTCTCTGCGGTGGGGCTGGCCCGTGTGCCGGAACATTCAGTGGTGCCCTGGTCCCTCCCACCAGAGGCCAGCAGACCCCCCCCCCCGGCCTCCAGCTCCCGCTCCAGCCCCTGCAGCCCGCAGCCCACACCCCAGACCCCGCACGGCTCGGAGTCTCGCCTTCATTAGTCTGTGTCCTTGCTTGGCCGCGGGCTTTTCTGTGGACGCGGTATCATTGCAGCATCTTCCTTCATTTCCTTCTCTGCAAATTAATATGATTTATATATTAAAAGAAAAGATTCCCTGAAAGCCCGGAATCGTACATCTTTGCTGATCTGTTCCCTAAGCTACAGTGTGTTCCCTGCCTCTGTGTTCTTGAGGGTCCTGGGCACCCCGAACACGGCCTGTGGGCTAGAGCTGAGAATGGCGTCTGCTGCTGGAGGGTGTGGTGGCATCGCTCTGTCACCCGCCCTCCACTGGGAAGGCGGCCACATTGAGCACTTCTGGGGCATTCTTTGCTCTCTTCCCACGGAGAGCGAGAGCTGGTCACCCCCCTGCATCTGGATGCCCTGAAGCTGGAGCTGGGGGGGAAGGGCACTGTGCAACTTCCTTCCTCATTGACCAGAGCTGTTTTCCCACACCGGCAACCCCCCCCCCCACCAGAGGTCAGCTCCTGTGTGAAGGCTGCCCACCCACAAATGCCATGCTGGGAAGGAGCCCAAGCTAACTAGCTACGGGCAGCAGGGACATCCCGCCAGCCCCCAGGGCTCCAGGCCACCTGCTGAGGCCCCAGGCACGGGAGCAAGCACGTTAGTGTCCTGTGGCCCCCAGAACAGATCCCAGACGGGAAGGATGCATGGTCCTCGCTTGCTGTACCGCCAAGCCATGCCCCTAAGTCTTGCTTGATTATCCCGGGGAATATGCCGGAATCTGACTTGCTATTTACCATTGATGAGGGCGAGGCTTCGTGAAGTTATACGTTAATCTGTGCACTTTTTGCAGGTAGGGATCTCTGTCTGGTGGAGAAGATCCGTTTCCCTGCAGGGCAGCAACCGCTAGGCTCTGGCTTAGAAGACACCCTGCGTGCCTACCTCGCCTCGCGACGGGGCACCCTGGCCTCCACTGCTCCTGGAGCCAGCTTTGCCATTTTGGCGGTTCCCAGGCTAACACACACACACACACACACACACACACACACACACGTGTCCCGGCTGGGCCCCAGCTCGGCGCACCCCCCACAAATGCAGTCTGAGCTTGTGCGTAACTTAAACGTGCTGCTGCGGAAAAAGAGAGGAGTAACCAGGAACACGGAGACCTAGAATGTCTTCATTCACCTGATGTCACCAAGTATCATTTCAATGTCTCCTCAATATAAAAAGGACTTCATGACCAGTTTACATTTTTTTTTGGTACATTTTTTGGGTTATTTTATGATAACGGCACACCTCAATTGGGGATGCCACATTTTAACCTTTAGAGGAAATCACGGTGATACCAGAGCAAGGAAGGTGTTTTCACGCAGCAGTGACTTACGCTGTGCCCACCGGTCAAGCTGGCTGAGTACAAGGAAGAAATGGGTGCAGGCGCTGGCTCCCTGCGGTCGGGGGCTGAGCCACGTGTGAGGGTGCCACCCAGCGGCCGCGCCTGGTAGTGCAGGGCCCTTCAGGCTCTGGGGCCTTCCAGAAACCAGGGTGTGACACGGGGCTGACATTCCAGGAACATTCCTGGGTGGGGGGGAAGGGAGAGTGGGGAGGTGGGGTGTCGTGCTCCAGAGCTCGAGATCACCGCGGTGGCCGGCAGCCTCCACGAGGGTGGCTTGTGCCCTCAGCCACCCGCCCGTAGAAACTGAGCTGCAGACCTCTCAGAAGGCCAGGGGCCCTTCCGAGCTGTCCCCAAGTCCGACGGCAGGATTGCAGAGGTGGTGGCTGTCTTCGTCTGCCTGCGTGGCCACGCCATGATTCCACAGCCTGGGCCTAGACGGCGGGAACGCCGGCCTCAGGGTTCTGGAGGCGGGCAGAGCAGGGCACCGCCTGCGGGTCCCCGTGACGCCTCTTCCAGGCCTGCGATGACCCCTGTGTCACCTGTGCTCACGGAGCCTCTGTGCATTCAGAGCTGCCGCTGGTATGTCTTCCTCTTCCTAGAACGACACCGTCTGTGGGTCAGACGCCACCTTTTAACCCTAACCCACCTCCCCACAGGCCCCACATTCGGCCACACTGAGGGTTAGGGTTTCAACAGATGAGTGTTTGGAGACAGTTCAGTCCATACCCGTGGTAGTTACCCCATTTCTCAGCTAAGCGACTGAGGTCATGACTTGTTCAAGATCACACAGAGCCAGGATCGGGGCTCTGGCCGGGCTCCGCTGTCCGGGGTGGGGGACCCTCAGCCTGTCTCCTCCAGTCCCCACCGCCAACGCCCTCAACGGCCTCCACCTGCATCTTGGGCGTTTGCAAACTGCTTCCTGGAGATCAGACCCTGTCCCCAGCCTACGTGCTGCTTCCGTCACTACCTTCAGGGGTGGGAGGCCTCTCTGGGTGGTGTCTGGACCCTGGAGACGGGTGAGGAACGCCCATAGCCGTCTGTGTGGCCCCGGCGTGCAGTGTCGGGCCGGCAGAGCCCCGGACTTCCCGAAAACCATTCCTGTCCGGTCGGACCAGGAGCTTTGTGTGCCCAGGGCCATGGTCAGTCGGCCCTAGTGAGGGGCCGTCTCTCAGACACACGTCAGCCAAGCAGGCGAGACGGACGGACGTGTGAGGCCAAATGCCAGTGAATGCACTACTCAAAAATGAGGAAGACGAAACCTTCAAAGTCCCTATAAAACCCAGCCCGCCCTGTGGCAGGCCCAGCTCCTCGTTCCAAAGTTGTTGCCGGCCATCGGGCCCGGAACGTGAAAATAATGGGATGTGAACGTCAGGCGGCATTGGGTATGTGTGCTCGGGGTCGGGGAGAAGCCAGGGAAGGGGAAGGTTGAGGGTTTGAGGAAGAAGGTTGACCTTCTTTATGTGTGTTTGACCAGTTTATCCCTTTCAGACACTTCAATCGTAAAGAGGAAGTCATCTTTCTCTTTGTTCTAGAAAATAATAGAAGTAACTGATTTTCTGTTAGGGAAGTAAATGCACACTTCATCTGCCGCTGTCATTGGTGGCGCCTTCTCCATTAACGTCCGGCACGGAATGACAGCAAGACACAGCACAGACAGCCCCTGACATAGATCCTGTCCCCGAGTCCCAGCGAGGTGGGCGGAAAGACACAGCGGAGCTGGACCACGTGCTCCAATGGGCGAGAAGGGGGGGTGTGCTCCCCGGGCTCCCCAAAACAGACCCCCGGATGAGCAGGGGTCCCCAGACCTTCTGGACACTGAACGAAGGCCTCCAAGCCCGGCCCACTCCACCGCTGAGCGCTGGGAAGGCTGGGAAGGGGTGCTGGGCACCCCTCTTCCAGGCCTTGTGCTGCCTTGGCCCTGGACCGCGGAGCACCCCAGAGAGGCGGAGGGCGCGGTGTGGCTGGGGACACAGTCGGGCTCCTCAAGTCCCTCTCAGTGCTCCAGGGCTGTGCTCGGGCGCACGGGGACCGGCCCAGCCCGCGGCCCCAGCAGACAGGGTTGGCCCAAGGGGCCCAAATTCTTTGGGTCCAGTTTAGTCCAGGCCCCAGAGCCCTTGGGCAGGGCTTGCGTGAGTCTGTCTGCAGCGGCTCATTTTATGTCCCCAGACTGGACAGAGGCCCCCTCCTTTCTGAGCACTGCCCCCGGCCTGAGGCGCTGGCGTGGCCAGCCCAGGGGCCTGTGCTGGGGGGTGGGGGGGTAGGAGCGCCAGATGCATCTGCGTCTCCCTCCTGAGAGCCGAGGGGGAAGGCCAGGTGCGCCTGTGGAAGTGTGAGCCCCTGGGGGTTCTCCGAGACCTGGGAAGGGCGTCTCAGGAGACTCCGCCTGCCGCTGGGAAAGTGGACGGCGGCTCGGACCATTTTAGTGGCCATGAAAGACATGCACCTCCATCCCCTCATTCCAGGCGGTCTGTGGGCCACACCCCCGGGGGGAGTGGGTGGTGGTCACGGGGACCGAGCATCCCGGCCTGGACAGGAGGCTCCAGAGTCCCAGCTGTTAACTATGTGAAAATAGTCACTATAGAAAATGTAGAAAAGCGGAAAGAGAACAAAAGTCCTCCATCTTTATAGTTCTACGGGGGAAATGCAGGCCGTGCGGCGTAGAATTCCCCTCACCTGGAGAGAGAGGTCTGCCCCGTGCCCTGGGCGATTGGGAGGTGGCCTCCAGGCCCTGGAATGTCCTACTTGATAGGAGTGTCCTTGGTGGCCTAGGGTTTGGCCAGGGGCCAGTCACACATGTGACTTGCGATGGGCTCGGACGGCGGTGACCCTAACACTTCTGGGGCTGGGCCTTGCGCCTTCTTCATCCACACGCACAGCCGCGGTCCCAAACCTGCTGTCCTGCTTATCACCCCCTGGATGACCCGGAAGCAGGTGCTGACACTTGGGCCGGCCGAGTGGGCATGGGTGTGGCATAGACCGCAGCACTTGAAACTCCACGCCCCCCACCCCCAGCAGGTGGTTCTAATGCTCACGAAGTTGAGGAGCCGCGTCAACAGCTGACCCCTGTCCAGGGTCACGGCCCCACAGCCGACGTGCATTAGCCTTAGTACGAGGAAGCGGAACAAGACAGCGTCCCTTAGTCTCACCGCAGATCATAGGTTGGCATGATACCCATCTCACAGATGGAAAGGGTGAAACCAGAGGCCGAGATGAGGCCTGACCTCGCTGTGTGACCCAGAAGTTGAGTGTGTGACTCAGAAGCTGTGTGACCGTGCCACGCTGTTCTCACGCCCCGGGTTCCGGTCCTGCACGCCTCGGTGTCTTCATTTTGCTTCCTGTGTGTATGTTCGCAGGTCTGCTCCCCTGCCCTGGTGACCTGCAGAGCTCAAGTGCGCCTCCTGGTGATTCCTTCCTGCCTCCGAGCCCCTCCTCCCCGCGGCCCCATAGACACCGCCACCTGTGGCCGCTCCGCTCTGTCTTCTCTTTCCCACACGGAGCTCCCTGGAAACAGAGCGGGGCCCTTCCTCACCTGGAACGTCATTCCAAACTTGAGAGAAATCATCTACCTAATTGTTAAATGGCTTCGCTCTTGGCACGGCGCCAGGTGTTTTTTCCTAAACCCGTGTGAATAAATACGGGACCTTGCCGTCCAGCGGTCTGCACTCATCCCACAACCCTAGAGAGGGTAACTTTGTGACCGTAGTGTATTTGATTAAGATCTACAACCCATAGCTGTGCCCGGAGCTTACCGCCCTGCAAGGCTGGCTTAGCCTGCACACGTCAATAAGCCGTATAATTTTATTTTATTTTATTTATTTATTTATTAAATGTTTTATTTATTTCTAGGAGAGAGACAGAGAGAGAGACAGCGTGAGCAGGGGAGGGTCAGAGAGAGAGGGAGTCACAGACTGAAACAGGCTCCAGGCTCTGAGCCGGCAGTCAGCACAGAGCCCGACGCGGGGCTCGAACCCACAAACCGCGAGATCATGACCTAAGCGAAAGTCGGACGCTTAACCGACTAAGCCACCCAGGCGCCCCTAAGCCGTATAATTTTAAAGCCCAGAGGAGAAGGTTAGCTGGGTCGTATCCCACTGACTGGTCTCTGCAGGGGATCCTTAATGGTGAATATTCCTTTTAAAAAAAAAATGTTTTTTTTTTGTTTTGAGAGAGGTGGGGGGTGGGTAGAGAGAGGGAGAGACAATCCCAAGCAGGCTCTGCACGGTCAGCACAGAGCCCAACACGGGGCTCGATCCCACGAACCATGAGATCATGACCTGAGCTTAAATCAAGAGTTGGACGCTCAACCGACTGAGCCACCCAGGCACCCCAGCGAATCTCTCTATTCCTTAAATACCACGTGTCTTGCTCTTTTTAAAAATCTTTCTGCTACTTCTCTCTTCCCAGAGTTAAACTTTTTTATTGTCGACCCATGCTATTAAGTCTATTTGAGAATTTTGAATTAATAGCAATCCTTGATTCATATTTGTTAACTGCAGGGTGACAACATGAATGGGTGTGTGATTTCTGGCTGGGTTCTCAGCAGCCTCTGGTTCTTTTCTAGGTCGCTTGAGAAGGTGTGGCCACGGACCGCCCAGGTCCTGCTCCGGGGGGCCTTCCGGGGAGCCTGACCTGTCTTGGCCACATCAGGTGTCTGCTGGGACTCTCCCAGAGGCCCCCTACGCCCACTTCTCCCTGACGTGCTTAGAGTTAGGGACGGTCTGTGGGTATCACGGGACAGAGACTCAGGACCAGAAGACAGTCATGGCTGCCACAAGATGCTATGAGCCCACCTCCTCCAGGAAGCCTTCCTGGACACCGCCTCTCTACGCTATGCTGTGGGGGGTTGGTTGACATGAAAGTGGCTGCTTGGAGCATGTCTTCCCTTCCTGGGTGCAGTTACTGACTCACCCCGTTTTCAGATGGGCGCTTTTGCTAGATGTTTGACAGTCAAGCCTTCCCTTCCCCAGGGAGGTTAGTCTTGCACTGGGGCCCAGCACCTGTGACCCCTAATCCACTTCCACACCCCAGCTCCACATTGATCTTTTGTTTTTTACTGCTAAACCTTCCTGCCAAGCACCCCCCAACTCCAGGCCCCTGGGGTGGGGGTGGGAGGGTCACTGATTGAGTGAATACACACATCTCCCAAGAACAAATAATTCTCAGGGACAATGCACTATAAACCCACTTTTTTTTTTAAATAAAGAAACATTTTTCTGAAGGAAATGAGCATCTTCCCTAAAGGAAACAGTCTCACAAAGATGTAAAGAGCCCACAGCACAAACTTGAGTAATTATGTGGAGCTATTTGCCAAAACGTTCATAGATCTTTGTTTCTGGAGAGAGAGAGAGAGAAATAAAAGCCCATTAAAGTGTTTTCCCCAAACGAGAGGTCTGGACTCAAAGATAAATGAGAGACTCCACGCCTGGATGGAAAAGTCTCCTTGCAGCTGAAACACGGCCTCGCTAGAGCCTGGCCTCCGCACCCCTTATTAGCAGTTGGGGTCTTAGAAGCTGCCCTGAGCTCTAGCCTCAGCCGGGCCACATCTGCTCATGAACTTCAATGAACACAAGCACGTTCCCGGCTCTGTTCTCAGCTGTGGGCACAGGACAGTGAGCGGCAGAGACACGGCCCTTTTCTTGACAGAGCACGGACAAAACACCATGATTAAAATGGGGCTGACCTGGCCTCACACAGGGAGACCCACCCGCGCGGAAGCTGGGCCCCCCGACAGCAGGTGAAGCCATGACCCCGAGGCGGGAGCTGGCCTGTGCCATGGACTGGGTGCAGGTTTGCGGCCTGGGGTCAGGTCTGCCCCTTGCCATTCTTCATTTCCCTTGGGCCCACGTCTACTGGGGGCGCATTCCTCTTCTGACGGGTGGTTGGCGCACAAAAGGTAAAAACGAAAATACCCAAGCACATTTGTGGTCTCTGCTTTTTCTCCATCCTTCATGCCCCATAGGCTGAGACAGGTCCCCTGGACGAGCCCCATATGGATGGGGTGGGGACGCACGGCAAGCTGATGTGCAACAGGCTGTGGGTGTGCAATTCTGTTGCAAGTGAAGGTAGGCAGGGGCCAGCCTCCAGCCCACCGGGGCACACACTGGGGAGTGTCACGGCCAGGTCATGGGGTGTGTGCAGACCCAGCCAGACTAAGTGGAGCCCGGTGAGGCTCCCAACGAGCTCCACGCAGCCACAGGCCTCCGGCCGGCCAGCACCTGGCATTTCCAAATGTCTAGCCTTTGCCAACGGAATGAGAGTAGGGTGATATCAAAATGCTTTGATTTTGTTTCTTTGATTACTCGTGGCCTCAACATTAAATTCTTTGCTTGCTATATCTTTGGATCTCCTTTCTATAAATTGCCTGTTCGGACCCTTCGCCCAGTTCTCTGTTATGGCTGCTGTCTTCTTGCTGATGCAAGAACTCTTTTACCTTGTCAGCTTTGGACATTGCGACACCTTCCTCTGTTCCTCCCGTCTTCGTGTCCATGGCGTGTGTCGAAGAGAAACTCTTATTTTTTTATGTCACCAAGTGCCCATTCTGTATGTAGTGCACCTTGTGGTTTTTGAATTAGATGTTTTGATGAAGAAGTCCTTCCCTACCTTTGCTGTCACAGGGATAGTCTCCTGAATCGTCTACAGTGAACTTTCAAGTTCCGCCTTTCACACGTACGCTTTTTGTTCACCTTTGCCTCTGGGGTCAGCAGGGACCTGGTTTTCATGTTTCTCTGGGGGAGTCCATTTTAATTCATAAAGTTGCTCACACTTTAATTTCTCAATTTATTCCTAGGGACAGAGGTTTTTCCTTCTAATGATGCAGTTATGTTTCTCTGGAAAAAGACTGGTACTGTTTGTACAGAAAGCCTGAGCTCTCACTGCTGGTAGCTGCAATTTCTAGAATACAGTGTCTATTTAGGTGAGGGATGGTGGCACAATAAATTAGGTAAAAAATTGATTTCTAGCTTTGTGGTTGGAGGAGTCATTAAACTTGACATTTTGTTCTGTTTGAAGTTAGAGCCTCTAGAATAAGTAGAAATAATTCCAATTTACTTCCTATCTGGAGTCCTGGAAGGGAGGCCCCATGCCTTATGCCCGAACCGTCATGAGAACAATACATTGCCAACTCCAAGTGCAAAAGCTTAATTTTATCACAGTAACAAGTGGGGATGCAGAATTGCTTCCTTTTCATGTGTGTGTCTTAGATAACTTTACTGCTTTCAGTAAAAACACTGATTTCTATTTTTTTCTTTCTCTTTGTCTCCTGTTGGACTCACACACCAACGTCCCTGCTTTCCTTGCTCCAAATCTGCAGTTAATTATGCAAAATGGAGAAATTTGAATAAGCAAATATCTAAGTAGACCTTTCCCCTTTTATTTTACCGACTTTAATTAAAGTATAACATACAGACTGAAAAATACACAAATCATAAATGCACAGCTCAGTGACTTTCACAAAGGGAACATATCCTCTAACCAGCTCCCAGGTGAAGGAAAAAATATTACTGACATCTCAGAGCTGTCTGGCCCCTTTCAGGAACTCCCCCTGCCCAAGGGGGGGGCGCTGTCCTTCCTGTGAGCAGCAAAGATCAGAGTGGCCTGATTTTGTAGCTTTATCTCAGTAGAGTCATAGAGTATGTACTTTTTGTACTTGGCCCCTTTTGCTCAGTATGTTTGTGGAATTCACCTGTGTTGTGTTGTGATCAGTCACTTCCCCGTCTGCATGACTGTGTGGAGGTCCATTGCGTGGACGAACCACCATTCATTTCCCCGGTGCATCGTTATTGATGCGGGTTTGTTTCCTGTCTGGGACCATCAGAGGAAGCCACTGCGAAATTCTGGGCCATGTGNCTTTTTTTTTTTTAATTTTTTTTATTTATTTCTAGGAGAGAGAGAGAGAGAGCGTGAGCAGGGGAGGGTCAGAGAGAGAGGGAGTCACAGACTGAAACAGGCTCCAGGATCTGAGCTGGCAGTCAGCACAGAGCCCGACGCGGGGCTCGAACCCGTGAACTGTGAGATCATGACCTAAGCGAAAGTCAGACGCTTAACCAACTAAGCCACCCAGGCGCCCCTGGGCCACGTGTCTTTGGTGATCACGTGTGCATTTGCTGCTGGGTTTGGAGGCAGCAGAGAAACCACCGGAAGAGGGTGTGGCGTGTTCTGCCAGCCGGGTTCCCCCGTGACTGCCCAGTTCACACCCACCAGCAGTGTGTGCACTCAAGTCTCCACATCTTTGCACACGTTTGTTCTGTCTTTTCATTTTGTCCTTCTGCTGGGCATCTTGTGTTTCCATTTCCATTTCTCTGGTGACTAATGAAGTTAAGTGCTTTTTCATTTGTGTCTTGGTCTTTTGGATACACTTGATTTCAAAGTTCCTGTTTTCCCACTTTTATTGGTAAATCTGTCACTTTCTTATTGATTTATAGGTTGTGAGTGTATATATGTGAATATATACACACATATATTCAATATCAATCCTGTGGCTTCTTCTTTCTTTCTCTTAATGTATCCTTTTCCTACTAGATGGACTTAATTTCAGTGTAATTCAGTTGATTACCTTTTTTTCTTTATGGCTTTTTACTTTATGGGTCCTGTTTAAGAAACATTTGCTGAGCGAAATAAGTCAGGCAGAGAAGGACNATTGAAAAAAAAAAATTAAAAAAAAAAAAAAAAAAAAAAAAAAGAAACATTTGCCTATTCTAACGACATGAAGGTATTCTCCCGGGTTTCCTTCCCAAAACCTATCACCTTACTTTTCATTTTTAGATCTACGGTCCTTCTGGAATGGACGTTGTGTGTGCGTGTCGCGTAAAGTAGGTGTCGAGATTCCTCCTGGTGTTTCTCTTGTGTGTCTAGTTGACCCAGCACCATTCACAGAGAAGGCAGTCCCTTCTTGACAGGTGACCGTGTGTGTGTACATCAACGGCAGTCAGCCTTCAAGATGGTCAATCCGCATGTCACGCAACTCCGCCCACCCGGAAAGGGGAGAGTGTCGCTCATCTCCCTCTCCTTGCCGGACTTCTGACCTATCTCACAGTGGGGGGTGGGGGGCGTGGCCTGCCAGTTCGGGGCCAGCCCTCCCACCTCCGGAACCTTCTGCTCTCGCCCTGGGGAATTCAGGAGCTGTGTCAGAAGTCAAGCACAGTGTCCTGAAGCAGAACCGTTTCAGTGGCCTGGCGCCATGTGGCAATTTTCCACCCGCGTGGGTCAGGGTGCAGACAGAGCACGGTCCTTTGTTACAAGTGGAGTCTGCCCCACGGGTAGGATCCACCGGGCCTACACACCCACGAGGATCGCAGCGCTGGGTGCTTCCTGGGTGCTTGCTGGGTGCCCCGGCCCCCGCGCTAAGTGCGCCCCGTGCGTTTGCCCATGTGCCCTCTCAACCTCTGAAGAAAGGACTGCTATGGCCCACATTTTACAGATGAAGAGTCGAGTCTCCGAGGGGATAAATAACTTGTTCAAGGTCACACAGAGAGTGAGGGGAAGTCTGGGGTTGGGACCAGGCTCTCTCCGACCTGCTGACGGACAGTTTGAAGGCCCCGGGCCCCGGGGACGGGGGGGGGTCACACCATCTCTGGAATCCCTGGAGTCTTGTCCTAGTTTTCACTTTTCCATCTGTCGCCTCCAGCAGCTCTGGCCATATGGTGACGTCACCTCCTGGGCAGGTTCATTTTCTTCTCAGGAAGGGGTGCCAAAAAGCCGCTGGTGGCAAAATCACGGAGGCAAAGTGGAGTGTTACCCCTGGGGTGGTGGGGCTGGGGCGCTCCGAGGCACGTGGGTCCGTGGCACGTCGGGGAGCTCCATAGGTCTGCGCTGTGCTAAAAAGAAGGCAAGTGTCATCCCTGTCAGCTCAGAGACATCTAGAGCCGTGTGGTGACGTAGGGCTGTGACCGTGTCAGGATAAGGGGCCCAGGCTCACGAACCTTTAGTCCAAGGCGCTTGGCAGCACATGTGGATGGGGTCTGTGCGCACCAGATGCCAAGACCCAGAGAGCCCTGAATGCCAGTCCAGAACGAGCTTGGCTGGTGTGGAGCCAACCACCTTCTTCTTTTTCTTCTTTTTTTTTTTTTAAGATTTATTTATTTTTGAGGGGTGCCTGGGTGGCTCAGTTGGTTAAGTGTTCAACTTTGGCTCAGGTCATGATCTCACGGTTCGTGGGTTCGAGCCCCGTGTCGGGCTCTGTGCTGACAGCTAGCTTAGAACCTGGAGCCAGTTTCAGATTCTGTGTCTCCCTCTCTCTCTGACCCTCCCCTGCTCATGCTGTCTTTCTCAGAAATAAATAAGTAAAACATTTTTTAAAAAAAGATTTATTTATTTTTGAGAGAGAAGTGGGGAGAGGGGCAGAGAGATTGGGGGACAGAGGATGTGAAGCGGGCTCTGTGCTCACAGTAGACAACCTGATGTGGGGCTTGAACCCAAGAACCACCAGATCACGATCTCGGCCCGAGTTGGACACTCAACCACTGAGCCACCCAAGTGCCCCCCAGCCACACTCGTGATAAGGAACCCAGAACAGCCCGGATCCTTCTAGCTGCTCAACACTGCCAGAGTCACAGGGGCTGAAATAGTGGCTTATCATGTGTGCACATTCCTTGCCTTTGAAATCCATCTTCCAGGACTCCTGACCTAGGAATCCGATGGTCTGGGATGTACTTGCTTGGAAAATGGCCATATTTTTATTATTTGTGTGGATCTTATAAAATTGCCAAATGGTTGAATGTCAGAAATTTCATTTGGTTCGGATGAATAAGAAAGACATTACCAGCAGTAAGGGTGACCGTGAGATACAAGATGGCGGGCAGAGGGTGGGCGGGCAGGCAGGGGAATGGAAAGGAGTTCCCACTGGAGCTGGGGGTTCCCACAGAGGGCAGGAGGCAGGATAAAGACAGCGGTGAGAGCCTGTGAAGCTGGGGGTTTGGCTCTAGGGAGGGGAGGGGAGAGAGGCCAGGAAGGGGTCCGATTCCCAAGCGTAGTTCCCAGACCTGCTGTCCCTTCCTCTATACCCCTCACGCCCCTCCCCTGCCCGGCCCCGGGGGTCTGGAAAGCTGGGAGTCGGCCCCCGGTGGGCACCCTCTGCCGAGACCTCCGCTGGGTCCTTGCAGCGAGATGGCTCTCATCCAGTTGGCTTCTCCACAGACAGGCAGCTGCTCCTTCTCTCAAAACCTGGTTTTGATGGGACGCCTGGGAGCTCAGTTGGTTAAGTGTCTGACTCTTGATTTCTGCTCAGGTCGTGATCTCAGGGTCGTGAGTTTGAGCCCCCGTCCGGCTCTGCACTAACAGAGTGGAACCTGCTTGGGATTCTCTCTCCGCCCCTCCCTCATTCTCTCTGTCTCTCGAAATAAATGAGTAAGTTTACAAAAAAGTAAAGAAAAAAAAACACTTGGTTTTGCTACTTTTTAATATACTTTACAAAATCATGGATTTGGATCTCATTCTACCTTTCTATTATATAAAGTATCACATTTCTATGCTTTGAAGATATATGTTATATTTATAGCATTTAATAACATGATATTATTAATATAAAATAACATAAGCATATTTAATGAGTCTGTTATATTTATTCAATAGTGACTGAGTTAGTTTGAAAAGATGTGGACACAGACACTAAATATCAGTGAAAAAGCTGCTACTAGATTTTATTTTTTAATATTTTTATTTATTTCTAGGAGAGAGAGAGAGAGAGAGACAGCGTGAGCAGGGGAGGGTCAGAGAGAGAGGGAGACACAGACTCTGAAACAGGCTCCAGGCTCTGAGCTGGCAGTCAGCACAGAGCCCCACGCGGGGCTCGAACCCACGAACCGCGAGATCATGACCTGAGCGAAAGTTGGATGCTTAACCGACTAAGCCACCCAGGCTCCCCTAGATTTTAAATATTGGACGTATTTCATTACTCATCAGTTAGCCATTGTGTTTTGTAAAGAGAACATTTTTAGAATTGTTAATAGTAGTACTTTGTTACGTTTCATGCTTAAAATATCCATACCTTTCCCACAATTTTGAACCTAAAAACATACCAGAACATACAGAAAAGTTATAATGTCAGACATCTCCTGACAGCCACTCTGGTGGAATTATTCCCCCCATTTGGGGTTTCCTCTCGACTCTCCTTGGTGGGGGGCATCCTCCACCGGTTTTGTCAATAAAGATTTATTGGCACGCAGGCAGTCCATTTCTTCACCCTGTCCTGACGTCTCCCATACCCCAACCCAAGCCGCCAGCCCGCTGGCTGACTTCCTGCCTATGTTAGTTTTTCTGGTATGTCTTGGGTTTTTTTAAAGCTTCTTTCTTTCATATTTGTTTTATTTTATTTACTTAATTTTTGAGACTTGTTTTTCTAAAGAATGTATGTTTATTTTTAATAATTAAAAATGTTTAATTAAAATTTAATTATTTTAATAATTAAAATAAAAACATTAATAATTATTTAATGTTTATTTTTGAGAGAGAGAGAGAGAGCGTGAGCAGGGGAGGGGCAGAGCAAGAGGGAGACACAGAATCCAAAGTAAGTTCCAGGCTCCGAGCTGTCGGCACAGAGCCCGACGCGGGGCTCGAACCCACAAACCGTGAGATCATGACCTGAGCCGAAGTCAGACGTTCAACGGACTGAGCCTCCCCCAGGCGTTCCTCAAGAATGTATTTTTAGTTTTTTTCTTTCTTTGTCTCCTTTTTCTCTTCCTCCTTACCCTTCACTGGCTGGGGTCACGTGGCCGTGGCCGTGTGTCCCGCTGTGCTGGCTTGAGAGAGACGCTGACTACCCCCTTGTGAAGGCTCGTCCTGCTCTTCGGCTAACTGACATCCGGAGCCACCCGTGGAGCCTTCTGTCGCCTGGTTACTTTTTGCGGCTCTCAGTGCCACTCCCTTCTCTGCTGCTTGGCTGGGGTTTGCCTTTTCTGGGAGTGACTCACCGTTTCCTGTGTTTACTCCTGCTGAGGCAGGTGGAAACAAGCAGACGTGTAAACTGACGTGCGCACGAAGAAACAAAACACTCACCTGCATGAGGCTGCTGGGGGACTGAGCTCCGGGCCGGGACGCGGCTGCTCTGCTGCGTGGAAACCCGCGCGCCTGAAAGTCCGGGAGCTGGCAGGGGCCCCGGGCCAAGCGAGGGCCTGCAGGCTTGGTGCGCAGGGGTCTGGGGGGTCAGTCTGCCTCCTTCCTGCTTCTGGGTCGGAGCAGCCAAGCCCTGATTGAGCCCCCGGGGCCCCTGGGCTGCGCCCTCCTCCCTCTGTGTTGTGGATCACACCTGGCCGTGCGGGGACCGTGGGGCCGGCGCCTCGGAACCAGACCTTCCTGCCTTCTCGGTGACATGCCTCTAGGGAAGCTGAATGGGCACCTCTGGTTATAATCCTCCGCCGTAATTACCGAGGGCCCCTCCCGGGGCCTGTGGCTGTGGCTTGTATGAGGGTCCGGCCTGAGAGGGCCGGGGAATAAGAGGTCTTACGGGAGGGGGTCCAGTCCAGACGGGGCCGGAAGCGCCCATCACCTGCTCTTCATCTCCTCCACGCGGCCCCCTGGAAGTTGGCGCAATTGCCGTGCACTAACTTATCACCTGCAGGGATCTGTGGGCGGTTCAGAGGCGTGGCCTCCAAATGAACACCGGTCTAATCAATTCTTTTAGTTTATGTTATTTCAAATTGGGCTCTGGTTCCAAAGTCTGATGGGCCCCGCGGGCAGGGGTTGCAACAGGGACCCGGCGCGGCGCTGCAGCCCGCTGCCAGCACCTGATTGCCTGCCTCTCGCCCGTTATTTCCAACCGCGAAGGGGGGGCCCGTGGCTCTCCAGCCAGGACATTTTTGATGATGTCAGGGGTGCCTGGGAGCCGATGACTTAATTTCCTCAGAAACCGCAGCAGCATCTGTCACTGCCCGGGACGATGGAAGCCACAGCCGCGGGCCGTCACTTCCGATTCAGGGTGGGCGAGGTGAGGCGGGCGCGTCTGGGTCCNCCCACAAGCCGCTCAACATCCTGGTTAAAATCCTTCTGGCCGGGGCGCGTGTCAAGCCCAGCAGGGCCGCCTCGGGCGACAGAGCGCTGGTGGCCCTTTCATGCTTTAGGAAGAAGGTGTCGATGGCTCCATGGCTGTTTTCCTCGCCGGAACAAATACTCCAGGATGGCAGGGGCCACGGGGATTTGGACCCAGGAAAGCAGCGGGGGAAGCTTGCAGCCC
>NW_027527444.1:3258439-3272779 GCF_008692635.1 Crocuta crocuta | reverse complement strand
TCGGGGGTGGGGGGCCAGGGCCTGGGGGTCGGGGACCGCCACCAGTCAGCCACCAGGGTGCGGATGGAGGTCATCCTCGCCGCAGCGGGCCAGGAGGTAGAACTGAGGACGCCCACAAGATGTCACGGGTACTTGTCAATTCCCGGCCCCTCGTGTCCGCTTCGCCCGTGGGCGGGTCTGGTCCACACGTGGGAAGCTGGCCGCCGGAGGCCCGGATGTCCTCCATGAGAGGAAGATAAGGTTTTGTGAGAGAATCATGTGGCTTTAGAGCTGCAGGAACTGTATTCGATTTTTATAAAATCCACAATAAACAGGGAACTAGATAATTTCAGTGAAAACAAAAAAAAACAGACTCGAGGCCCCTGGGAGCTCAGTCGGTTGAGTGTCTGACTTTGGCTCAGGTCATGATCTCACGGTTCGTGAGTCCGAGCCCCACATCGGGCTCCATGCTGACAGCTCGGAGTCTACTTGGAATTCACTCTCTCCCTCTCTCTCTGGACCTCCCCTGCTCATGCTCTGTCTCTCTCACTCTCTCTCTCAAAAATAAGTAAATAAACATGTAAAAAAAGCAGACTAGCAGTTCTGTGAGGGGAGAACTCAAAGGCAGGCCCATTTGACAGCACAGTGTAAAAACAGAGGCGGCGGTCGCAGATGGGCCCAGAGGTCATACTTCCTCCTGAATACTGGTAGAACGTTCGTCAACGTCTGTCATCTTCTGCAGAAGTAATCGCAGAAGGAAAACGAATATGGACTACGACTGGGTCCTCACTTCAGGAAAGTTTCATCGGTTTATACAACTCGCCAAACAAAATCATGTTTGGGGGATTCGAATCTGTTACAAAATCCACAGTAATCTATAATAAGGAGCTATTTTGTTAGTGTTCCCTTAGAGCCACGTGACTAGAAATGGTTGTTACCTTCACAAACCATCATCTCAGCCTCAGGGAGACAGAGTGGTAAGTCCTCAAATCATTCAAAGTCTGAAAGCCAAAGTCATTTGGCTCATCGGGAGAAACAGGGTCAGATGGGAACCAACTTAGTGTTGATCGGCACAGAATAACTGAATATTTAGACTGGACGGTGTGTTCCTATCGGAGGTTACTGCCCCCCAACCACATGGGGCCTGGGCCACAGGGTTGTCTGCCTGTTTCTCGTTCTTCATATTAGTTGTTAGTACCATAAGCAAAGTAGAGAAACCTTAAATCTATCAAGTTTGATTTTCTGAGTCAAAGGAGGGGTGTGCATCTGTGTGTGTGTGTGTGTGTGTGTGTGTCTAAAGTCATAAGAAGTCC
This sequence comes from Crocuta crocuta, assembly GCF_008692635.1. Lineage (NCBI taxonomy): Eukaryota > Metazoa > Chordata > Mammalia > Carnivora > Hyaenidae > Crocuta > Crocuta crocuta. The sequence goes on along the minus strand of NW_027527444.1, from coordinate 3,271,487 downwards.
ATACAGGGAAAGATACCGTGAATGTTCTCATAGAAAATCCTCTGAATTCTTTTGGACCCTTCTGCTCTGAAGCTGGAAGTCTCTCTGTGGAGCTGGTGCATTTTAGGCAAAAACCATGACAAGACGCCGTGCCGATCGAGACATCTTACATGCGGAATACTCCTCTGGTTGAGACAAGAGGTAAGTCTCCGCAGGGGTGTCTTCCTTCCGAGGCAGGGCAACCAAAGTGCTCTCTCACCACATGCTCGGAAGCCGGTGGCCTCACCCTGTAGGGCAGCATCCCAGGCCAGCCGCCTTCGAGGTCACGGAACTGACGGGGACAGGGCGCGTGGGAAGTCTGTGGCCTGTGGGAGTGGTCTTGACCAGGTCTGCCCTCCTCCGTTCCTGGCTCTCTCTGGACACCTGTGGTGTGTTCCGACCCCTTCGGGACAGCCCCACGCATGCTCGCCGCTCCCGGCGTCAGCCCGGACAGCCAGCGATGGGCCACAGGATCGTCCATCTCGCGTTCAGTTTTCTAGAAATGCAGGGGTCTGTTTCGGCACCTTCCGGGATGGTACTGTTTTCTCCGTGTGAAAGAGGTCTTTTCAAAAATCTAGAAAAATGGGTTCCAGAATGCATGAATCAGCTCGAGGGACCCGGACGGGTCACTGTCCCAGAGCCGGGTGTCAGGGGACAGGGACTCCTGTGTTAGCAATCCAGCCTGGCCGTGGAAACTGTTCCCACCCCGCTGCTCAGCTCACTGTGTTTTCTTCTACTCAGCTTTACTGAGGTGGAATTGACAAATAAAATTGTAATATACTTAACGTGTACAACGTGACGATTTGGTATGCAGGTGCCTTGTGAGAGCAGTGTCACGATCAAGTTAATTAGCACACCCATCACCTCACACGTTTTCCTTTCCTCTGTTTTGGGGTGAACACTTACCTTGTACTCTCCCAGCAAATTTTAATTATACACTAGAATATTATCAGCTATAGTCCCCATGGTATACATTAGCTCCTCAGACCTTATTCCTTGGTTAACTGACAGTTTGTACCTTTAAAAAATTTTTTCAATGTTTATTTTTTGAGACATAGAGAGACAGGATGCAAGCAAGGGAGGAGCAGAGTGAGAGGGAGACACAGAATCTGAAGCAGCTCCAGGCTCTGAGCTGTCAGCACAGAGCCCGACGTGGGGCTCAAACCCATGAACCGTGAGATTATGACCTGAGCCAGAGTTAGGTGCTTAACCAGTTGAGCCATCCAGCTGCCCTGACAGTTTGTACTTTTGCCAATCTCTCCCCATGTCCCCAAATCCGCGCCCACCCCCCCAGCTCCTGGCCACCACCTCTCTACTCTCTGTCCCTATGAATTTGACTTTTTTAAGATTCCACATAGAAATGATACCAGGCAGAATCTGTGTCCCTGCTACCCGAAGCAAGCTACTAATTCGAAGCGATCCCTAACAAAATTCCAATGCCATTTTTCACAAAAATAGAAAAAACAACCCAAAAATGTGTATGGAACCACAAAAGACTCTGATTAGCCAAAGCGATCTTGAAAAAGATCAAGGCTGGAGGCAAAAACACTTCTTGATTTCCAGCTGTATTACAAAACTACAGTAACCAAAATAGTATAATATTGGCAGAAAAACAGACACAGACAGAAAAAGAGACATAGGCCAATGGAACAGAATAGAAAGCCCAGAAATAAACTCAGGCATATGTGATCAATTAATTTATGACCAAGGAGCCAAGAATATGCAAAGGGGAAAGAACATTCTCTTCAGTAAATGGTGCTGGGAAAAGTAGACCGCCATATGCAAAGGAAAGAAACTGGACCATCATTTTACACCACACACAGAATTCAACTCCAAATGGATTCCGTGGTCTTAATCATGACTACAGCTAGAGGGTTTTCGGTTATGAAAGTTGTTTGAAGTTTTAACATCCTGGGAAAAGTCACAAAAGTGTATCTGACGAGGAAGCTCCAACGTCCATGGAAGGGGGCAGGGAGAAGCCGGGGGCACATTCAGGACACTGACGTGACTCGTGGGAAGACAACGGGAAACCCCTTAGCCAGACAACAGTGGACGGGAACAGACGTGTCACTGGGGTGTTCGGTGTTCGAGTCCCCTAAGGCTTATGGCCCTGGAGCAAACAGCAGTGCTTCTGAGAGAACAGCTGTGGAAACAGTCGGTGCTCAATAAACACCTTGCCCTTGGGTGTTGCACTGCACTGGGTGCTGGGGACACAGTCTCTAGTGTGGTGCAGAGTGGCCTGCACACAGCATCCTTGACCCTCGGGGCGTGGCCTGCACAGGGTGTCCCTGTCCCTGGGGAGTGGCCTGCACAGGGCGTCTGTGTCCCCAGGGCATGGCCCTGCGCCCCCACAGGAGGAGGGGCTTTGGAGCCTCCAGCCTGAGGCTCCCAGGGTATTGCTTCCCGTTGGGAGTATCTCTGACCTTGAAAGTATAAGCCGGTCTTTCTCCAAAGACTGCGGACAAAGAAATGATAAAAGATGATTCTCTGACTTCGGGGAGGTTCCCCGCAAGCTCAAGTGCCTCCGCACCCTTTCCACGCAGCTGGGGGCATTGCCTGCCACCCTCCACAGTGGCAGCGGAGGCCACGTCTCTGGCTGCATGTCACCCAGCAGCCCCTGAGCCACAGCGGGGGCAGTGACTGGCCACCATCAGCCCGTCGATGGCAGGGCCAGGATGGGAAGCTTGTCTTCCGTCGCCCTTCACCTCCTGGGCTCTGCTGTTCCTGGAGGGATCACCCGAGGGGAATCAGGAGAGCTCCTTAACTGCATGCTCTTAAAACCTTTGATGGGTGTCTTCCTGAAGATTCAGGGTAAGGCTGGGAAAGCCACCCAGCAGTTCTGGATTCTTCTTTTTTTCATTAAAAATTTTTTAATGTTTGTTTTATTATTTTTGAGGGAAGAGAGTGAGAGAGAGCGAGGCAATGTGTACGTGGCAGAGAGACAGGGAGACAGAGGATCTGAAGTGGGCTGTGAGCTGTCAGCACAGGCCCCACACAGGGGCTGGAACTCATGAACTGTGTCATCGTGACCTGAGCCAAAGTCTGATACTTAACCGACTGAGCCACCCAGTGGATTCTTTTTTTTTTTTTCTGAGAGAGAGAGAGAGACAGAGCATGAGCAGGGGAGGGGCAGAGAGAGAGGGAGACAGAATCTGAAGCAGCTCCAGGCTCTGAGCTGTCAGCACAGAGCCCGACGTGGGGCTCGAACCCACCAACTGTGAGATCATGACCTGAGCCGAAGTCGGGCGCTTAACTGACTGAGCCACCCAGGTGTCCCTGGATTCATTTTTTAATGTTTATTTATTTATTGTGAGAGAGAGTACGTGTGAGGGAGGAGCAGAGAGAGAGAGAGAGAGAGAGAAAGAGAGAGAATTCCAAGCAAGCTCCACACTCAGAGCAGAGCCTGACGTGGGGCTCGATCCCACAACCCTGGAATCATAACCTGAGCTGTAATCGAGAGTTGGACACTTAACAAACTGAGCCACCAAGGCACCCCAGAATTCATTTTTTAAGTCATCAAGGGTATTTCTTTAACATGACAAAATGTGTCTATCTGAATCCAAAAACCACCACCATGCTTAATGGTAAAATGCTCAAAGAATTCTCATTAAGGAGGCACAAGACAAGAAACCCACCATTACTTCTGTTGTGTACTTTTGTTGAAGTATTAGTCAAGAAAGAAGATTAGGAATATATAGTTCGTTATCGTTTGTAGGTTATATGATTGTATAATTGGAAAATCCAGGACAAAACCTGAATGCAAAACCAAGCAACTAAAAGAATTCAGTGAGGTGCCAGATGATCAAGCAGCAATCCGCACGCAGCTCTCACTATCAAACACACGAAAATAACTAGTTGAAAGAAATGCATCACCAACACAAAACTAAAAATAATTAGAAGTAAACTTAAGGAGACATTTACAATGCCCTCACAGGAGATGCTTTAAAATGCTCCCGAGGGGCACAAAAAGCTCTTTAGGAAATAATAAGCCATGTGTACACTGCCCGGTCTCCCTCCGGTCACCCGCCCCCCAGGGTGTGCTCCTCTCTGCCGATGGACGTCTCTGCAGCTCACCTTAGCCTCTGCGGGTCCTGCGATGTCCCAAGCCCCTCACCCTCTTAAGGGCATTGATCCCCAGAGTGCACCCTAATACATTTTCTGTGCGCAAATCTTCCTCTCCGGACATCTCCCAGGAATTGCTTTCCCACAACATCGTAAGGCCTCGTTTCTCCCTGAATCCATCAAGTTCACGTCATCCCAATAATCATGGTGATACAATTTTGAGATTGGAAGGATGAAGGAAGGAAGGCAGGATTTGCCCTCCTAGACTTTCAGACTTAAAATAAAGCTTTAGCGATGAGATCCATGGAATCTAACAGAAAATCCAGAAATAGACGCATGCCCGCACAGGCACGCAGTATACAAAAGGTGACATCTCAAAGAAGTGGGGAAGTAGATTGTTCAGTGAGTGGTCTGTTCACCGTGTTGAGCGTGTTAGTTACCGCCTGCCGCCTAAGAACTCACCCCAAAGCTAGCGGCCTCAAACGCCACACCGCTGTTTCGGGGGCACGGCTGGAGGGGCTGCCCCCCACGTGTGCGCTCACACGAGTGCGGGGGCGGGGCCTGCACTCCAAGCCACGTGTGTCCCCGCAGTGAGGCGCTGGCCTCCGCCGCACACACCGCCACTTCTGCCCTCTCGCCACCGAGTCCCCCCCCACCGGCCCGGGGGGGAATCGGCCCGCTTTCCAGGGAGGCTGTGGGAGGGTTTAAGGAGACGGTGGGAAAGTGGGTGGACATCGGTAAAACAGCGGCGTTGGGGTCGCGTCTCACACCTGACTCCGGGATAAATTCCAGATGGATTGAAATCGTAACGCAAAATAAGACTCATGAGGGCTAGAAGGTCAGTGGTAAATCTCCTCTAGCCTGGAGCTGAAAAACGGCCCACGTACATGAAACCCAGAAGCCAAAAAATTAAATGAATAAATCTGGTGTTTTGCCAGGCAGAATTTCCCTCTTTATGTATAAAGAGAATCCAGGGGCGCCTGGGTGGCTCAGTCTAAAGCATCCGACTTTGGCTCAGGTCATGATCTCACGGTTCGTGGGTTCGAGCCCCGCGTCGGACTCTGTGCTGACAGCCCGGAGCCTGGAGCTGCATCAGATTCTGTGCCTCCCTCTCTCTCTGACCCTCCCCTGATCACACTGTCTCTCTCTCTCTTTCTCTCTCTGAGAAATAAATAAAACATTTTAAAAAATTTTAAAGAGAGTCCCAAGAGAAGTGAGCTGGGAAAAAATACTTTCTGGTAACATCGCAGACAAAGGGCTAAGTTTCCTAATACAGTGTCTGCAGGTGGCTACAGAGAAAGACGCAGGACTCAGCAGCAAAATGAGAAAGAGAGAAGGAAAAGGCCCAGTGAAGGAAATAAAGAGGCGCTCCAAAGAAGAGGAGATGCTCCGCGTTACAACCAGAAGTGCAAGTAGAAGTATTTCGAGATTCCATTTTCTACCTCTTGCGCTGGCTCCACTGGCGAGCGTAGAGAGGAGGGCGCCCCACCCCTGCGTTCTGCGCCACGGAACATCGGTGTGGCTCTACGGCGCTCCGGGCAGCAGCACTCATTACAGTTCTACACAAATGGCAAGATTTCATTCTTTTTCATCCCCGAGAAGTATTGCATTGTATATGTATGAATCACATCTTCTTCACCCATTCATCAGTCGATGGACACTTGGACTCTAAGGTGGCTTGAACTAGAGGGTGTTGCGCTGAGTGAAATAAGTCCGTCAGAGAAAAGAGATCAGATGATTTCACTCATGTGTGGGATTTGAGACACTCAACAGATGAACTTAGGGGACGGGAAGAAAAGATAAGATAAAAACAGAGAAGAAGGCAAACCAAAAAAGACTCTTAAATGCAGAAAACAAACTGAGGGTGGCTGGAGGAAGGGGAGCGGGGGGACGGGCTGGGTGGGGGATGGGTGCCGAGGAGGCACTTGCTGGGATGAGCACTGGGTGTCAAATGTAAGCGATGAACCACTAAATTCTCCTCCTGAAACCAAGACTACACTGAATGTTTAACTAAATTTAATTTAAATAAATTTTGAAAACCCCACAAATAGTTCTAAACATACTCTTTTGCCTAAGAATGCTATTTGCAGGAACCACAGATTATTCATTGCAATATAAATATAAATATCCCCCAATAGAATAAATACTATAGCATAGTATAGAACACCTTATGCTGCACACACACGCCATGCACACGTGCACACACACGCACACACACACACAGACACAATTTTGTATGTGCTCTTGTGGAAAAGGGACCACATTGTATTGAGAGACAGAAAAACGAGTTAAGGCGTGCATCAGCATAAAAGGACCGCTTTTTGCACAGGGTCGGAAAAGGAGATCACTGGCTGCGATACATACATGAGTGTGGCCCTCGGGTGAGATTCATTTTCAAAATTTGCTTGATTTTACTAAGAATGGGGAGGGTCCCTGTGCACTTCAATGTCTGCAAAACTACTTCTGTCCTATGTCGCTTGTATTTCTAGACAAGTAGACCATCACAGAAATTATCTCTCTTTAAGAGGCATTACATCCTCTCCCTGGGTCCGCCCGGCTCTCTCCTGAGTGAGGGGTTACTTAAGAAATGTGTTTACATCTGCTTCTCTGGTGCTCAGATGTTGCTTCCACGTCGAATGTCCTGGGGTCACTAGCACCCTGTTGGATTATATCTGTGCGGAGTGAGGGTTCCTAAGCAAAGGCACGGGCAGGAAATGAAGGAGCCGTGACCCAAAGACCCTGAACTATGCCTGCCGGCTGCCCACGCCCGGGCTCGTGATCCCTGACGGAAGTAGGCACACTGTGCGTGGATGCTGGACTGTGGGGACAGGAGCCCTATTTCTGCCCTGGCTGGCAGTCAGCCTCACGCCATCACTGGCCCCAGATGAAATGTCTCCCAGATGAAATCTGCAATTGCAGGCTCAGAGTCAGACTGTCCTTCAAGGTGGGAAGAGACACGTCTTCCCGGGTCTGTGATCGGGGTGTGACACTGATTACGTTCCGAGAGGCTGGCTTCAGGGCGCTCTTTGCTTTCTGCACTGCGCTGGGACGTAAGTCCGTATAAAGACCCATGACTCTGCAGCAAACAGACGAAAGGGAAGGAAAGTCCAAGAAATGCACATAAAAACATCCCTGATACCAGCCCAGCCTTTACATTACACCTTGAACTTGCCGTCTGGCTCCCAGCTGCCCTGTGATACACAGCGGGTCCTTGAGGTAATTTCCTTTCGGAGTGAGTGTGATGTTAATCTCTCAGCAGAGGGTGCTGGAGGCTCACTGTCTGGGAAGGAGCTTTCCAGAGATCCTGCCATGGTGGGGGGCTCCGGGCGTGAGGATCTCCGGGGAGCTGCCCCCATATGCCCCCCCGCCCCCGGCCTCCGGCAGAGCCACGCCTGCTGCTCCCACAGGCCCCCTGGAGGGGGTCCTTCTGGGTGCCCAGCAGCTCAGACCAGCCTGGAGGCAGCGAGTCCTCAGGTCCCAGGATAGGTCCCAAGGGGCTGTCTGGGTGGGGCCCAAGGAGCTGGGCCCCAGGCACAGGATTCAGCAAAGAACCCTGCACCCCCAGACACGTGCAGAAGCACAGAGGTAGCCAATCCAAAGACGTGAACCTCAGGGCGCCTGGGGGGCTCAGTCGGTTAAGTGTCCGACTTTGGCTCAGGTCATGATCTCATGGTTCCCGGGTTCGAGCCCCGCATCGGGCTCTGTGCTGACAGCTCAGAGCCTGGGGCCTGCTTCAGATTGTGTCTCCCTCTCTCTCTCTGCCCCTCCCCCATTTGCACCTTGTCTCTGTCTCTCTCTCGAAAATGAATAAACATTAAAAAATTTTTAAGACATAAGCCTCTTAGTGGCCAAGAAATGTGGATGGACAGCAGAGAGGCCTTTGCCACTGCTTTGGAACTACATAAGATGCCGGGATTTTACAGCCAAAAAAAGTTAATAACAAACAATTCCTTATCATAATAGTAAAGCAAGGATCCTTTTATCATGTGGGGACGTTAGCCAGTCATGGATAATACATGTTAATATTATACCATCTTTGCTTCAGGTACTTTTAATACATATGCACGTCTACTAACATAGGGGGTCGTTTTTTGTGTCAATAGTTCGTATACGTCGTAAAACGAGAGTAACTTCTTATGACGTTTTGCCTCCCTCTCGACATCATGTGTAAGGTTTCCTCAAACCACCCAGACAGAACGAGCTCAGGCATTTCCTCGCTGTGAAGTGTCCCCTTCCTGACCCTCTCACAAGATGTCTGTCCGTCTCTTACAGACAGTCGGATGTTCCAAGCATTTCACCACCACCGAGTAAGGGGGCCTTGTGCGCCAGGCAGGGTCTCATCCGCCCCCTACACGCAGGGAAGGAGTTTCTCCATAAACTGTCTCTTTGGAAGGAGACCCCGGGATGGAATGTGGGTGCAGGGCATCCCCGGGGTGCACCCTCAGAATCCCCCCTTGTAGGGGACGGAGGGAAGAGGGTTGAGCAGAGGCGCAGGGCACGGGCCATCTCCACCGAAGCTCGGCAACAGCGGCCAAGACCGAAAGTTGGTGGCATTTTTGCAAAAGGGACCACACCTGTCAGTTGGAGAACTTTCTTTCTTTTTTTTTTTTTTTCTTTTCCTTTTCCCTTCTCAGGAGGAGAACTTTCGATAAAGGCTGCTGCATCGAGCCCGTTCAGGGCCGCTGGGCCGGATCCCGGGGCCCGGGCTTCCTCCCTCACCTTCACCCTGATGAAGGACAGACCTCCTCCTGAGAGAACGGGGGCTGGTCTGGTTTAGTTTCTCCAGCACCAGGCAGACTCCTGTCCGGAATTTTAATTCTCCGTCAGGATTGAGCCGCAGCTCCCAGAAATGTCACTGAGTCATGAACAACCAAAGGGGTAACTGATGTTGTCAATCTACCTTCTGGCGGCGAGAGAACCCTTTATTCTTTCACAAAAATAGGCTGGTTTCCGAGGTAAGGGAGCCTGAGCAGAAGGCAGGCGGAGGGCGGGGCGATCACACAGGCGGCCCCTCACTAAACATGGCACTGGGTGAAGAACTTGGGACGTGGGCACAGGACCCTCATTACCGTGTTCGCACAAATGCCAGGGCAGACGGGCCCGGGCAGCAGGTGGTGCGATCTCATAGCTGCCAGAGAAGTCGAGCTTTCTGACTGGAGTCTGTTGCTGCATAAACAGGTCACCGTCAGGGGTGAACTGAGGCCCTGGGCGCTGCCCGCCTGCTGGCTCGCTCACGCTACTCTGCGGGACGGGCCCTCCTTTGCATGGAGATGAGTCCCTCATTTTTAGCCTGATCTGCACGTCCAAGCTGCTGGCTCTAGTCTAAACCCTGAAACACTCGGATTAATGGATCCTTTAGGTCGAAAGCTTGCTCAGTGCTCTACCTGCACAAAGATCCCAGATGTAACTCGCCGTCAGAGTCCCCTTTCTTTTTTGCAAAATCTAACCAATGCCTGCCCATCCCTACCTCACAGATACCGCTGAGATGAGATCGTGGCGAGGAACGATAACACCCAGGCGAACACCGAAAATCTCCTTATAGATGGATTCTTAGCTGATTGGAACACAGACGGCAAGAGGAATTCATTTGTGTAACTGGAGGGGCCCCTCTGGATGGGGAAACTCGTATACTGTGCCCAGGGAACACAGAAACTATGCTGGAAGTTGGCCTGATTAAGGAGCCATGGCTTAGGGGTCCAGCAAAGAAGGTGTCCAGCAAATGACAGTCTCAGGGCCAGCAGGAGGCTGGGCCAAAGCCGTGCTCAGGAAAAGGGAAAAAGGGGAAAAGGGATTCAGGCTCAAAGCGGAGACCGCCTCTAAGTCTCCCTAGCTAGCTTCCAAAAGCCTTCACTCCACAGGAATGGAGTCAGAAAGACCCCACTAGACTGGACTAGAGAACATCTTCCATGCTGTGGGGAGAGACAGCAAGAAGTGGGGTCAGCATGGGCGGAGTGCACCCATCAGACCCCCGGGGCGGGCAGGCTCGCTGGTGGTGCGGCTGGCCAGCAAAGCTTTCATCTGGCTGTGTTTTAGGACCACTCAGGCGGAGCTATGTGCAAACCAACATCCGAGCTGCCGGGACAATGTGATGTCCACATGCAAAAATAAGCTGGACCTGTACTTCACATCATATACAAAACTTCACTAGGGGCGCCTGGGTGGCTTAGTCGGTTAAGCGTCCGACTTTCGCTCAGGTCATGATCTCGCGGTTCGTGGGTTCGAGCCCCGCGTCGGGCTCTGTGCTGACTGCCAGCTCAGAGCCTGGAGCCTGTTTCAGTCTGTGACTCCCTCTCTCTCTGNTGTAAACCTCAGTGTAAGACATAAAACTGTGGAACTCTCAGAAGGAAGCACAGGGGTGAGTCTTCATGGCCTCGGATGTGGTGCCGGATTCTTAGACAGAATACGAAAACCACAGGTGAGGACAAGAATAGAGCAATCCGACTTGATCCAAACCGAAAACGTTTGTGTATCAAAGGACATTATCAAGAGAGTGAAAAGACTTGCAGAGCGGGAGAAACTATTTGCAAATATGCAGAACACGTAAAGAGCTCCTACGAGTCAGCAACAAAATGACAACCCAATTCAAAAACGGGCAAAGGACAGACAAGGAGACGTACAGATGGCCCGTAGGCACCTGAAAGGAAGCTCTACATTCTGAGTCCAGAGAGCAAAGCAAATCAGACCACAGTGATGTCATCCACTAGGTACCAGGATGACTAGAATAAAAAAAAAAAAAAAAACAAGAAAGCAAAACAAAAAAGTAAGTATTGGTGAAGATGTGGAGAAATGAGAACCCCGGCACTTCTCTGGAGGAAAGGTAAAGTGGTTCATGCTACGGATGCAGCGTGGCACTTCCCCAAAAAGTTAAACGTAAGGGGCACCTGGGGGACTCAGTCGGTTGAGCATCCGACTCTTGATTTTGGCTCAGGTCGTGATCTCATGGTTCATGGGTTTGAGCCCCATGTGGGGCTCTGCGCTGACAGCGCGGAGCCTGCCTCAGACTCTGTCTCTGCCCTTCCGCTGTTTTCTCCCTCTCTCTCTCAAAATAAATAAATAAACATTAAAAAAAATTTTAAGTTAAACATAAGATTGCAAGCTGGCCCAGCAACTGCGCCCGTTACACACCTTAAAGAATTGGAAACGGGGATTCAAATACATACTTGTAACCACTGTCCGCAGCAACAGTATTCTTTTTTTTTTTAAATGTTTTATTTATTTCTGAGAGAGAGAGAGAGAGAGAGACAGCGTGAGCAGGGGAGGGCCAGAGAGAGAGGGTGTCACAGACTGAAACAGGCTCCAGGCTCCGAGCTGGCAGTCAGCACAGAGCCCGACGCGGGGCTCGAACCCACGAACCGCGAGATCATGACCTGAGCGAAAGTCGGACGCTTAACCGACTAAGCCACCCAGGCGCCCCCGCAGCAACAGTATTCTTAACGGCCCAGAGACGGAAACAACCCAAAGGTCCATTGACAGACAGACGGATGGACAAACAATGGTAGACGCATGCGCTGTAATACTATCCAGCCCTAAGGGGGAATGACGTTCTGCTACATGATGTCCCAACATGGGTAAACCTTGGAAACATTCTGCTAAGTGAAAAAGTCTAGATGCAAAGTTTCCATACTGTATAATTCTGTTTGTATGAAACGTGCAGAATAGGGAAGTCGATACAGACAGAAAGTAGATTGGCTGCCCGGGGGTGGGGGAGGGGAAATGGGGATTAACCAGCTTAAGGGCAGCGAGGTTTTATTTGGGGGAGATAATGTTTTGGAACCAGAGGAGGGTGATACTTACTGTAGGTACCGCTGAGCTGTTTCCTTTCGATGGTTATTTTATGTACGAGTTTTACCTTAAATACAAAGAAATTGACACCCAAGACCGCTGAATCAGAGGAAAGGCCGGGCGTCAGTATTTATTCACAAGTCCTCCAGGCAGCGTGGGCTTGGAGCTGCGGCTGGGACCTGCAGGCATAGGTCGCAGGAGGGGTCACAGAGCCAGGATGTGGTCGCATGGACCCCGTGCAGGCTCGTTCCCCACTCTACGGCCCTGGATAAGATTCTAGAATGGTGGCTGTAGTTTGGCAGTTGAAATGCAATTACAGTGATACTTTGAGTACATTTGAGTTTACAGCCTGAGCTTAAAGGCTGTGTGTCCCCATACGTTTCTGCACAGAATCCGAATTCATACCATAGAATTCCCATGGGGTGCTACAGGGTGGATAGAAGTCCGGCTATCATTTATTCACTCGACAAACATTAACGGAGCATATACTAGGTACCTGGCACCATTCTGAGCAGAGGAGTTACAACAGTGACCCCGCAGTTTATGCCCTATTCACACGCAGTGGGGGGGCACCCCTCCAGCCTTTGTCCTGAGAACCCCCAGCCCACGTGACCACAGCATCTCATGCGGCTTAAGGAGCCTCTGTGGCTGTCTTTGGTAGATGGGGGCTCGGGCAGACGAGGCAACCCCAGGCTTACGGCCTCTTTGCCCCAGAGACCATGAACCCGTTTTTAGGGGCCCCATGTCCCCACTCCTGTTCTCACCTGCAATGGTGCTTCCTCAAACGCTTTCGAACTAGCTTCCTCGGTGCTCTGCTGGTCTTCTCACTAAGGGGTCAAATAAAGGGGCGCCTCGGCGGCTTGGTCAGTTGAGTGTCCGACTTTGGCTCAGGCCAGGATCTCACTGTTTGTGGAATTGAGACCTATGTTGGGCTCTGTGCTGACAGCGTGGGGTCTGCTTGGGATCCTCTCTCTCTCTCTCTCTCTCTGCGCCCCCCACCCCCACTGCCTCTGTCTCTGAAAAACGAATAAACTTTAAAAAAATTAAAATAGAATTAGTTCTTATTGCTGAAGTTCAAGGCCACGGTGAGCCCCAGCTTTATGAAGCCCTATCTCCCAGCAGCCTTTCTGTCCCGTTTGGCGACCATTTGAAGCCACCCAAGGAATAAGGGAGCTTAGTCACGGCA
>NW_027527444.1:3245727-3258371 GCF_008692635.1 Crocuta crocuta | reverse complement strand
TATGTGTGGCCCCCCCCCGCCAGGCCTTGCTTCCTCTTCCCAGAAGCTCCCGCTTGGTCAGTACCCAGCTCCTGCCTCAGTCTCTTCCTGGGGGCAGCGGATTAGTCTAGAGCGGCCCCCCCACCCCAGGCTAATGGCTGTCATGAATGTTGCAGTGTTTCAATAAACCTTGGCCAAACATAGTTAGTCATGAGCTAGAGCTAAACACTTGCTCGCGGATGTCTTTCCCCCTAGCTTTCTCCCTACAGCCTCTTCCAGAAAGTGCGCCAGGGCCTGGCTCTCATGCCGGGTGGGCATCTTCCTCTACCTTCACCTGGGCATCCTCCCCCGGGCCCGGCCTCACTCAGGGGGTCCGGTGCCCACTCACTTCATTCTCTCTAGCATCTGCAGACTACTCGATTGCAGTCCTTTCCCTCCGGGGGTGGGGTGGGGGTGGGGGGGTGACGGGCTTATCTGAGGCTGCAGGGGCGCCGATCTAGAAGCTCTGTGCTCCACAACCGAGAAAGCTGTGTGAACGCTTGTTAGGTGTGCGCAGAATGTGGTGCTAGGTCTTTTCCAGATCCTTCAAGTTTCCTATCCTCTTTGAAATATTTGAAGATGAGCCCTCACTGGATATAGTGAGATGCAGGGAGCAGAGGCGGCCTCCCTCAGAAAGCTCATGGTCCCAGGGCGCCTGGGGGCTCAGTCGGTTAAGCGTCCGACTTCGGCTCAGGTCGTGATTTCGCAGTTTGTGGGTTCAAGCCCCGCGTGGGGCTCTGTGCTGACAGCTCGGAGCCTGCTTTGGATTCTGTGTCTCCCTCTCTCTCTCTGCCCTCCTCCCTCTCAAAAATAGATAAGTGAAACATTAAAATATATGTATTTAGAACAGAACGTGCCTGAGCCTCTCCTCCCACGCCCACATGCACGCCTGCTGCTCCATGGAGAGGAGGGAGGGCCTGGGGACGGCGGGCGTGGGACGGTTGTGAGTTCAGGCCAGTGTTTCTCAGCCTCAGCACCACTGCGCTGTCAGCCCCAGTAATTCCTTGCTGTGGGGTGGGTACTGTGCACACGGGGTGTCGGCAGCATCCTGGACCCCCCACTGGATGTCGGCGGAGCGCCCCTTCGCCCAGCAGTCCGCCGTTTCAATCCGGCAGACGGTCCGGATGTCCCTGGGGGGGCATTCCCATAGAGACTCTTAGAGACTCACTTCTCAGGGATGTGGAAAGTCCTACTCTCTATCCCCTGAACTGATTTGTCTACAGAGGAACGCTGTGTTCACGTAGAATCTGCGCACATTCACCGGGATCAGGGCCGCATGGGTCAGCGTCCCGGTGGAAGGCCAGGCGCTGATGACCGGCGCCGCTCAGGGTCGCCCGGAGAGGACTCGGCTGATGCTGAGGTGACCAGGGTCACGCCTGCTTTCCGCACCCTTGTTTCTTCTGACCGCCTTCTGCTTGTGCAGGTTAGAGCGGACACGCATGCCGGAGCGCAGAGACGTTTCCCTTCTCTCTCTGGGGTGGACAAGTGGGAGGAAGTGCCCTTGTGGAAGCCAGTGCGGCCCCCGACCCCCCCACACACACACCCGGACGCTCCCCAAGTGCAAATCCCTTCCTTCTCTCTCCTCTTTGGAGGCTCCAGCTGGTGTCTTAAAGGCCATATTCCCGCTGAATACAAGTCTCTCGGGGAGATTTCCGTCCCCACCCCAACCCGAGAACAGTCGGATCTCCTGAGGGAGAGCGGCGGGAACTGTTCGCTAACCTGTGCTTGTCCGGGCAGCACCCTGCACACACACTCACACTCGTGCGTCTCAGCGGGATTCTTATGTGAAGCGTCGGAGGCTTCTTCTTCCCCCTGTGGCGCTTGGTCCAGGCAAGGAGAGATTTGGGTTTGGCAACGTGTTCTACTCAGTGAAAACGTACTTTTCCTGCCCTACATCAGGCATCAGGGAAGCCAGATGAATTCCCGTGAATATTTACGGTCTAGCACCTTCTGCCCTTAATAATTCATCACACACAGTAACGTCTGCCCATCAACGGGGCTGCACAGGGAAGGAGATGAAACAGGAAGAACCCTCTCCTACAGACTCTGGAAGCCACTGAACCCGAAGCAGACAGATGGCGAGAGCCACACGCCTTGTGCCGATCACCCCGTGAGAGGTAATAGAGCGCGCTTTGTTGGAAGGTTCCACAAGCCTTTATTACTTTAATAAACCATGCAGGGAATCGTCAGGAGAAAACAGCATTGCTTTCCCGGCCCAGCTTCTGGGAGGAATATTTGCCTTCGTTAGTCATTATGGGGTCACATATTGCTGCTTAGTCTAGTCTCATGACATGAGGAAGCTTCCTGCCTCGCGCACATTAGCTTGTCTCCAGCTCAGAGCTCCCAAAATTACAAGCACCTTTGTTTCTGGTTATGCATTATATTCGTTGCAGGCGTGTCCGAAGATATTTTAAAAGTTAAAAGGAAACGTCACCTGTAATCCTGACACTTGGAGATGAGCACCATTCATGTCTTGCTTTGCCATCTTCTAAGGTTTACAGACCCACATATATAAATATGTACTTAAAAGTAGGATTATGCCGTAAGTTCTTACAAATGTCATTCCGTAGAAATATAGGATAGTCCCTGTTTCCTGTAATTTACACACACGCACGATTACAATGACTTCATGGCCTTTCATTGTACCTGTTATCCTGGGACATTTTACCCAGTTCCCTACTCGTTAATACTGACGCTGCATCTACTTTTGCTTATTACAAAAACGCCGTGAGGAGCATCGCGGCTCTGCTGCCTCCCCGGACTGACGTTTCCCTCTCCCTCTGTCCGTCCTGGCAGACCGTGTGTCCAGGGACTTCATCTTGTCGTTGCACTGCCTGTGGACGCGGGATCGCAGGCGACGAGGTCTGTCATCGCCTGCCTGAAGTTTATGTTTTCTCTCCGCTGTGAAGACACGGGGACAGAAGCGGTAACGGTGCGCCGCAGGACAGCCGTGCGCAGACCAGCCCGTGTGGCCTCGGTGCCCTCCCCAGGGAACACAGGGGAATCCGTCCCAGAATCACCCTACAGGGAACACAGAGTCTTGGCGATGACATGTTTTTAATGGCGAGCTGAGAGCTTTGGAGCCTAGCCCGTAAACTTCCATAAACTTTGGGTTTTGATGTTCTGGCAAAATGAGCATGGGGTTTTCCTAAAGTTGATGGACGTCCAGATTGTTTTCTCAAGGACGTACAGCAAAGAGAGTCGGAGCGTCCAGCGACAGGTCCCACACGCCCACGCAAAGGCTCTGGACATGGGCGTTGCTGACTCGCCCGCCATTCTGCTGCCTTTCGTCCGCCGGCAGCCTGTCCATCTGCCTGTCCATCCACTGGCGTCCGTGCCTCCTCCAGACACACCAACTCCAGGCTGGGCTCACCAACATTTTCTGGAAGGTTTTACTTTCCTCCAGAGCAATTCTCTCGAGAACTAGATCATATCATTGCTTCGCAGCCCACTGGTCCTGACCTTTGGACTCGGGACTGTGGAAGAGATGGACCCTGGCTCGTTTTCCCCTTTCCAGGGTTCGATCTTGTCTCCATAACACCAGAGTCTCCCATGGTGCACCTCCTTTGCCACCACCCCCCTGCCCCCAGCCCTCAGCCTGGAGCAAACATAACATGGTGAGAATCGAGGAACCCAAGAAATAAGTTCTTAAAGACTTCAGTAATTCTAGGCCGGTGAAGTTTAAGTGTGTAAGGCACTTGTCAGCTTCTCCAAAATGTGCTTTCTGAATGGAAAGCTTCTTTTCTGAGCTTCTGGAGGGCCGCCCATAATGCGAGGCAGGAAGAGCAAGGAGAAGCTTTCCTGTTATGCACACAGTCAAAGTTTCTGTTATGTAGAGAAGAATGAGGTTCAAAATTATTGGGACCATTTTCACTCCCACCAGCTGGGAATGAGTGAGCTCATAACCATTACAGCACTGGGTATCACTTGTTTGGGCCATCATGTTATTTTTTAAGCCAGTACATTCTTTTCTTAATGAAAAGATCGAATATTGTTTTAATAATATGGTTATTATTATTATTATTGGTGATATGTAACTTTTTTGAGCTGCCTACTTGTGCTCTTGGCTCTGTTTTCTTTTCTCTTTTTTTAAATTTTAATGTTTTTTATTTATTTCTGAGAGAGAGAGAGAGAGAGACAGCATGAGCAGAGGAGGGTCAGAGAGAGAGGGAGACACAGAATCTGAAACAGGCTCCAGGCTCTGAGCTATCTGGGCTTTGTTTTCTATTCAGATATTTCTCTCAGGTAAGATGTTTAATGAAGGCAATGAAAACCATGACATTCTAACATAAATGATATATAATTAGATGAGAAAATAAGATCACCATGAAGCAGGAGTGCCAGAGTGGCTCAGTCAGTTAAGCATCTCACTTTGGCTCAGGTCGTGATCTCACAGTTGGTGAATTCAAGCCCCACGATGGGCTCTGTGCTGACAGCTCAGAGCTTGGAGCTGCTTCAGATTCTGTGTTTCCCTCTCTCTCTGACCCTCCCCTGCTCTCTCTCTCTCTCTCTCTTTCTCTCAAAAATAAATAAAAACATAAAAAAGGTGGTTATGAATCAAAACTGAAACTCAGAAGAGAAACAGAAATATTAAGGCATGATGTGGGGATTCATTAAACTCAGGAAAGAAATAGAAGAAAGAGAGAAAGTCAACTCAAAAATGACAACTAAATTATCAAAGTAAACAATGGACAGAAGATGTAACCAGAAGCACAATGAGGAACATAAAGGGTGTAAGAAATGCCGAGGGGAAAAAGAAAATAAAAATGATCAGAGACATTTGTGAAGAGAACAAAGAAGGTCCAACATGCAAATCAATGGAGACACTAGAAAAATAAAACAACAGAACATTATTCGGAATTTAACTCAAGGACGTTTTCCTGTAATAAAAGATGGACCGAATCCACACTTTGAAAGGCCCCTGGGGAAAATGGGTATGTCCACTCTGAGATGGAGACCAGTAAAACACATGACAGAGATGGGAAAAAGCCCATAGACCTCCTGGCAAAAAGGTCGGGTCACTTACAGAGTGCAGGATGCTAGGTTTGTGTCAGACTTCAACGACATCACACACAAGAAGGGAATAATCAAGTAACACTTTGAGAAAGTGAAAGAATGTAAGCCCTTATTAAAAGTTTGCCACAGAGAACAGTTCAAGACCATTCTTCAGGAAGTGAGAAGTTTAAAGATTTTAAAGATTAGCTCAGGGTTCAGATCATTTGTGTGTTAAATCTGCCACCTGTCTCTGTGTGACACTTAACAAAGGGTGGTTTTTAGATTTTTAAAAGAATGGAAAAAATCAAAAGAATGATACTTCACAATACAATACATCCACACTACCTGCGAAAGTTATATGAAACCCAAATACTAGTGTCCGTAAATGGTTTCTTTTTTAATGTTTTTAATTACTTCTGAAAGAGAGAGAGACAGCGTGAGCAGGGGAGGGGCAGAGAGAGAGGGAGACACAGAATCTGAAACAGGCTCCAGGCTCTGAGCTAGCTGTTAGCACAGAGCTTGATGCGGGGCTTGAACCCACGAACCGTGAGATCATGAGCTGAGCCGAAGTTGGGACGCTTAACCACTGAGCCACCCAGGTGCCCCAATAAAGTTTTATTACAACAAAGCCCGTGTGCTGATTTCTGTGTCCTCTATGGCTGTGTCCATGCCATCACAGCCCGATTAATAGTGATGATAAAGGCCGTGTGATCCACCAAGCGTAAATATTTACTATCTGAATTTTTACTGGAGAAGTTTGTCAACCCCCAATTTTTGTTGAGGAAAGTCAGTCAAAACTCAGTTTTGTTCTGGGGCCATTCATTCAAAAGGTCCAGGGAAACTGACGTTTATAGGCAGCAAGATGGGGGACCTGGGTTAATACCACTATTTGGATATCTTGTTTAAATTTTTAAATTTATTTTTTAAATGTTTTTAAAAATTTATTCTTGAGAGAAAGAGAAACAGAGTATGAGCAGGGGAGGGGCAGAAAGAGAGGGAGACAGAATCTGAAGCAGGTTCTGGGCCCTGAGCTGTCAGCACAGAGCCTGATGTGGGGCTTGAGCCCATGAACCATGAGATCATGACCTGAGCCGAAGTTGAACGCTTAACGCACTGAGCCCCACAGGTGCCCCTGGATATCTTGTTTGGAAAGAGAAACAGGGAGGAACAAGGTGTGAGAAGCCTCAGAGGAAGACGACAAGTTCTTCTGGGTCTCTTCCGGCATTTAGTTCACTTAAATGTCCGTGTCTCCCCCGGCTCTATTACATAGTCTTTTCAACAATGAGGGCTCGTCAGATGAGTGCCCACTGCCCCCCTTCTCCTCCTGGAGAAGACATTCCCGGTCGAAGCCGGGTTTCGGACCCAGGAGGCATCCTCTGGCTTCACCTCTGTCTGCTGTGGAATGGCCCATCTGGCTTCCTTCCTGGACCCCCGACCCAGGTGGGATGGACCCCCTCTTTCCTCTCCAGACTGTGTGCTGAGCCATTTGTGTCTCGGTATACAGTGGCCACCTGTGGCCTCCATCTGTTCATCACCAGCACCTGTGTGTCACCTCAAAACACAGTGTAGCAGAATGTCCCTGGGACGGCCGTCTGGGTCATGCTCTGTCACTCTGAGCCAGTCCGAAAGGCTGCCAAGCAAAGACGCCACGCCACGGCTGTTCCTGCTCTCTTCCATGTTAGCTGAGTATTTCCAGAGCATCCCACAGAGGCTGGAAGACAGCGACCACGTGCTTGGCCGCATCGCTCCACCCCTGCTTCCATTCTTCTTGATTCTCCAGGAGGAAAGCGGTGTTTAGCTATTCTATTTTCACTCCGGAAATATTTGAGAGCTTGCTGTGTTGCGGGCACTGACTGCATCGCTGAGGCCATCATGGAGAAGAAGTCAGAGGGTGCACCTTCACTGCCGTAGGGCACCAGGTCTCAGAGCTTCGCCGCCAGACACAGGAGAGCTCACCTCTGTAATGGTGAATGTCATGTGTCGGCTGGGCCGCGGTACCCAAATATTTAGCCAAATATTACTCTAGACGTGAAGGCATCTTAAAAATTCAATTAACATGTGAATCAGTAGGATTGGAGCGAAGCAGACTAACCTCCACGATGCAGGCGGGCCTCATCCAAAAAGCTGACGGCCTTCATCGAAGACTGACACCCCCCACAGAAGGAGGAGATCTGCCAGCAGGTGCCCTTGAACTCTGGCTGCTACATCTGGTATTCAAAGCTATTCAAAGCTGCGTGGATCAATCCATCCCTTCTCTGGACCATCTTAACCTCCAATCCCGGCGGATGGTTACCTTTGGTGACTAGGGAGAAGTCTGTTTGTCTGACGATGTGTGAGAATGAGACACGTGCATGTATTCTTTAGGAAAGTATATCAGTTATACCAGAATTTTCATCCCGAGGAAGGGATGCTGGTGTACGAGTGGGCTCCGACTGCCTTAACGAATTGCACAGACCGGGGGACCTTCTACAGCAGAAATGAATTTTCTCACAGGTCTGGAGCATGAAGTTCAAGATCAAGGTGCAGGCTCATTCAGCTCTGGGTGCAGGTGGTCGCCCTCCCCATGGGTGCCCACATGACCTCTCAGTGTGAGCACGGAGAGAGGGCGAGCAAGCTCCCTGCTGTCTCTTCTGATGGGGACACCCCACCGTCACGACCTCGCCTAATCCTAATCACCCCCCAGAGGCCCTGTCTCCTGACCCACGAGGGTCAGGCTTCCAACATATGAATCTGGGCAGGGGTGGGATATAAAATTCACATAGGCTAGAGGACACAGATACAGATGAGATGGAAGAAGGGGCACACTTGGGTGAAATTCCAGTTTGTTCTTCCTTGAAATCAACTCCAGTGACCTCTGCAGAACATAGCTTTCAATTCGTTGTGGAAATATCAGGATTAAGGTGTTTTTTTTTAAAAACCTTTTTTATGGGGCGCCTGGGTGGCTCAGTCGGTTAAGCGTCCGACTTCACCTCAGGTCATGATCTCGCGGTTCGTGGGTTTGAGCCCCGCGTCGGGCTCTGTGCTGACTGCCAGCTCAGAGCCTGGAGCCTGTTTCAGAGTCTGTGACTCCCTCTCTCTCTGACCCTCCCCTGCTCACGCTGTCTCTCTCTCTCTCCTAGAAATAAATAAAACATTAAAAAAATAAACTAAAACCTTTTTTATAAGCTAGCTGATCTTTTTTTGTTGTGGTTTATTTTTTTATTTTGAATGAGAGAGAGAGAGAGGGAGAGCAAGCAAGTGGAGGAGGGCTAGAGAGAGAGTGCCAAGCAGGCTCTGCACAGTCGGTGCAGAGCCCAGATGCCAGGCTCCGACGGACTCAGAGTGAGATCGCGGCCTGAGCAGAAATCAAGAGTCGGGTGCATTACTGACTGAGCCATCTAGGTGCCCCCCACCCTTTTTTTTTCTTAACTTTGTTTGGGTAGATTAGCTTATCTTGTTTTAAAAATCCATGCGCAGATGTGACTGGTTCAAAAAGAATGAACCTACGATTTTTAAAACATGGTTCAGATCCCGTTCGTTCTGCAGCCTCTGAAAGGACCATGGGGGATGTGTGCTTGCTCGCACAGCAGACGAGCACACCCTGCACACCCCATTCTCTCCCAGGAACCTCTGCCTGCAGGGATGCCTTCCATTTTGGGAGCAAATGCTCTCAGGCCCGGTGCTTTGGGCACGAGAACGACTCGATCGTTCTCATGCTGACTGTTGCCCTAGCATGTGCAGGGTCCCCTGGGAAACAGGAGAAGCCTGGCTCCGGGACGTTGGCTCGTGTTGCCCGGGCCAGGACCGAAGACGGCCGCCCCGCCATCGGGAGGGACACACGGTTGCCTCCCTTAAAGCCTGGGTGAACCTCGTGGAGTCACTCCCACGGTGTCGGCGCGGTGTGAGAGCTGCACTTGCGCGGGACGGCAATGCTGAGGCCGCACTCTCCGCCGCGGCGCGGTCAGAGGGACTGGGCTGCCTGCGGGGTCTGCTCTGATGCCTCCGGTTTTATTCTCCTTCCTCCGCGCGTGGGGATGGGTTACCAGGCCTCCGGGGGTGTGTAAAGGAAGGTACCTGTGATGATAAGCACCCTTTCTGCTCTCAGAAAAGCGATCTTTCCTCCTAGACGTTCCCACGGGGCTTCCGAAGCGCCCACGGCCGTGATTACAGTGGTGCGATGATCTGGTTTTCTCGGAAGCGCCTCAGAGTCTTCCTAGGACCAACGAGGGAAATAACGATTTCCTTGCGAATTGAAAGCATCGACGAGAGCGCAGAGGCAGAGCTAGGGTGGGAGGTGGTGAATGAAATATGTTCATCATCTTCCAAAGCATCCGGTTTACACCAGGGGGAAATACCAGTTCAGACGAGCTGTTCCCTCCCCCAGGATGAGTGTCAGGAAGCTCCGTCACCGTGGATACGGACAGAGGAGATGCGCGGCTCCCAGCATGTCACCGTCTCGGAAAAGTCCCCACCGGGATTTGGCCGCAGGGAGCAGAGCACCAACCCCGTGTCTGTGAGGCCAGCACGGGCCCAGCACGGTTCTGTGTCCTGCTCTCTGGGAAGGGGAAGACCAAGAGGCCCCCGCCCCAGGCAGTGTCTGGCATCTGCCAGGAAGCGTCCCCTGGAGAGTGGGCGCTTGGTGACAGGCTCCTATTGCTACCTCGGTTTGCAAGCCGCTCGCCTGGGCTGCTGGTCTTCCGTGTGGTGGGGTCTACGCTGAAACCATCCCGGGAGTAAAAGCCACCCACTGGAGAGGACATGTCACGTGATCGTCCTTCCGTGTCGCACCCACGTGGCACGCAGATCGTGGGTCGGATCAAACTTCTCTTAAATATATCCTTCACTTCGGCTCCCGGCCAAGCACGGACAGCTGGCTTGAGGTGAGGCAGTGTGGCGTCCGTCTTTGTATTTGTAGAAACAAGTCAAGTTCTGGCTGCCGTTCTGAGCCCAGCCTGTTTGGGAAACTCTCCCAGAGCACCGAGGCTTCCTTCACCTCCAAGGCCAGAGTCAAGATTCTCAGACCAGCCCCAAAGAGTGAAGTCCCTACACTCCCTGGCTCCTTGATCCATGATGGAAAACTCCAGGCCCGGCACCCAGGGCGCCCCCAAGTCAGAGAGGTCATGACCCAAGGGACGGCTGGTTTGCATAGCCGCGGGCACGGTGCCACATTTTGGGTGGTTTGGGCCCTGAGCCCTCACACACAAGGGCTGGGAAATAGGGCAGCCAGCACCTCCTCATCAGGAATTAGCCTGCTGATTTCTTTCTTTCTTTTTTATTTTTAAGTTTATTTTTTTTTGAGAGAGAGTACAAGTGGGGGAGGGGGAGAGAGACAGGAGAAGAAGAGAATCCCAAGCAGGCTCCGCGCTGTCAGCACAGAGTCCGATCCGGGGCTCAAACTCACAAACCATGAGATCATGACCTGAGCCGAAGTCGCTTAACCAATTGAGCCACCCAGGGGCCCTTACCCTGCTGATTTCTAAGTGAGTTCAGTCTGGCCTTTCTGCCCACTAAGCCCATGTTAGATCCCACATCCAGCTGCTTGTGCAACTGACCGTGTGGCTCTGGAACTTCAGTGCTTCTTGGAAGTGGCCTCAGGAGTCGGCCACCCATCCCAGATGGGTTTGCCAGGCCCGAGGCAGAACCACCCCTGGGAAATGTGTCCAAAACATGAGTGTGGTAAGAGGTCCCAGATTTGAGGGGGCATGTGTCCTGTCCACGACTGTGCCCACCTGAGCCATGGCACACAATCCACGTGCACACCGGCGGCCTCCCCGTGGTAGCCAGCACCCCTTGGGTGATCTGCTAAGAGGCTGCTAATTGGCAGGTAGGGAGAGTCTCTTGGATTATCTGTCTGGGCCGCATGTAATCAAGGGATCCTTACAAGTGGAGGAGGGAGGCAGCAGTGAGTCAGAGGGACATGTGATGGCGGAAGAAGGCGGGAGGGATGTGATGTTGCTGGTGTGGCAGCCGGAGGAAAGGCAACGAGCTGAGGAAAGAAGGTGCCTCTGGAGGCTAATGAGTCAAGGACACAGATGCTCACCTCGCGCGTCCAGAAAGAAACAGCCCTGGACGCCGTGATTTGAATCCAGCGAGGCCACGTTGGACCTCTGTCCTCCAGAACTGTAAGATGACCCAGTTGTGTGGTTTGGACACACCACATCTGTAGTGTTTGCTACGACAGCAAGAGGAAACTAACAGTACGCGTGCTCTACAGTAACATAATTGGGCATGCTACAATTGCATCAGATGGAGGAAACCAGAGACGTGGTCTGTTGGACCCTCATTGCAGAAATATGTCTGGAGGCCTTTGTTTCAAACCGCATTCTGGGCTCATCGTAGGTTGGTGTGTCTGTAGCCAGAACTCTCTGTCCTGAGGCTACAAGACATGAGTGGCCTCACTGATGCTTGGAGGGCCCTGACGTTGCGGCGTGCGGAGAAGAGGCAGGCTGGTTAAAGCGCAGGAAGGAAGGAAGGTGCTACAGTCTAAGAAGGACAACCTTGCTCTTGGGTAGGAAGTCTCGGCATCCTAGCCGATCATCTTCACTAAGGTTTCCGACTTAGGCATGGAGCCATGTCCTACTGCAATATTAATAAAAAATGCCAACAACATTTTGTCTGGAAGCAGACACACCCACAGCAGAGTTCAATGGGAAAATAGTACTTAAGAGAATTGGGAAAACTGTGACAGCGAAGGGTTCCAAGAACAATAAAGTGATACCTACCAGATGGCGTAACAAAATCTAGGCCTCAGTGGGTGAGGAGAGGAGAAGCCACACCTCCTGACGGAGGGAGAGCACTGTGCGTCGGTGGCCAGAGTCAGCGACCAGGGTGTCCGGTGTCAGTGCTACTCTGCTGTACGTAGAGCTGCCGTGTGTGCTGCCGCTGACTGGTTTTACACTCAGAGCCTAGGGCCCTCTGGCTAGCTGTTACATTTTATAGCCTTGTACACTCTCGGTAAATTACATGAGCATGCAAGCATGCACACACATGCAGACATGCACACACACACACAGGGTCGTCTCCAAACTCTTGTTTTCTATCATATTAAAAATTTTAATGTTTATTTATCTTTAAAAGATACAGAGAGACAGAGCATGAGCAGGGGAGGCGGTGAAGAGAGAGACACACACAGAATCTGAAGCAGGTTCCAGGCTCTGAGCTGTCAGCACAGAGCCCAACACAGGGCTTGAACCCACGAGCTGTGAGATCATGACCTGAGCCGAAGTTGGACGCTCAACAGACTGAGCCCCCAGGGGCCCCAGCCCTTGATTCTGATGTCCCATCTCTGAGCTCTCCTTGTCCGGGCGTTGCCTTCTCTGTTACAAGATATTAATGAAATTTTGGAAGCACTTCCCTTATCGTGATACTAGAATCTAATAGGACTTGGTGACCTCTCTGGTTCCAAGTCATCATGGGGGGAGGTAACTGAAGTGAACAATCCATATCTTAAAATATCTGTGGGTTGGGCGCCAGGGGGGCTCAGTCGCTTAAGCATCTGACTCTTGGTTTCAGTTCAGGTCACGATCTCGCAGTTTGTGGGTCTGAGCTGCACACCAGGCTCTGTGCTGACAGCGTGGAGCCTGCTCAGGATTCTCTCTCTCTCACCCTCTCTCTCTCTGCCCCTTCCCCTGTCTCTCTCTCATCTCTCTCTC
>NW_027527444.1:3181946-3245576 GCF_008692635.1 Crocuta crocuta | reverse complement strand
CTCAAAAAAAAAAAAAAAAAAAAAAGCTTTAAGAGAAATCAAAATATTTGTAGGCTTGGCACTTCAAGTGATATAAACAGAAGGCAGAAAAATCTAAGAATATTTCCAAGCAAGTTCTTCCACGACCTTGCTTCTCTGCATAGATAAGAGGTCTGCACTTAGCATCATCAGTCAGTCATGGCCCCCAGAGGCTGTGGAACATTTCCTCGTCTGCTCACATTCTCTGATTAAAGAATCTTGGCAGTAAATGCAAGACTAAACTTCCAATCAAGACCGCAAATTCACACAAATTTCCTATTTTTAAGATAATTTATTATATACAAAAGAGTATATATATTATAATAATCAGAGATTATGATGAGATACAGTTTTTGAATTCATGCATTCGAAGAATCAGGGACAGTGTGGACCGTGGGCAGTTTTATTGCCCGAGATCTTTTTGAAGTTTTGTATAATGGCCTAGGCTCTATATGATCCTAGAAACACTGCATCATCACTTAATTGTCTCGACTCACTTATACAGAGGTGTCAATCTGCAGAGGACCGAGGCCACATTTTACCATATTTCTGTCTTTCTCATTAGTTACTAGTGTTGCCCTCATAATGGGCATTCCCACACCAATAAAAAATAGCAAATTAACCAACTATCCCTTTAAAGTGTATGTGTTTGGTGAATGCGCCTTCACAGTCCGTGGTTATGAAGCTATAAGAAGCCACCAACTTCGTGATGACCAGTTTCCTCTAACCCCATGATCCCAGGATAAAGGTCCTTGTTCTGCAACATCTGAATAAACTCTATACAAGTAAAACCCATAGAAAAGAAGCACATTTGACAGATTTTGCAAAACCAGTCGATTTTTCTATCGTTTGTGTACAGTTGCCTCAGAATGCTGGGAGATATTTGGTTTGGCTTCTAGCTCCTGTTCCAAATGGATGGGTTGAATTTTAGAATAAACCGGCCAAATGGAACATTCACCTCCTCCAGAGCTGTGTGTGTGTATGTGTGTGTGTGTGCGCACACACACATTGTTACCACAAACAAAGCCTTAAAGCCAATATTCACTCGTCTTGCAGCTGTGGCTATATACTTTAATATGTTCAGAGATAATATTTTATGACCAGACACTGGGATGTACATGATAAGTACTAGGGTATCCTTACTAGGAGCACAGAATGGAATGTTCAAAATAAGGACAAAATATTCCACAAAACTTGGAATTATGATTTCCTACCCTTCAGATGTGCCCAAAATGACTTTTAATTCATCATTTCCTATCCATTCTCAACCTGTCCATGTTGCTTCATTTCCTCCCTCTCATCTGCTTTGTTTGACTTCTCCGGGGCAAGGACGATGTCCGCACTGGAGTGGATTTGGGGGAGGAAAGGGCACTTCATGGGCAAAGTCCGTGGCTGGGAGGTGCAGAGTGAGCAATAACAGGTAAGTTAGGTCAATAAGGTCACCAAAACTGCCTGTGACGACCCACATTCCTGCCTAGGAGCGTGGAAGTGAGGGCTAGTGCCGAAGACGACCCCAGAGAACTCCCAGGACTTGCCTCTTCCATGTGGCGCTGGGTATTTATGGGGAAGTAGGTAGAATTGGGTTACAGGATCGCTCCTTCCCATCCCCGGGCCTCATGCTCAGTGTTGCTTAGAAAAGAAGTTCTTGAAGGCGCTGTTGTAGTTCTTGTTGAAAGCTGTATAGATCAGGGGGTTAAAGAAGGAGTTGGAGTAGCCAAGCCAAAGGAAGATGCTCTTCCAGATGGCGGGGATGTCGCAGGAGCACAGGGGGCTGATGAGCTCCGTGGTGAAGAAGGGGATCCAGCAGAGCGCAAACACCCCGATGAGAATGCCCACCATCAGGGCAGCTTTCTGCTCTTTCTGTTCCCTCCACGTGTCCCCTTCTGTCTGGAAGGTGACGGTGGTGTGGCGGACCGTGAACACCATCTGAGGCTGCGGAGTAGAGGCCTTTGCCTGGAAAAGATAAGGAGAACCTTCATGAAGAGCCACCTTCTTATGCCTGCCAGGCGTGCGTAGGCTGACGCCAGACACTGGGCCCTGCGCATCTACTTGAAGAGGAAGCCCTTGATTGCCGGGTGTGGGGCACTGGCTGCCTGGGGAGCCCACCCTCAGCTGTGAAACCATGGCGACAGAGCTGGTGTTTGCTTACATCTGAGAAGTGGCAGGAAAATGGGAGCATTCATAATAAATATGATGAAGGTGAATTCCCTAGTGCTGCCTCTTCAACGAGGAACAGCTGAAATAAACCAGTCACGCAGGCACTACATGTAATTTAGTGACCAAGGTACACGAGTAATCAAAAGCGTGCTGAATCCTTATCCAACCCTGGTACAATTAAAGCCTCGTGTTCTAAAATCTTCATAACTTTCTGTGTTCGTGTCAATCCACCCTCAAGGAATTTTCTAGAACTCTTCTTCTGGTGTCAGTTTCCCATGACCGTTTGGGACGGTTCGCTCACCAGGACACTTACCTCCCTCAGGGCTTCATGGAAAGCAGACTTTCATTCCCTGGTGGGTGAGACTACAGGGATGTTAGATATCACTCTCCTCAACCCCAGCATTCTGTGACCCCAGTGCATTTGAAAAGGAAGATCCCATAGCTCTCTCTCAATCGCACACAAACTTTTAGGCAAAGGACTAGGTCAGAGGGTCATTCTTGTCAACCTAGCCCTCTTGACTAGTTTATGGCTACATCTACAAATTGGAGTCAAAAGGAATCGACTTATCTGTCATACAGAATAACTAAGGTATAAATAGAAACACTACAGTTAAGGTAATATCACTTGCCATATGAATTCTCAAATTTGCACGATAGCCTTCTTGTTATTTGCTTGAAGAGCAGTGAAACACCAAGTATTGTACAATCAAAAAGAAAATCATAAACATTGGAATAGTTCACAACACTGCAACCCTTAAAGACAGACGTAAAGTGAGAAGTGAAAACCTCTTTCTATACCCCAATCTCACCCCAAGATAAGGCCACGGTAACCTTTCATATATTATTAGTGCATATCTGGTAGTGCATTGCAGGGAATTCATTTACGGAAATGCAACGCAATATTTAGCTTTATTTTTCAGCACAAATGGAGAAACCTACCAATTTCTTAATAAAACTCAAACCCAAAATGACATCAAGGAAGCTATTTTTACCCCTTTTCCAAGGGTGGCAATTGAAGGAGCATTCTGGTCCTGACTTTAAAACCCCTAAAAATTCTCCTCCCTCTCCGTACTTTTTCAGTGGTAACACTGGCCACTCAGGGTTGTGACAGCCCTGTGACCACCCCTTACTTCTCTATAGCACAACTGATATAAAAGAGGAACACTTAAACTAGACTTTGTCAAAGGCTCTGCTTTGACAGTAGAAATAAGTACAGCAACATACTACCAGATATTCTGGCTTTTGAGACATGGGACCCTTTGCGGAACCGACCAACCTTCCCATCTCACGCCCTGTCTGCCTTCCCTGTGACCATTAGCTTTGTCAGACTGACTCCAGAGCCCACACTTAGTCCTTTGTATACTCAAATTCCAGTTGCAAGACACAGTGAGCCCCACAGTGAAACTACCAATGGAAGGTCAACCTTCTGTAAGGATGAGATATACCCCCCACCCCCCGCCGCCATGTTGCACATTATGTCTGTAGGAGTTTCCTATTCCATTATGGAAAAAGTTACAAGGTTTCCGTTCTGGGGAGCCATCTTTCTGAATGGTGGACATGGAGAACATCTGCCTCTTTGGAGACTTTGCCCGTCCGTACGCTCAGATCCAGTCCTACACCCCTAGGGGCTGCCACATCCGGACAGAGCACAGTAGCTCATCATTCGTCTGAGAGATGGGATCACAGTGTCCGACTTTCGCTCAGGTCATGATCTCGCGGTTCGTGGGTTCGAGCCCCACGTCGGGCTCTGTGCTGACTGCCAGCTCAGAGCCTGGAGCCTGTTTCAGTCTGTGACTCCCTCTCTCTCTGACCCTCCCCTGCTCACGCTGTCTCTCTCTCTCCTAGAAATAAATAAAACATTTAAAAAAAAAGTGTAGGATTTGACTATTTCTATAGAAACTCGTCTTGGGAAAGGGAGCTGAGTGTTATAAGAGTTCTATGGAAGCCCATCACTTGAGTCACGGTCCCTGTACAGGAAGGTAAAGTGTCCTACGTGTGGGCCTGCTTTAGGGGCATGTGGCAGTCATACTACAAAACCTTGTGTTCTTCCAGTTCACCCAGGCTCTTGCCGAGGATGAGCTGTTCCCACATAAAACATACATTCAGGGGCGCCTGAATGGCTCAGTCGGTTAAGCATCTGACTTTGGCTCAGGTCATGATCTTGTGGTCTGTGAGTTCGAGCCCCACATCAGGCTCTGTGCTGACAGCTCAGAGCCTACAACCTGCTTCAGATTCTGTATCTCCCTCTCTCTCTCTCTGCCCGTCCCTGTTAATGCTGTCTCTCTTGCTTTCAAATTTAAATAAAACATTAAAAAAATAAAACAACAACAACAAAAAAAAAACCATACCTTCATTGGATCCTCAATAATCGTCTGCTGTGTAATGGTTCTAATGTGGAGGGAAGCACATTCTTAAAGGTAACCCAGGTGGTTTATTTCTAAGTTTGTCTTCAGGGTGACTTTTCCCGTGTCAATAGGGGGTTTCAGCTAAATGCTCCCTCACAGGGGCTACGTGCATGTTCCTTTGTCACTGAGCTGGTAGTACATCAGTGACAAGCCCACGTCCACAGGGCCTTCCAAACAGACTCAAGGGTCCTGTTTTAACCTTCCTTTTTATGTTCCATGGGAACCGCTTAGGGTTCTACTTTAAATTCAAATTAAATATTTTTTCTGAATACTATCTTTTTATGGCTTTCTGTGAGTTAGGAATTATTTAGAAGTTAGTCCTAGAATCCCACATGTCTCAGAGTAGCACATTTTCTAGGACCTCGATGTGAATGTTGGTCATTTTGCTGGGCCTCTCTTCATGCAACATTCAGCACCAACTCACCTGACAGAAGGAAGAAGGTCATGGATTTAAAATGGCTCTTCTAGGTCAGCAGAGGCTCCGCTGGGAGGAGGATCTTTGATGTTGGGGAAGTTTTAGGGTTTTTACTACCTCATGGTTTTTGTGTTGCTCGCCCTGTGGCTTTCTGACTCAGGAACTCCTTAGCTCTTTGCTCCCTGCTAATCAATGATTACAATAAGGCACCTAATTGAGTCTGAGGAATAGAACTCTATTAATTATTCTATCAATTACTCAGCATGCTCATTAGGACT
Source organism: Crocuta crocuta (assembly GCF_008692635.1). NCBI lineage: Eukaryota > Metazoa > Chordata > Mammalia > Carnivora > Hyaenidae > Crocuta > Crocuta crocuta. The sequence goes on along the minus strand of NW_027527444.1, from coordinate 3,240,303 downwards.
TTCACAGAAAAAGAAGTAGTAGGGTAAAAAAAAAAGTGGACATTTAAGCCAAATTAGACTTTTCTTAATCATCTTTGCAGTGCTATTTCATTTAGAGCACACATCTCACAATTTAGGATACACATATAACATTTTTCTCAGTGAACAATTAGCCTCATCTGTCCAAATAAACATGTTCTTTGGGGAACATGTACTTATGTGTCAGAATTCTCATTTTTCGGAAATGGTTATGTACTAAATAATGATTTACTGGCTAATCATAAACCCAGTACATTTCTTTAGTTTCCTCTAACCATTCGGATTTACTTTCCTGTTAATATCACACATAATGAAGAGATTACCATCAACACCAGGTACTGAAACTCAGGGATGAAGATTGTTACCTTAGAAGTGGTTTTGGGTGATTTGGAGGTTAGATCAGCCCACTATCAGCATGGAAGAGGGACAGATGAACCGAGATGCTCAAGCTAGAAATGATCTTACACATTAAGGGGGGCCTCTACACAGGGGAGGGTGAAAACATCCCTCAGACTTCCCAACAAACTTAGGAAGACTGATTGTTCTGTTGCTATGGCAACAAGGAATCTTGTTGTTTAAACATTGACCAGGGACAATCCAGCTCTGTGAATACATACTTGCAAACCATGGCTGCCCTCACTTCTGAACATCAGCCAATTAGGATAGGACTTACCCTGTTAAATGCTCCTCTGAGCACCAATCAATTGACAGCAATCTCACTGAGTAACCTCACCTTGTGGGGATGTCAGTTCACTGCTGTCCAGTCCCTGAACTCCACGCTGTCCCCAGTCGGCATTCTGCTCTGCTCCAGATAATGGTGTTTGGCAAGTATGGTTTTCTCTCACTGTAGGAAGCAGTATGTTTGGCTTTTATTTCCATTTCAGACACTATGTGGTGGTTGTATGATCCTTGGACAGTTCTACAGAGTCCACTGAGATCATTTTGAAGACCCTCCACAGGATGCTTGGACCACAGGTGACAGATGTGTTCACTGGACCTCAGAGTCCAGTTGCACTCAGAATCTGTAGCCAGTTGTGATCGTCTCAACAGCTCCAACCAGCCCCAATGGGCTCTTCTTGCTCTCTGAATTTTGTTATCTAGGACTTGTAACCAAAAGTGTCTTTGGTTAAGGTCTTTAGGCTTAGGTCTTTGATTGGGATGTATACTATTTGGTAATTGACTTAGATCTTTGTGTAAACCAATTATATCTCTTGTCCTAGAGGTGTGCCATTTGGCAAATATGTTTATGCCATTAATGTACTTATTCTACTACTACTTGCTCTGCTTTTGCTATTATTTGTCTATATGTGCAAAGTCTGGTTTCATACGGTGGTTTTGTTTGTTTTTCCTGGAGAGCCTTTCTCTCAGTTGAATATAAAAATATAAAAAAGACTGTTCTGTATGGCATCGGCCTGATAAGCTTCTAATCCGTTCCAGGCTAGACCTGAAGGCTAATATTTTGAGGACTGATAGACTTAACACCAATTTGTGGAAAAGCAATTGATCAAACTTTGTGTTTGGTCCTTTACAAAATTTAAGGACATTCTCTGTCCTCTCAATTTGTGAAAGAATGTCACTTTGTTTAGTTGGTAATCCTGCTCAATGATTGTTGGGTTGGTGATTTCTTGGGTAGCATGGTCTATCTAGGTCAAGGGCTCAACCTTCTCCTTTAGGAACTTTGACTTCCTATTTTAATCTGCTCTATAATCCAAAATCTTGTGCTTTTCTCAACAAATGCCTTTTTGAAAAATTTTGCTTGATAAGGAACTTCTGAGAAGTCAAAATCGATAAATTAATCCAAATAAGAGCCTTAGAAAATTAGGGGGGAAAAAAACAAACAGTAAACAGCTCCTTTATTTAATTGGTATGCTAAGGCCTTAAACAAAATCTTAACTCTAAATAGTCTTAAAGCTTTTGTAACATCCCCACGCTCATCTGCTTTGCACATCTAGGTCTTGTATATTTCTACCTAGTTGCGCCTGACGTCCTAAACGAACTGTCCTTTCTCCAGGGTTTTCTCGGAAATATCAAAGCCACACAGTAAAATTGCCAGATAGGAAGTCAAGTATATAGAATTTCCGTTAAAGCCCTGGCCTCAAGTTAAGAATTATAATTTAGAATTTTCCTAAACTTCAGAGAGAAAGTAAAAATAAAAATTTTATGGAATTTGGAACTTTTTGAGAGTCTTGAACAAAATTCTTATTGTCTTAGACTACAAGTCTGTACCAGCAAGTGAAGTTAATTGAAGTCCCCTCAGATGGGGAAAAACAGACCCTTAAAAGTAGAAGGATAGAAAAGAGAGGAGCTATATAATCCAGCTGTGAAAAATTTAAATATAAAAATATATAAAAATACAAATATAAAATGTAAAAATCAAAAGCCCTTCTTTTAAGGAAAGATTGAGTAGATGTTCCACATTGTAAACTAAATAAAGATAGAAAATAGACTTACAGAAATGTTCAAGCAGTATTCTGGCATAAACCCAGCAGCTGAAGTTAGGGTCTTGCCCTATCTTTCTATAAATGGGCTCAAACTTGAATTAGGGAATTGAATAATAAAAAATACATTGAAATGTGAAATTACCAATTTAGAAAATATCCATTAAGGGACTAGACATTTCCAGATATCCTTAGAAAATAAATTAGCTAGAAAGCAGTACAAGAGATGGTTCTCTAGATGAAACATCCCGAAGGACCTCTGTTTTCAAAGGTTTGGGAGTCCAGACAAGGACCCTTGTGAGTATTGCCAACAGAAAAATCTCTGAAAGAATCAGTGTTCCATACTGGCTAAAAATCAAAATGACTATTATGTAAAATCTGTCCACTGAAGTCCCTCCATGGAAGACCTTACCACTCAACAAATGCCTACCCTTCTAACTTCCAAGGGGAGTTGTCTGTAATTACAGATGTACAACAATACAGTTTTCTTGTTTATACGGGTATCACCATAACTACCATTATCCTCAGAATTATAGAACAACAGATCCTTCAGCCTAAAATTTTACAGTTGTCTGAAAAAGGAAGCAGCAAATTGACTTGAAATAAGTTAAGAGAAAAGAAAGAAAAGAGAACATTTTCTTTAAAAGATGATCAGTTATACCAGATGGTGAAAGAAGATAATGAAAGACACATTTGTGGCTATATAGTAAATTTCTAAAGGCTTGAGGGAGAGTAATCTTCATTAGAGAAATTCAAGCAATGAAAATCTTTAATAATTTTGTGTACCAACTCAAAACTGGTGTTTTAGGATCATTATCAGAAGAATGGCTCTTTGGTCTCTATAACACACCTACAAATTTAATACGTAAGATCTGCTTCCAGATGAAACATGCCTCAGGGCTTGTATGTTATCAGATTATAGCTGATCTACACACGAAAATACGTACACACTGTGTAATTCCAGACATTGTTAAACAAAATGGCAATGGATCTAGAATCCTTGTGGACAAAAGACACCACAGAGAGAAAGATTAATTGGAACAGAATGCATCAAGTCCAGATTGATTCTTCCTAGCTTATCATTAATCTGCCTTTTTGTATAAAGGTGATAACACTGTGCCATGTTCTAGGTGGATGAATCAACAACATGTTGCCTACCGAAGAACTGTTGTATGTTGAAACCCACCCCTTAGTTCAGTAATAAAGGCTTTTTGCCCTTCGCTTCAGAGAAATTACATCACTAAATTAGTCACCACATCTTCAGACCTTATATTAAGCCTTTAATCTTGTTACTATACATAGTCAATCCCTAATGCTAACCAAAACCACCCACGTTTTTCTACTAGTTGATTATGATTCATTGTCACTTTCTTTTTCTCCTATTACCACCCATTGGTTTAACACTAATAATCCATCAACCGTATAATCCTTAGCCAATGAAAGTAAGTCTCATGATTGTGTTTCTGTAACTGAAGAAGTATCCTTGCCCCAAGCAGAATTTTTTCACTCTAATTGGAAATTATAATTACTATTCTTTGTTGATGGGTGTTATACTGAAAATATAAATAATGCACAATAGTCAATTTGATGTATAATAAGTTCAGTCTTTCTCATAAGATACAATTTCTTATCAGAGGCCAAATGTTCAACAACTCAATTGTGGCCATTTCTAGCGCATATAAAATTGCTAAAATAATAGAAGAGAAGGTCTATAAACTAATAACTGGTACACTTTCCAGACAATTCACTTCTTTAACTAGCTATAGAAACACCTTCTTCAGGCATTCTTGAGAAATGAACAACAAATGTGAATTACTCAGCCGGTGACTTAATGCTACCTGAAATAATCCTAAACTGCAGTGTTAGGACTCAGGGAGGATGAGCTCAACATTAGCTGCAGAGAATGTCCAGTAGTAGAAGGGTAGGCGTTGGCTGCTAATCAAGAAGCTTGACCAAGCAGATGAGCACATGAAGAAGACTGTCTGACAATATACCTACAGCTTCACTGAGGTTGATCTCATCTCTTGTACACCTCTGGGCTCTTTATCCCATGCTGAACTCATGCTTCTTCATGTCAATCAAGAAACAAGATTGGTTGGGGGCANCAACCTGCTTCAGATTCTGTATCTCCCTCTCTCTCTCTCTGCCCGTCCCTGTTAATGCTGTCTCTCTTGCTTTCAAATTTAAATAAAACATTAAAAAAATAAAACAACAACAACAACAAAAAAACCATACCTTCATTGGATCCTCAATAATCGTCTGCTGTGTAATGGTTCTAATGTGGAGGGAAGCACATTCTTAAAGGTAACCCAGGTGGTTTATTTCTAAGTTTGTCTTCAGGGTGACTTTTCCCGTGTCAATAGGGGGTTTCAGCTAAATGCTCCCTCACAGGGGCTATGTGCATGTTCCTTTGTCACTGAGCTGGTAGTACATCAGTGNAAAAAAAAATGGTTGGCACAGTAATGTGTACATTGGTTGACACAGTAAATTGTACAGTCTAAGCTCTGGGGGCACAAAAAAACAGTTTAAATATTTTAACCCAAAAAGAACTAACTAATAAAATCACTCCAGATTTGCTTTTGGACAGCCAGGGAGGAGAGTCTACTCACTAACGCTAAGTAAGACTTCATATTGTACCTGGATTAACACTATAGGTGAGATAAAAACTATCTTTAAACTAAAAGAAAAGGCAAACTAGTGGTCTTAGGCAGACACAGGGAATCTTTGGGACTAGCTTTGATCAGGACTAGAAAATCTTGGGTCGTGACTTGGGAGATCTTCCAGTCCCTTCTCATAACGCTTCTACTTGTCTGCCTCAGAGTCGGTCAATGTTCGGTATCCAAAGCTTAAATGCTTCTGCACTGCCCTGTCCTGAGAAATGATTGAAAATTGTTGATTGATATACAAACTGGGCACCAGATCTCCACAGATGAAACTTCATCTTCCAGGAGAATCAACAACAGTGGTCAATATCTGGTTAATCCTTGATGGTCTCTCTCAAAGCTTTGGACCAAGAGTGGGAGCCAGAGAACTAAATGTTCCCACAAACTTAGGACAAGACTGTGTGTTCTATAGGCTAGAGCCAGTCTTAAACTTGGTCTATTGATCAAGGGCAAGTTAACTCAATGGGCTTGTTTTGCAAGCCAACCCAGTAGTCTCAGTCCCAGGTCAACCTGGGTTGGGTTCTCTCCAGTAATCCCCTATTGGGATGTCAACCAATCAACAAATTTACGACTCATACAGATGATGTCAACCCACCTACACCCCTCAAAGTCTCCCATTGTCTGAACTCCACGCTTCCTAAAAATGCTATTTAAGATCAGCATTCCTCTCTGTTCAGAGAGATTGGTGCCTGGCCAGCATGGTTCTGCCATACTCTAGTAAATAATAAATTCAGCACTACCTTTTTATGCCAGATCTTTGGTAGTGTTTTTTTTTTTTTCATCCTTTTTCAAGGGCAAAGCCCATCTCTCGTGTTGCCAAGTCCCATCTCAATGTCTGACGTAGGTTAGGTTCTCAGTAATGTCTTTAGAGAAAACTCAGCAGATAAAGAAGGAAGAAGTATTATGTTTCCCTGGGTAACACAGCCTGTTGGTGGTAGAACTGTATTTAGAAATTTTGGCACCTGCTACCATGGAGAAACCAGGAGACCTGGTTTGTAGTTAACCCTTCACAGTAACATGAGGACAGAGATAGTCTCATATTGTATGTGGAACCCTGGATCATTTGGAGGTCTTGCGAAGCCAAGACAAATCATTTTTTTAAAGTTATCTGGCAGAGAAAGAGAATGAAATAGTGCAGACAAGTGTATAAAGGAAAGCACAAAGATGTCACAATGCTTTGTTTTTGCTGTCTCCAGAGCAGAGCAGCGAAAGCCTGCATCGCTTTGCAGTAAGCTTCACAAGAAATACTGTGACTGCTCTCCTTTTAAAGCTGTATTTGGTACTGATTGTAAACCGTTTACCTGGATAAGCATCCTGCAGAAGAGCATCCGTGTAAGGAGGACCCTGGAAGGTGATCAGTCCTCTTGTTCCTGACCTGGGCTTGGCGGGGGGTGGGGGAGATTCTTACACACATGGAAGTTCGAGACAGTTTGGTGCTGTGAGCACTCTTAGCCAACAGCACTCCTCGTTCAGTTTAGAAATCTAATAGGTCAGGGTTTCCCAAATTTGGGACTACTGTCATTTTGGCCTGAATTATTTTTTGTGGGGGCTGTCCTGTCCACTGTACAATGTTTAGCCCCACCCATCCCTTGCCTCTACATACTAGATGCTGTTAGAACTCTCCCCCAAACTTTGATAATCAGAAATGTCTCCGGACATTCCAAATGGTCCCTAGAGGGGCAAATCACCCCTGGTTGATACCTTGGTTCTAGATAAAAGGACAGGCAGCCTCTGACCCTCTTTTCCTTCTTTCTTCCAGAATGCTGCACTCTCTCCTCCATTACCTACACCTCTGGTCCCTCTAAGCTTGATTGACTGGTTATTGTTGGAATTAGCTACTGATCAGGAAAACACGATCATATTACAGCGCCCACAGCAGGTGTCTATCTCCCTCACTGGAGGGAACTTTCATGGGCACAGATGATGTCTTGTTCATTGTTTCACTCCCACCACCATCTCTATAGCTTGACGTGCTTAATTGAATTTATGTTGTTGTCTAGAGCCCATGACAGAAAACGGGGCTGTGTAGATTTCCAACCTCACTTAAATAGGTGAATTAGGCTCAAGAGATCACCTTGGCAAGGAGTTGGTCGGGGGTGGGGAGGGGCAATCCCCACATCCAATGGGTTCAGTTGTCATATATTTCCTGAATCGAAATCCGGGTCAGATTACTAAGAGTTAATAAGAAACAGGAAAGCGTGGTGGAGAGGGAACCAGAAGAAAACCCTCACTGTTGCTGTAGTGATTGNCCCCCATAGCTTGTCTGGGAAGGCAAACAGGTGGCCCTCAGCTGCACACAGGAGCCTGCCAGGGCTGGGGCTAGACCCAGAAAGCAGCACCACGGGCAGTGATGGCGCATAACAGACGCAGGCTCTGAGACAGGCGAAGATCTTTAATCTCCCACCAGGCGAAGAGGATGCTGCAGAATCCCGGATACTAATCCAGGAGACACTATATTTTGCAAAGCTAGTTGCTTTAATCTGCAAAGAAAAAAGCAGACTGGGTTGAAACATGAATTTGCTTTGCCCGATGTTTGACAATCTTTCTGCTAAGGCACCTTACCATCTGTCCCTTCCTTCCTCATCAAACAGCTCACTCCAAGGCCAGGAAGCTGCAAGGTTGTCTAGTAAAATAGCCCCAGACACCTACTTCTTGAGACCTCCTGAAGGGTGTGATAGAGTCACAGAATTTTAGAGCCAAATGGGACCCTGTGGAAGGATGTAGTCCAAACCCCTCATTTCACATATGGGAAAAAAAAAATCCATCAGAGATGCTAAAGGCCATTTTAGCTCTGTGATACTGAGCACGTTGGAGCAAAATCAGCCTCTGGGGCTTTCTTCAGCTCCCCCAGTCTACCCTTTCCCCTTTCCCCCCACCCCTCCCCCCGAAAGAAAACTCAAAAGCTCACTTCCTACAAACTTTCAACTCGGCGCGCTGGCGATAACGCCGGTCCGAGTGCCAGTGAAGTATTTGCAAGCGTCGAAGACACCCACCTCGGCAGCCTCCGCTATGGGCGAGGCGCTGCTGGTTTCCCTGGGGCCCACGCGGAACCTGGCCGCCTTGTAGATCTTCCAGTACACGAAGAGCACGACGNAGGGCCCGGGGCTCACCTGGCACTCCTCGCTGTCCTCGGAGTAGGTCTCCCCCCAGCCGAAGAGCAGCGGCGCCAGGGAGATCACGGCCGACAGCGCCCAGGTGAGCACGATCATGACGTTGGAGACGCGCCTGCGGGTGCGCAGGGTGTAGCCCAGGTGGCGGGTGATGGACCAGTAGCGGTCCAGCGCGATGGCCGTCACGTTCCAGATGCTGGCCGTGCAGCAGAGCACGTCGCAGGCGATCCACAGCTGGCACAGCCGCCTGCCCAGCTGCCAGCGCCGCCCGGACAGCTCGTGCACCAGGCTCAGGGGCATGACCAGAGCGGCCACCAGCACGTCCGAGATGGCCATGGACGCCACCAAGTTGTGCGGAACGCGATGGAAGGTGCGCACACGGAGAATGGTGGCCAGCACCAGCAGGTTCCAGGAGAACGTTGCCGCCACCAGGAAGCCCAGCAAGGTCAGAACCAGCACGCCGAAGACGGAGAGGAGGGCGCTGGGGCGCGAGTCTTCGGAGGCGCCCAGGCTGCTGTGGTTGGTCTCCCAAGGGGCGGGGGTGGAGAGGGAAGAGTGGGTCAGGTTCAGGGGCGAATCCATCTCTGGGTCAGGAGGCCCGCCCAGGGCGTGCGCAGAAGGGGGCTTCAGGAAGGACGGTGGCCACGGCGCCCGGAGCCACCCCGGGTGTTTGCAGCCGTGGCTGGTGGCAGGGTCGGTCTCTGGATTGTCCACGAAAGTGGCCCCAACCCCCTGCCGGCGAGCCTACGTGGGAGACGGTGTGGCGGAGAGGGGGCGCTGGGCTGCGTCTCGCAGCCACGGCCGCCTAAGCTGTCACATGCCCAGGCTTTCACCCCGGCAGAGACAGCAGTCTGGCGGTGCCGAGCTGGGCATCTCAGGGGGCGGGGGGCGGGGGGCCGGGCGCCCCCGCGCGTGCGGGTGCCGGAGAGGGTGCCGGTGCGTCAGGGCAGGGCTCTCTCCAGGCAGCGGCTGCAGCCTCAGCTCCGGGCCAGGAAGCCAAGCCGGGACCTGCCTTCTGCTCTCCCCTCCCTCCTCCGGCCTCGCCCCGTCCCCAAGCCCCTCCCCGTCTGGGGCTGCGGCTTCGGGGCGCGGAACACGGATCTACCTTATCACAGTGGGGACCCAGGCTGCGTCGGCGTCAGCTGACGCGGCGCCTCTGCCCGCCTCCCGCGGGCGCGGGCGCTGTCCGTGGTCCTGCCGCCCTGACCCCTGGGCGCGGGGCCCTGCTTCCCGAGATGGGCTTTCCTCGTGGCTCCGGTTTACCAGCGAACTTTCCTTGAAACATTCCTGTAGCCACCCCCTGCCCACGGCCCTCTAGGGGAGGCCCACATACCTCCAGTGGGTCCTCAGCTTTCCGCAGGTGCTCACATTTTGTCTGTGTGTTTCAAGTTAAGGGTCTAAGATGAGATCGCTGGCTTTCCAACTACTGAAGATTTCAGCACATTGTCGCATCCTTCCCACACAATGCCCAGGGCTTCCCTGAAAGGGTAGTTCTCCTTTAAAGAGAAAAGGCAAGAGAGTATGTACTGCTGTTCCTAGAGATGGTTGAGGCATTGGAGCTAGAACGTTTAAACTATTTCCTCAGAATCATAGAAAAGCTGCACAGTCTTTTCAGTGGGCCCTGTTAGATTTGCTCCCCGTGAAGGGAAACACTGGACACAAGTTATTATAAAAACTCCATCTCACTGGGGAAAAAAAAAGGGAGCATTTAACTCTTTCCCTGCACATACACACATGACCATATATACATCCATTGTAATTGCAAAAATATCAAAAGGTCCTACCCAGAAGTTATGACGTAAAGCACTTTGCAAAGAGAGACACGATATACAAGATAAAATAAACTAAGAAAACCAATATGACAGCAAGGAATATAAGATAGTGTTAAGCATTTTTAAAGTACATACATGAGGCATTATGTTTTTTAATTTTTTTAAAATTTGTTTCTAGGAGAGAGAGAGAGAGACAGCGTGAGCAGGGGAGGGTCAGAGAGAGAGGGAGTCACAGACTGAAACAGGCTCCAGGCTCTGAGCTGGCAGTCAGCACAGAGCCCGACGTGGGGCTCGAACCCACGAACCGCGAGATCATGACCTGAGCGAAAGTCGGACGCTTAACCGACTAAGCCACCCAGGCGCCCCCATACATCAGGCATTATGAAGTCCCGTACATTCACAAGGTTGGTCACAAATTTGGTCAAAAGCTTTTTAGCTATTTGAAAATGAGAAATATGGGTTTTTAAAAAATGTTTTTAATGTTTATTACTTTTGAGAGAGAGAGAAAGAGAGAGAGAGCAAGGGAAGGGCAAAGAGAGAGGGAGACACAGAATCAGAAGCAGGCTCCAGGCTCTGAGGTGCCAGCAGAGAGCCCAACATGGGGCTTGAACCCACAGACCATGAGATCATGACCTGAGCTGAAGTCAGCTGCTTAACTGACTGAGGGCCCCAGGTGCCCCAGAGAAATATGTTTTGTTAGAAGATTCAGTTTCTAACCGAGTACAGTAAGCAGAGGAGAATGCACTGGGAAGAGACAAACTTCTCCATTGGGGCCCATAACAGAGAATGCTGTTGGGAAATGTTGAGGAGAATATTCTTCATTAAATACTAGATTATTCACAGAGCTGCTTCACCAAACCTCCCTTAAACACACCTGATGGTGGCTGCCTATGTACAGTGCTACTGTGTGTGGCTCTAGTCAAGGGAAAGCTTGTGCTCACTCAGGGCCCATTACTTTCTCGGAGCCATAGGACCAGCTGGGATGAAATGCAAACCATGGACCTCCATCTTTGAGACAAATACTCTGAACAATTCTGGGGCCCATGACCTGGAATAATGGGTGAGCTGCACAGCCAGTAGGCAGCAGGACTTGGTGATGGTATCTCCGGATACAGATCTGGAAAGGCATCATGGGATGTGAGTATATTCCCCCACTGGCACTGTGCGCTACAGATAGCTGTCTGCATTCATTGTGAAGTGAGATGCTGTCAAAGAAGAGACCAAGCCAGGGGTGACTTGAGGGTGTTTTGTAAAAACTGGAGTGTCATATGGGTAAGAATGAAGTCAAATGCTCTCAAAAAGAAGAAGTCCAATGGAGTATTTCCAGAACTCTCTTCTTCTTCTTCCTCTTCTTCTTCTTCTTCTTCTTCTTCTTCTTCTTCCTCTTCTTCTTCTTCTTCTTCCTCTTCTTCTTCTTCTTCTTCCTCTTCTTCTTCTTCTTCTTCTTCCTCTTCTTCTTCTTCTTCTTCCTCTTCCTCTTCTTCCTCTTCTTCTTCTTCCTCTTCTTCCTCTTCCTCCTCTTCCTCTTCTTCCTCTTCTTCTTCTTCCTCTTCTTCTTCTTCTTCTTCTTCTTCAGAAATTCTGATCTATCTCTTCTAGAAACTCAAAGAGGAATCAGAGATTCCAGTTTTTTATCTTAGAGCATTGTCATAATTTTACCCTGAAAAAGATGTAAACAGTTATACAACTGCCGCCTGTCATGAAGCAGCTCTGAAATAGGAGTTTTGAGGAATGGAATTTCCTGGCATACCACTTGGGGGATGAAGTATGTCCCCTTCTCCCTCAAAATTCTTGTGTTGAAGTACTAACCTCCAGTACCTCAAAACATGACTGTATTTGGAAAGAGGGTTTTTTTTTTTCTTTAAATGTTTTATTTATTTCTGGGAGATAAAGAGAGAGACAGCGTGAGCAGGGAGGGTCATAGAGAGAGAGAGTCACAGACTCTGAAACAGGCTCCAGGCTCTGAGCTGGCAGTCAGCACAGAGCCCGACGCGGGGCTCGAACCCACTAACCGCGAGGTCATGACCTAAGCGAAAGTCCGACACTTAACCGACTAAGCCACCCAGGCGCCCCGGAAAGAGGGTTTTTAAAAAGATGATGAAGTTAGTCAGAGACTCCTAGGGTGAATCAGACTGGTGTCTTCATAGGAAAAGGAAATTTGGACACACAAAAGGACACCAGAAATGTGCACACACAGAAGGAAACCATGTGGGAACACAGCAAAAGGGTGACCATCTGTGAACCAAAGAGGCCTCAGGAGAAGCCAAACTTGATGACACCTTGATCTTGGAATTCTGGCCTTCAGAACTGTGAAAGAAAAACAGTAAATTGCTGTTGCTTAAGCCACTTAGTGGGTGGTATTCTGTTATGGCAGCTCTAGCCAATGAATATACCATCCAACAAAAGATACAACCAAAATGATATACTATGGGGGAATTTATAAACACAATGACAAATTAAGGGACATATCTACTAAAACACATCTTTATAACATGTAGTTTGTGCTCATTCTAGGAATAATTAGACGCAAGTTCTATTGTCTACTAAAGTTACTTATGACTTGTGATTAAGCCATATCATTGGCATATATAGAGATGCTTATTTTACATGTTTTTTATAATGGGAAGGTATGTATCCCTATTTGATTCAATTATAAACTAAAATTCTTTTTTTTTTTTTGAGAGAGTGAGATATAAAGTAAGTGGGGGACAGAATCCCAAGCAGGCTCCGCACCATCAGTGCAGAGCCTGATGCAGGACTCCAACTCACAAACCTGAGCCAAAATCAAAAATCAGATACTTAACCAATTGAGCCACCCATGAGCCCCCAAACTAAGATTCTTAATTACAAGTTTAAAGTGAGAAAAAATTAGGGCACCTGGGTGGCTCAGTCAGTTAAGCGTCCGACTTTGGCTCAGGTCATGATCTCACGGTTCATGGGTTCAAGCCCCGCGTCGGCCTCTGTGCTGACGGCTAACTCAGAGCCTGGAGCCTATTTCAGATTTTGCATCTCCCTCTCTCTCTGACCCTCCCCTGCTCACGCTGTCTCTCTCTCTCTCAGAAATAAAACATTTAAAAATTAAAAAAACATAAAATGAGAAAAAATTGGAAATGCAGAACATAACCTTATTTTACCCTGCTTGCAAGGATGGGAGGGATAAGATATTTTCCTACCCACCAAACCATCACAATTTTATGAGATCAATAAATCATTAAAGCATCATTGTTATTATATAAAATCCATATTATAAACCAGGTATCAGATAAGTATCCCTGTATGGTCACACTTCAAAAAGAAAATTAAGGAATTGTTATCCCTACTTTATAATTGAGGAAATGGAATCCTGGAGATGAAGGAACTTGCCCAAAACCACATGAAATTTTTAAAATACTTATTTATTTTTGAGAGAGAGAGAAAGAGAAGGTTAGAGAGGGAGGGAGACATAGAATCTGAAGCAGGCTCCAGGCTCTGAGCTGTCAGCACAGAGTTCAATGAGGGGCTCAAACTCCCGAACCTTGAGATCATGACCTGAGCTGAAGTCGGATGCTTAACAGACTGAGCCACCCAGGTGCCCCCCAAGTCTGTGTTCTTAATTGGTATGTTTTATATACATATAAATCAGGATTTCACAACAGTTATAAGCTAAGCCTTGGTCTTACTGCTAAAACAAAATACCACAGACTGTGACTTAAATGACATTGACCTGCTCACAGTTATGGAATCTGGCATTCTGACATCAGAGTCTCATCATGGGCAGGTTCTGATGAGGGGTCTTTTCTGGCTTGCAGATAGTTGAGAGATAGAGAGAGAGAGAAAGAAAGAGAGACAGAGACAGACAGACAGAGAAAGAGAGCTTTCTCTTTTAAAGCCACAGTCCTGTTGGATAAGGCACCTCATGATCTCATTTAACTTTCTAAAGACTATCTCCAGATATTGTCACATTGGGGTTTAGGGTTTCAATACATGAATGGGGGGGGGGTACAATTCCATCCTTAGCATCCTTAAGAGATTATTTCATGGTAAGAGAAAGACCAAAACTATTTACAGAACTCAATGTTATTCCCAACCAATTTTTCCAAAGGTGATCGAAAATAAAAATAACCAGAGGAGCCAGTCTGAATGGCCTGAAGGCTTACCTACTCCATATGCTTAGCAATGACCAGAAAAGCCCAGGCTTGATGTTTGGTTAAGAAGGAAATGGAAATGTATTATGGATGGGATGACAAGATGCATCCAGGCCACAATTGAAGAGACAGTGGTCCCCGCACATTTAAAACAACTGCTTACACCTATTTATATACAAAATGTCTATTGTTTTATTCATCTAGTATACTTCACAGTATAAAACAACCACACATCACAAAAGACTTAAAGCTAAGGAACAAGGTGCTGTCAGCTGGCGCAGATCTTACTTTTCGTTCAGGATGTCTCAAGCTCCATACATAAACCAAAAGAATAAACCTGCTAGTCACAATCCAGATTATATATGATAGAGTGTATTTGTTTCCTTTTTCAATGGGTAAAAGGGCACAAATGGAAATTATTTTCAGCCTAAACTCACAAATGTGGGAACGTACCTAGTTTGGAGACCACTAACTATGGGCTATTCTCTGGGTACATCATCGTAGGGCAATACACACAGACCTGGTCAGAGAGTACATGTATCAAGGGTGACAGGTCATCATTCAGAGCAGCTCCAGGCCAATAAACCACTGCTAAACTCTTTCACCTTGAGCACAAACTACTGGCATGTCATTCCATGTCTTCCCGAATGAATTACATGAACTGGTTGATTACCCTAGTCATTGGCAATTCATTAGGCTGAATAATTAATTTCTCAAGTCAGACAACTTTTCTTTTTTGTTGGTTTCCTATCACACCCAACAAAGAGCCTAAAATGTATTAGGCTCCATAAATATTTGTCGGAAGAAAACAAACTCAGAAAAAATTATGACCTCCCCCTAAATTACTGGTGTTTGTGTTTAATGTAGGCACTGTTAAGGCCATCTGAGTGGAAACATGGTAATATAAAAATGAAGTTAACTTCTAACCTCAGAGCAGGGATGCTGTACTATTTTTTAAAGCCTAGTTATTCTGAAGAAGGTGAAGTCAGGGATAAGAAGATGCTAAATTGTTATTGAAACCGTATAAAATAAGATTAGGACCCAGGGGTGGAAGTGGCACTTCTTGGATAATATAATGCTCCTCCCATAATTACTGCAACAAATAACAAGGCCATAGGGGCAGGTGGGAGGGGCCAATTCACAGTGAGCTATGGAGATGGTGAAAAGAACATAGTGACCCTTGAGTCTAGGTAGATGGGCAGCTGGTCAGAGTACTGCTTAAGGTATGCATTTAAAATAGATCCAGCACGGATGATGAGGAGGCTGATAGTAGTTAGCCTAATAAAGAGACACAATTTTCTTCCCAGTCATCACACCTAAACCACCTCTCAGGCCCAGAACCCACGGACCGGAGAAGCCAGGTGCCTACAATGAGGGACCCTACAATGCAGTACTAAGTGTACTCAGAAACATCCTCGGTCCTTCCCCAAAGAACTGACAGCTATAATCACAGGTAACTGTGCACAGAGGAAAGGAAATTTCTAGACTTTCTGAGGACTGTTGGACACAGTCTGAATTGACACCAATATTTAGGAATCCAAAGAGTTACTGTGGCCTTCTCATTACAGCAGGAGTGATTGGATGCCAGCCAATAAACGGAGGCCCGGTCAAGGGCCAGATCAGAGTGGATGCACTGGGTCAGTGGCCCGTACCCAGTGCTATTTCTCCACTTCCCCAGTATAAGATTAGAACGCATTTGTGGTAGTTGGCAGGACCCCACATGGGTTTGTTGAGCCGTGGGGGTAAAAGCCATTATTTATTTTTTATTTTTTTTTAATGTTTTATTTATTTCTAGGGGAGAGAGAGAGAGAGAGAGACAGCATGAGCAGGGGAGGGTCAGAGAGAGAGGGAGTCACAGACTCTGAAACAGGCTCCAGGCTCTGAGCTGGCAGTCAGCACAGAGCCCGACGCGGGGCTCGAACCCACGAACCGCGAGATCATGACCTGAGCGAAAGTCGGACGCTCAACCGACTAAGCCACCCAGGCGCCCCTGGTAAAAGCCATTATAATAGGGAAGGCCAAACGGAGTCTCCAAAACTCCTCCCCGCAACCGGCAGCCAAGACGCCAAATAACAACACGGCTGAAGGGAAATGACAGAGATTATCACCTCCCCGTCGCATCCACATGCAAGTCCTCACTTAATCCCTATAACGTCAGCTGGCCCTCTGCAGACAGCGATCTACTACAAACCGAATCAAGCATTATTAGCCTTGCTGGTCCGGCCGAATTGGCATGCCTACTGGTGTGGATTAACACAGCTTTCGGTAGCCAGTGTGCAGCCACTGGTCTGGTCACCGAGCTATTTTCCGTTCCCGTCAGACAGGAGAATCAAAGCAGTTCAAACACGCACTTGGAACAGCCAACGGCAAACATTTATGCTCTTGCTCCGGGGCTACGTTAACGTCCCCTCTTGCTGTCATGAAAAACGGGCAGAAGGACCCTGGATCCTCTAGGCGAACAGTTTTCAAAGTTTCAGTCCATAACCCCCCAGGCGCCCCTCAGGCCCTTTCAGCAGGTCTACAAGGTCAAAGCTATTTTCACAATAACATTACAACACGGTTGGCTTTTTTCACTGGGTTGACATTTTCACTGAGGGTGCGGAAGCAGCGGTGTGCAAACCTGAGAGCGAGCACCGGAGCGCACTTCAGAGCAGTGTGGTGAGAGGGTCACGGGCACTCACAGGTGGAAAACTGAAGAAAAATCTGCCAGCTTCACTGAAGAATGTCCTAAGGAAGCAGCAATTATATTAAATTATATTACTATAAATAATAAATTATACTTAAAAGTAATACTATATGTAATACTATATAGCATGTTTACACTATAAGTAATCTATTATATCAATAGATTAAATTATATATTATTAATTATATTAAATCTTGACCTTTGAGTACATATCTTTTTTTTTAACATTTTTATTCATTTTTGAGAGAGAGAGGGACAGAGAGCTAGTAGGGGAGGGTCAGAGAGAGAGGGAGGCGCAGAATGCCAAGCAGGCTGACGGCTCAGAGCCTGACCCAGGACTTGAACCCACGAACTATGAGATCATGACAGGAGCTGAAGTCAGAGGCTTAACCAACTGAGCCACCCAGATGCGCCAAGATTCTTTTGGGTCTTAAGCTGAGAGAGACGGAGACACAGAATCCAAAGCAGGCTCTAGGCTCCGAGCTGTCAGCACAGAGCCCGACGTGAGGCTCGAACCCATGAACTGTGAGATCATGACCTGAGCCGGACTTGGATGCTTAACTGACTGAGCCACCCAGGCGCCCCTGAGTACACAACTTTTTAAAAGTCAATGTTACAAATGGGAAGGCACGCATACGGCATTTCCAGGATGCACTGAAAGAAGACGGTTGTCTGAAGGAAAAGCATACATGTGATCGTTTGATTTGAACTAACAGCTTTTTTTTTTTTAAATAAAACACGATTTTTACTTGAATGAACTACTGACAGGTAACCAGCCATCATTATTGAGTCTTGGGTATTTGGTAGATATTTTCTCAAAATGAATGAAGTGAGCCTTCACTTCAGGAAAAACGACCAATAGTGTTTGTTGCCCATAATAAAACGTGAGCTTTCGAGTGAAAATTAGAATCTTGGAAAACTCATAACCACCACTGTCAACTTGACAGCTTCCCAATACTTAAAGACCTTTCTGATGAGATGGGTGGTGAGATTAACAAGTGTGAGTTTTTGACATTATAAAATGAAATGTGTCCACACCTTGGATATCTGAATAGTTCAGTGAGCCGATGACCAGTGCATGATATTGTGCAATTAGAAGGGGATAAAAGATCTGTTTCTAAAAGCAAAATAGACCAATGGGCTTTAATCTAACAGAATACAAAAAGCGCATGGTACGATTTCAGATTCCACTTTACAACAAACCTTTAAGAAACTACCATTTATTGAGTTTCGACATAGTATCACAAAAAATATCCATAATTATCTGAAAAGACTATTAAGACATCCCTCCACTTTTCAGCTATATATTCTTATGAGGTTAGATTTTCTTCATAAACCTAAACCAAAATAACATACCACAACAGATGGTGTGCAGAAACAGATAGGAGATCCTAGCTGTTTTGAAAAGATTTGCAAGAATGTTAAACAATGCCACTCAAAATTTTTGTTGGAAAGTAGTCATCTTTTCCTAAAGCTATGCCATTTATGTAACATGTAATGGGTTCATTATTTTTAACAGATGGATACACAGATGTGTTTGAAATTTGTCCATTTAAAACTATATTCCAGTAAATATACGTAGATATAACTCATGTAAACAAAATCTCTCTGGGATACTCATAATTCTGAAGACTATAAAGGAATCCTGAGACCAAAATTGAGAATTGCCATCATTGGCATTCATCAGAATATCACCTTGGTCCGCTGTGTTAGTGCAGAATGTTAATAGAACTGGGTGGCAATTTGTTAGTCCTTGGTAAAGGACGTGGGCTACGTAGGGTGGAAGTGACCCTTTGGAAACCCGGGCAGCTGCTGTATCAGTGACGATGTCACGGGTCCAGTTGTCTCGGCCTTGGTAGGACATTCTTTCCAATGTAAAAAGAAAAATGACTGCCTCTGGGATGTCCCACTAAAAGCGAAGCGAACTGCATGGTAGGCATTGTGGATGCCACAGGCAGCGTATTCTATGCTTGAGAATCCTGCTCTGATTCCTCCGTCCGGGGACACGCAGAGGCTGCCTGCTCTGTTTGGGGCTAAGAGCAGGAAGGGGATCTGTCCCAGGGCTTCTGGAGGCAGGGAAAGTAGCCCTCCTGCGTGGGCCTTGAGACGTGGCCAATTTTATGGTAGGAGGCGTACCTGGGATGGGGGAGACTCTGTGCAGACTTCGTAGCGAACGCCAATAAAAGAGTCACAGTGCAAACTCCTAGGGTTCTGATGCAAAGTCATGCCGTCTGCACAGAAAGCGTCCTTGGAAAAGCAGCTTGCGGTGTGCCAGGGCCTGAGCGGAGACAGAGCAGCTGAGCAGGAGACCTGAGTGGGGACAGAACCGGCTCTCACCACCCTGATCTGGTTCATGCAGACCCGCCTGCAAGATGGGGCGGGCTCAGTAGCAAGACAACGCAAAGATGGAGGTGTTCTGGAGCAGAGCGAGAGACGCCAGGAAGCTCCATGAGCAGATGCCCTAGACCGCCCTGTCATCTGTCATCTTGGTGTGCGCAAAGCTGTGGCCACATGACTGGCGAACAGGGTGTGAGAGAAGCTGCGAGTGCCTCACCCATGGGTCACCTTGGGGCCGCTGCCGGTGACACAGTATCTCCCAACGGGTGGAGCTCTGGGCGGCGTACCCCATTATCCGCTTCGTGTGGAAAGAGAAATGGCCCAAAGTAAGAATATACAGAGACTCATGAGCAGGGTCTAAAGACCTTGGAATGCAAGATTGGGAAGAAGTTGGTCTGTGGAAGCAGCATGTGGATGAACCAAAGGGAACAACACGCAAAATGGGAACATCTCTCTTTTTAAATTACTTTTCACGTGCTCCCGAGGGCAACCACACAGAACGAAATACTGATGGCAGAATGGCGCAGCCAGCTGGGGACTGGCTGGGGACCGTCACTGGCCGACCCAGTGCAGGATAACAGTTGCACGAGGGCGCCATGGTGGAAGGGAAGAAAACTATGCACGCGCAAGACGGTACAGGCTCCCTCCCACCAAGCCTGATTTAGTCACGGTCACTGCCTCGCATCCAACCTGCCAGTTGCAGAGGCCAATCCTGAGCCCCCAGATTAGTACCATCCCTTGAGGAGATCAACTGGTCACTTGCACAGTGTCCCACCCTGACTCCCTGGGAACCAGCCACCGGCCAAGGGCACTTATCCATCTGCAAGTGTGGATGCGTCCTTCCTGCCTGCAGGCGTCAGCCAGCACCACCCTCCAAGGACTCCCCTCCATGCCGGTCCTCTGATACAGCATTCCACAGGCCAGCCTACCGAACCAGCTCTATCGTCCTGGGCGTAGGACCTTATCCGTGGACGTCCATGCGTAAATTAGCATATTCACCTTGGACTACTACCCCGCACCATAGATGAGCAGGCTGCACTATGTACAACAGGGATGGGTCTCTCAGACAGAATTCTGAGCAAAGACTGAGAGACACAGAATTCTACTGAATACGGATTTTCATGTGTACAATTCTACTAACAGGAAAATGCCTCTAGGGCCTCAGAAATCAGGGTGGTTAGCTGTGGTCTGGGGGGACAGTGACGAGAAGGGGGTAGTGCTCTAGTTCTTACTGGCTACCCAGGCGTGCCTGCCTTGTGAAGTTCTTTCAAACGTACATATTATGCTTTTTGCATATATTATGCCTTAATAAAAAAAAAATTCAACGATAAGAATAGCTCAGTATCTTCCAGAACAGCTCAGTATCTTCCGGTTTAAAATGGTCTCTTTCAGGGGCCCCCAGGGGGCTCAGTCCATTAAGCAGCTAACTCTTGGTTTTGGCTCAGGTTATGATTTCTCGTTTTTGTGAGTTTAAGCCCGGTATCAGGCTCAGTGCTGGCAGCTTGGAGCCTGCTTGGGTCTCTCTCTCTCCCTCTCTCTCTCTGTCCCTCCCCCACTCGAGCTGTCTCTGCTCCCTCAAAATAAACAAAAACTTTAATTAAAAAAAATTGTCTCTTTCAGATTAATGATGCCCTCCAGCAATAACTGCCTTCAGCAGCATGGAGAGCTTATGATGGTCCTGAGACCATTTGTATACAACTATTGCAGATGTCACACATTTTGCTCCTCTGTACAATATTACATTCTGCCCTGCTTCAGCAGATCATTTAAAATCACAATGCCATATGCCTATGACAACCATACGCCGCTTTACGTATTATTTTGCAGCCTTTTTAAAGTTATCGTAGGAGCCAAGAATGCGGTTAGCTACAGGTAACTGATGAGCAGTGGCCCTAATTGGGAGCATCACATGAGTGGTCCCAGGTTAGAGCTGTGACAGCAGTACCACCAAGGACTCAGCTCTATCTTCACACCCCACCGTCCCCTGCACGCTGCCTGCTGCACATCCAAGGGCCTCGCCCGTGAACGAGAAGAAAGGAAAGTCTCAGAAAGGACGACAGGGGCTCCTGGAAGCTCAGTTGGTTAAGCATCTAACTTGATTTTGGCTCAGGTCATGATCTCAGGGCTGGTGACCTGGAGCCCTGAGTCAGGCTCTGTGGTGACAGTGCAGAGCCTGCTTGGGATTCTCTCTCTCTGCTGCTCTCTCTCAAAATAAATAAATAAACTTAAAAAAAAAGAAGAAGAAGGGCAACTTTCTGCTCAGCTCTGCCTGTGCATTCGCACCTAAACCAGGGAACTAGGAACGCGGACTTCTCCCCAGACCGCCTCCACGGTAGCCTTCTACTTCTGTTTTATTGGCAAGAATTGTATGACATGGCCGATGCCTGCTACAAACGGGGCTGGGAAATTTCATATTTAGCTTTCTGGTTTGTGTAGCAGAGAAAGGAGAGGACAAGGTGGGGTCGGGAATGAGCACCTTTAAGTGGGGAATCTTAAAATCATTGCCCCTCTATCATGGGCTTTTTCCTGCTTTTAAATAATGATGCTGTATTATACATCTTGCTCTTTTACTATATACTCGTAGCACTCATCAGTTCTAGAACGCTCAGAGTCCTCACCCCTAAGATCCACAAAGTGGGGCTGGCAAAGTGGGCTCTGTATTGCCAGGGGACAGCAGTAACACTCTCACGAGGTAGGGGCGTTACCCTTTTGTGTCCACGCCCATGGCGTCCATCCTGCAGATCAGCCGAACGGCGTTGGCCTCAGGAGCTAAGGAAGAAACTGTGTATTCAACGGCTTCAGGCACGTGCTTCAGATTTGGTCTGTGCTCAGCAGATAATCAGTCAGGTGTCTTGTTCAAGAACCAAGAGCCATGTCTGCATTGGAACTCTGAACGGGCGTGTTGCCGTCGGCATCGCTGTCTTGGGGCCCCGGCCCTCTCTGCGCCCAATTACGCTTTATGTGCCGCAGGGGTTTTTAAGCCAATCGAGAAATCAAAGCTGAGCCTGCTGGGGTCCCACCACCCACTGCTGCTCCCCGCAGCTGTTTGTCTGACCCTGAACCTACCTGGGCCAGTTGTAGCTACTCAGGTTAATCTCCAGGTGTTACTACGACAGCTTCCCAAGAATAACTACTGAGCCTTTTAAAGGTAAAACAGAAGTAGATCTTTCTGTAAGAAGCGGTATTTTTTGAGGTCCATAATGGTGTTACAAGTAAAAATTCTTGTTTTATGTTTTTTTCCCCTCTTAGATCATGAAACTTCTCTTTGGATGGTCGTTCCCCTAGAAATGTAAATGTCCTTTTAAAAAAATCTGTCTGAAGCCCACGTTGTTAATTAACATGTTTGTGAGAACCGCTTCCTAACATTTTAGCCAGACCACGAGATCTGATGGCTGACCTTGGTTCTCTTGTGGCCAGGAAGACTTGCAGGGGTCACTTAAAGGTTTTGGGTCTTGGTGACATGGATACAATAATTCTGGTAGGCTGCATGGGAACGGTTTTATGGATTCACCACCCATGGGTTAACCGTGCTGTAAAGTCTTCATGAACCACCCACCCCCCTTGGTTGTGCTTAGAGTAAGGCTGCACGGACTGGCCCTCCTACCCTGGGTCGTGGCGTCCTCGGAGCCACCTGTCCCACTCTGAAATGACAATCTCACCTTTGGATGGCAGTGACAGTCCTGGGCCACCGATTCAGCTGTAAACTCTGACTGGCTGCTCCTCCTCCAATGCGGAGGCAGCAGAGACTCTGTTTACGGACCTCTTGTCTGGCTCTGTGGAGCCCTCCTTTTGGTTAGTCCTGTCTCGGGTCTGCCCAGCCTGGTCTTAGCAAGAATCCTGCTGAGTCACCCCGCCCACCCTGGAGGTCCGATCAAGCTCCTCCTCCCCACTTGGCCTGTCCTCCGCCACGTTGGCAAGCGACCCCCATCCTGGGTGCCTCCTCTTAGTGGTTTCCATCCCCTGACCCTTCAGTCTGCTCCTTGGCTAGAAAGTCCCAGCTGTCTTTGAGGCGTTCAGAGCCGGGCCCCATCTCTCTCCTCTTTTGAAAAACTCTTCCTTACTGTTTTAACAAGGGTCGGAGTAACTTTTCTCTCACAGAGATTGGGCAGGCAGATGTTGGGGTGACCAACCATCGCAGTTTGCTCTGGCCTGAGGGTTTTCCCAGGATGCAGGGCTCTCCGGTTACAGGACTGGTGGTCACCCCAGAGCTTACGTGCAGTAACGGTACCCTACACTCGATCCCACTTGGTGCAGCTGTCCTGAGCAAGTCCTAAAGAGAGGTTGGAGAAGATCTGCCAAACTTTGGACGCTCCTTGGATTTAGCTTGTGGGTGGCACCGGAAGGCAGGTGAATGCCGTAGGCTGAGTCACTCTATGGATCAGGGACCAGGGAGGCAGGAAGCTGAAAACCAGGGGACACATAGAGTGACGGGTGAAGAAGTCAGGCAACCCAGGTCTGAGTCTTGGTAAACCCAGAGACACAAGATATACCACACTTGCAACTGGAGAGATCACCTTTCTCCCACAATTTATTTTGAAAAATGTCCAAGCTTCTGGAAAAGTTGAAGGAATAATAAAATTAGAATGCAAAAATCATAACCTAGGTTCACCTGTCTTTCTCACACACGTGCACATATGTGTGTATATGTATGTATTTGTATATGTATGCATATTTCACCCTTTTATACACACAGACGCATACACACTTACCACCAAAGACATCTTATGAGGCTTGAATTTGCAAAGCATTCCTGATACAGAACATGAATTAACAATGAGCATAACTGCTGTGCTAAAAGCAAATTAAGACACGAAGAGGTGCCCAGTCTCACATGCAGATGGGGAAATACTGTAGTTTACTTTCTTGAATCTTTTTCATTTTTCTAATTTGATGGGTAAAGAATAGCATAACATCCAAAGTTGGTGAGAGCGTAGGGAAATGAACAATCCTGTACATTGCTGAGAGTAATGAACATTGCTCATGGAAATGTAAGTTAATTTTGGGAGGAAATAATCTAGGGGGATCTACTAAAATTAACAGTACATATTTTGTGACCCAGCAATCCTTCTCTGATAATCAGTATCCAAATTTACACAAATAAAAACACCAGCTCTTAATTGTTGTATAAAGCTCTTTATTGCTGTGTTCTTCATGAGGGCAAAAAACTAGAGATATCTCTGTAGGTGGGCATTCAGGTTATGGCTCAATTAATTATGGTAGAACCACGATATGAACTATATAACTTTTTAAAGTTAGAAGTATCCATATTAACTCGGAGACATGCCATGATATATTAAGTGGAAGCTAGTTGTGGAATTACATTTTTTAAGTAAAAATGGACAGAAATATTCATGATTGTGTTTTGCTTATCTGTATAAGTAGAGAAAGGTAGAGAAGATACACTAATTTTCTGTTATTGTGGCCGCAAGAATCCTATTCCTTTCCCTAAGATAAACCCCCAGTGATGGAGGGGTAATTGTCATTCATCACTGTAGACGCTTGATCGAGGAACAAGAAATTGAGACACCTGCCTATTCTGGAGGTACTGAAAGACTCAAAGCCTTTCTGTCAGTGCCATGGTGTAAAGAGAGGATAGGCATCAACCCATGTTTGACAGATTCATTTCTCCCTTTGACTTTGAACCTTGAGAGAAGGGTACAAGTGTGGAAGAAATGGTTGTCTTTTATTTACCCTGGTGCTTGGGGACCGCTTGTAGGCTAGCAGGTCCTGTCCCAACTACTTTTCCTCGCCTATCGAGAGCTGGCTTCATGCCTGTCCATTTTCATGCTTGCAGCTCTGGTCTTGCATTTTATAGCTAGACTCTCCTGCAGCAGCATTTGAACTCTCCATGGCTTACAATCTTTTCTAACTCACACACCACTTCCACTATGAGGCGCTCCTTGTGGTCACTCAGGGACCCAGGCTAACGGAGAGTTTGGACTTTATGAAGTGGGAATGTTTAAGGGCACCTGGGTGGCTCAGTCGGTCAAGTGTCTGACTCTTGATCTCGGCTCAGGTTATAGTCTCATGGTTTGTGAGTTTGAGCCATGCAGCAGGCTCTGCACTGATGGTGCGGGGCCTGCTTGGAATTCTCTTTGTCTCTCTCTCCCTCTCAAAATGAATACAATTTAAAAAATAAATAAAAGCATGACCTTATTTAAAAGCTTTTGGTGGGGGGGCACCTGGGTGGCTCAGTCAGTTAAACATCCAACTCTTGATTTTGGCTACAGACATGATCTCACACTTTGTGGGTTCAAGCCCTGTATTGGGATTCTCTTTCTCCCTCTCTCTGCACCTCCCCTGCTCGCAACCCCCCCACCTCAAATAAATAAATAAGCACTAAAAAAAATGCTTTTGGAAGACCCAATAAAGAGATGTTGAATATATAAGGGAGAGAAGGCATAAGTGATATCCAATTCATGATGTATGCAGGTGGCATAACACCTAAAGCTTCAGAGTCAGAAGGAAAGTTTCTCTGTTCTCACCCAAAAAGAGGGCAGAAAGTTGTATACGCACATGAATGCATATATCACAGACCCTGAATCCTGGTCTAACCAGAGAAGCGGAGCAAACACGAGATATATAAGGAATTCATTATAGCAACTGAACCTCACACAGTTGTGGAGCTGACTGAACCGCCTGGGTGAGGCTGTTGCTTCTGCAACCAGTCATGCTGTCATAGCTGGAATCTACAACTTCCTTTTCCCACTGCCCATTTTGTAATTTTTTTTGCCCGTAGCAAGCATCTGGGCTAGTCATGGGTTGTCATAGCTCTCCGCTGGATCTAATCACAGGGCACGGGAGAACAAAGGGTCCCCTGTACTCCAGATAGATGTGGAGTTGTAAGTGGTAAGAACAGGGGTAGACAAGTCAGGAAGGCAGCAGTAGATGGTCCCAAATTATTACTGGGTGGAATGAGAGAAAAACAGGCCTGGGAACTTGATGCAAGGGAATAGAGTACAATCGAGAGACATTAAGTGGCAATATGAAGAGGCAGGCCTTATTTTTTCTTTTTTGTTGATAGGTGTGGACATCTGAACAAATATGTAATTACTACAAATAAACCTATTACTACAAGATGCAAGGTGAAAGCAGTCATGTTTCTCCGGATTTAAGCCTTCCTCTGGCATGCTTTACCTTACCAACCCTAACTTCCCCAAGGCTCCCATCTGAGCACCAAAGAAATGAAGAGCACTGATAATTCCAAGTCAATGAAGACAGAAGAGAGGATCGTAGGGCACCAAGGAAGAAAATGAGGACGAGTATATGGGGAA
Organism: Crocuta crocuta; assembly: GCF_008692635.1. Lineage (NCBI taxonomy): Eukaryota > Metazoa > Chordata > Mammalia > Carnivora > Hyaenidae > Crocuta > Crocuta crocuta. The sequence continues at coordinate 3,213,881 of NW_027527444.1, read as the reverse complement.
GGGAAATCTTGAGATGGCCCCGCTCAAGTCCCTGCAAAGCCTCTCTGTTTTACTTGTAGTTTTGGATCTTCACTCAGCATCAAGAAGCTTGGAATTAGGGGCGCCTGGGTGGCTCAGTTGGCTAAGCGTCCGACTTCAACTCAGGTCATGATCTCACGGTTTGTGGTTCGAACCCCACGTCGGGCTCTGTGCTGACAGCTCAGAGCCTGGAGCTGCTTCAGATTCTGTGTCTCCTTCTCCCTCTGACCCTCCTCTGCTCCTGCTGTCTCTATCTCTCTCAAAAATAAATAAAACATTAAAAAATTAAAAAAAAAAGCCTGGAATTAATCATTTAATATCTGAAAATATCTGATTCAGGAAATAAGCAACCATTCCCAGGATGGGTTCCGAGAAGGTGCTGCCCAGAACAGGCTATAGCAAACACCAATGGGTTGAGTTTCAAGTGCACTAATCTCTGATGAATCTTTCTGTAAATACTACTGGTAACGAGGGTATAAATGGGGCTGCTTTCTCCGGTTCCAATAAACATGTAGATGAATGGAATAAAATCCATAAATTACAAAGCTTAAAATTCAGCGTTTATGATGTTATGACACACATCCTCCAATATGCTGAAAATTTCCCGTAGCAATGGAACGCGGAACTCAGCACCATCTGCATGTTGCTCTAATGTTTTGTGCTTCTGTGGAATTTCTCAGAGCTGCCACACATAGGCAACTAGGTTAAGCAAATTCTCCCACTCAGAAACATGTTAGAATTATCCAGAACTCTGTTAAATCACTCAATAATTGAAGGGAGTTCCTGGGCCAAGAATTCTGAAAGTAAATTGCTTTTGTGTCCATGGAGTTGCTCTCTGCTTTTCATGGGCACTTTCCTTTCTCTCCACGGTGATGGAGCAGACTCTTCTGAGTACGTGAGCAAGACAAGAGCAAGAATAGACGTACCCTCAACACTGACCCCTCGAGTGAGTTTTGCTTATGTTACAAATGAAATAGCAGAAAGACACTGCCACCCAGTTGAAGAACACCAGCTGTTTATTTCCTGCCATTTTCTTTCTGATTCATCTTCCATGCTCCCAACTGGTAAGCCACTTCCCATGGACTCTTTGAAGGAATAGCGTGTGCTCAAGGAAAGAAGATGAACTGATTTAAACGGAGTCCAGAGTTACTTGTAAACCCTGCCTAGGAAACAGGGGATAGTATTCGAACTTTGATGTCACTGGGTTTTTAGTATCTTAGAAATGTGTCCATAGAACAGACTGGGAATAGAAAGTCCATAAACAAAGACTGATACTTCTTTAGATTCATAGTCCCTAGATTTGTTCTAAGCCTAAGGTCCAAAATACTTGTTCCTGTTAGGAAATGAAAAAAGAAAAAAGGTATTTAACTCACTTAAGGAGCCACATAATTTTGTGACTGTTTTCTCTTTGTGAACATGTTCGCAAGAACAGTTATCACATGTAGAAATGTCTGGCTTTTATTTGGTAATCAAAATGGTTTATTAATATCTTAGAAAAATGTCCCTCAATTCCCCATACTTATCTTGACAGACACTAAATTATTTTAACGTCTTTTATTAGTGCTCTTTTTTCCACGCGCGCCACTAGACAATAGGCATTTATATTCAATACACTATGAACACATTTCACCAAGACTTTACTCATTTTCACCTGTGCCGTGTTAATAAGCCTCAAACAGCTCGGTCAGGTCTCAGCAGCTGGCACTGCGCCCCCACTGAGTATCACAAACCGAAAAATGATTATTTGGGGAGGCTTCATAATTATACTAAGATGAAAACGTTGGCAGCCAGGAGATACATATTTTTCAAGATTTGAGAGAAAATTTAATGAAAGTGCCACAAACATATTACTTAGGATGATGATTTGCACTTAATATGAGGCCCTTTTCTCTCTGGATTTCAAAGTCTGGACTAATTAATTAGCCCTAATCTCCCTGTTTTCCTGATGGTCAAGCATTCAGACAGACCCCCGGAGAGCACGGAGTTATCTGAGTGAAGCAGAAAGCGTAGACCAGGGCTGCGAGGCTGGTGGCTTAGTTCACACCTGTTGGGTGTCAGTCTTTGTTTCTTCCACTTTCAAGTTTGTAACCCTGGAGCCCTGCTACCTTCTCCTCACCCCAACCCTGAGTAGGCAAACCAAGGCCCAAAGGCTAAATCTGGCCCACCGCCTGTTTTGGCAAATAAAGCTCTACTGGAACACAGCCTTGCTCACTGGTAAGCACACTGTCTATGGTGCTTTCACGCTGCAGCAGCCACGGTAAGAAATCAAAACAGACTTTATGGATCATAAGGCCTGAAATGTTTTCTCCCTGGCCTTTCACAAAAAAAGACTTTGCTGACCCAAGACCTAACCTTTCTGAACACTTCCCTATCTGTAAAATAAAACCCAACAGCCAATAACATAGCAACTTCATGAGAAGAATTAAGTTTTAAATTTGTGTAATTGATGATTGTCCTTAATGGTGCCTCAAAACCAGGGTGAAGAATCCTTAGCAATGGTATTAATTCATTCAAAGGACAGCCATCTACTCTTTAAATATGTGTCCACTGACCACTTGATATCAGGCACCATATTAAACGGTGGGGGAAATACATGTTGAGGGAAATAAGACTTGTTTCAGTTAGTAGTGGAGGGTTTATGTGGGGATGGGGTGTGAGATGAAGAAATATTTCAGAATAAAGTCTTTTTGGTATTTTCGATATAGGTGTTGGAATGAAGGTAAGCTCTCGCGTTCAGGTTCCCTCCCTCCCTTGTTGTACTCCTTGCCCTGAAAATTGTTCACAGACAAAAAAAAAAAAGAAAATTGTTCACAGACGTATCACACAAGCCATTATAGTGGGTTGAGATAAATTCTCATGTTTGATTGGCTTAGTCATCCTTGATCCATCACCAAAGAGCCTCCACTGACATGACTTATTTGTAATCATAAATGGAAGGAACAAAAAAATTCTATCTCAAGGCCTGAGAGATGTTTCAAGAAATGGGCACTCAAGCTTGGCCATGGGAAGAGGAGGTAAGGTCTGCGTAGGTGTGTGATTGGAGGTCATTCCAGATGGAGAGATAGACAGTCTGTAGAAAGCCATGGAGGTGAGAAAGTTCTGGCCGTGCTTGAAGAGAGTAGTCCAGTTTGGTGGGAAGAGAGCATGAATGATGGGGAGTAGTAGCTATAAGCCTGGAGTGCTCAGGTCTGGGGAATAAGGATGGGGTGTATGTCAAAGAGTAATAGGTGATTATGGAGCTCACGGAAGGCAGGCTAGTGGGATTGAACTTCGCTTCACAGGCGGTGAGAAGCTACGGTGAGTGGGGGGCCAGAGCAAGGGGCACCGTGCAGCGGCACTTCCAGAGTACTGTAGACCCAGAGTACTGCTATGCCTGCTGTACACTGAACACGGCCAGTATTTTCCAAATGGGATCAAACGAAAGACCAGCTTCTACTCTTTCAGTTTGAGCCCTCATGATAGACAGATTCTGATCTATGAGAAATATGGGCGATTGTTTCTTCCTACACAGTTTCCCCTGAAGGTCTTTAATCTGCTTCTCACTACTGCCTTTCAGAGGCCCGCCCACAGCATCGTCCTCACGGTCAGAGTTGCTGTGTCGCCACGTTGGTTCTGGGCCAGGCCTCTGCTGAGGCCGCTGCTCCCAGCAGGAACGGGTTGTCTTCGTCTTCCTATTATCCTTCAGGCCCTCTCTACAAGGTTCTCCCGCATCATCCCACGCTCCACAGCATCGCTCCGCTATGAATTCTGTCGCTCTGCACTACTCACGTTGGCATTGATTCTAGAATGGAACCCAGTCATTCCATGGGTGTGTCCGGACTGCTGAGCCAGGCCTACCTGTGGTGCACCTGACGGCTCAACTGAAGCAAATTTCCTATAATCAGGCTACTTTGTTCTACTGCATATGTTAGGTGTGCGTCTAAAACCACACCACCTCCCAAGCCTTCCTCAGGTAGCGTCATGGGCTTGGCCCAGGTAGTGGTGGCGCTATGCACAAGTAGCAATGAAGACGCATGAAGAAATGAGCAGCTGAGTCCTGTCTCCATTAGTCTCTCCATGGCAGGGGACAGATTACCCAAATCCGTGTTCAAATGCACTTCCTAAGTGGCACAAAGAAACTTTCAGCCATTGTATGGATACAGCCTCATTCGTGTTCTCCAAAAAGGAATTATTTAGCCTTTCTTTGTATGTCACTTCTTTAAAACATCGTTACCCACAAACTGCTTAGATCTACACAAACAGGCCTATGTGATTTCCACAAGCCATGGGGATATTAGACTATGATTTGACTATGTCTTCCCAAATGCCATTGAGGTAGTCCATTAACAAGTCTGAGGAAAACCTGAATATTTTAAGTGTTTCATTCATATGGGTGATAATTTCAGAAAGTCTCCTTTCCACTGTAATTATCTAGCATTCTTCAAAGCTTCATGATTATTTTATTGCCATGAACTAGGACTATTTCTTATAAAATCTTACGTTCTAGGATATTTTTTAAATAAAGGATGTAGCCGCTGAGCTTTGATAGAAATTATGGAATCCTGACCCGTTTTTACACGTACTGTGTTTCAAAACAAGTGGGAAACAGCCTTTGCATGTGCCCAATATGTCACCTAAAGTCCCCTTCAGCCTGTCCTGTTCTTGCTGCTGATCGTCAAGCAGTAACTGTAAAACTTGGCGATATTCCCTTTTGTCATAAGCTTTCCAATTATTGAAAATTAAGTAACTCCCAATGGAGGAGAAATCATTAAATATATAGTAAATAATGAGGTTAATTAATTTAACCCCTTCTAATTAGGAAACTAATTAAATCAGAAAATTAAAACTGACACAAGACATTAAAATCGGTAAGTTCTGAACTTAGATGTAACAATCACTTCTTCGTCTTCAGCCAATTCCAAAGGAGGAATAGGTGTTAGCCACTAAAATATATCAGTGGACTATTTTACATCAATACAAGGCTATATTTTCCATACCATAGATATTACTTTTAGATATATACCTTTCTTCTACTTCGATTGTATGTGAAATTAAACCTTGTTCCTTTTGAGGTTTTTCAAAGAATGAATTAAAGTCCAAGAGGACAGATTTAGCCCAAATTCTGCTCATAAGTGTGATCCCAGGAAAGTTACTTGAGTTCTCTGGGCCTCAGTTTTCTCACACTAGGAGTATTCTTTTCAAGAGGGGAGATTGATCGAGGAATGACTCAGGGAGTTACAGCCAGCTCGTGGTGATCTTTGCCAGTGTGACAGGGTACAGAACCAGGTCCTCACTCGGGGTCTTTATTAAGTAGTTGGTAAACTGGGAGATAGACTCAACTCTCTCTCCCACTTTAGACTGTCATGCCAGTCAATATGGGCATCGGGCGTACATTTCTAACCTCGGGAGAAAGTCTCGGGGTCAGAGCAGCATGGAGAATAAGGTGTGGTGCCCAGGTGTCATTGGCAGTACTGTTTCTCAGCTTAAAAATCTCGAAGCAGGTATCCTGGTAGAAGTGTTTGGCCTCTCCATCCATTGTCCTCATACTACGTGCAACTGCCAAGAGCACGGGGCGCTGCGGTCAAGGTCCTGCTGTGAGCCCTCTCTGGGGAGATAGGACAATACAGATTTCCAAAAGCCCGCACCCAAAGTCATCTTGATGAAGAGGAGTGCTTTGATAGACACTTGATCTCACCTACGGAAGGTGCATGGCCCCAATTTGCGGGGGGTCTTCCAAATTTCAGGGCCTTCTTGCTTCGGTGTATACTCCCTGCGGCTGGCACCTGTGAACACTGACAGAAATGAAGTATAGCCGCTGACCAAGGTGGCTGTCATCAAGTGCTAGTAGCCGCTGAGAGGGCATACTTTCTTCCCCCAAACGTGAATGTTTAACTCGTCCATTTTAACTACTATACATGGACGTGTTCTAGTTTCTTGGTGAGTTAAGGCCGTTCAGTGCCTCGCGTCAAATGCTCAGTACTACTCACAATGACACAGTTCAAAGGCCAGAAAGGAAGCAACAGTTAATCCTACAACCAGCCGGCCCCAAAGTACTTAACTTTGAGTAGCTAGTAAGCTGTTTTCTCCTATCACCACAGCTGCAGGATTATTCTATACCTCAAAGTCAACAATCTGCTCTGGTGTGTGTGTGGGCGGGGGGGGACGGGGAGGGGGAGGTCCAGGATCTTCATATACTGAACATAGCTTATTTGTTTTGTATTGTTCCCCATTTTTCCTTGTATCAAGTAATCAATGACATTATCCGAAATGTGCAACTTTGGACCCAGCAATGCCAGCATTCTGACCTCACATGCCTTGTCTGTGACTTCCCCCTCCGAGAATCAATCACTTCCTTCTTATCCACTCCATCCAAGGAGGTTTCCCCTGGTATCCTGGCACATGGGCACCCCTTCTCTAAATCTCTGCTGCGTTTATCCTTAACTCCAGTAGTGCCAGGCTCCTGTATCCCAACTATTTAAGTTTCTTAGGGCAGACATAATATCTCACTTGAAACAAAACAATTCGCAATGCCCCCATCAGGTTCTTATGTCCGCTGTATCAGCCAGTGCAACTCAAGCCACACACTCAAATTAGGACTATCTGGGAAAGTTGGTTTGTAAAGACACTCCTCATGAAGGCGCAGGAGGGATGCATGGATAATGAAAGAAAGAGCCTAGGTCTTTCCTAGGGATGAGAAGGCCGGGTGGCCAGAACCCGGAAGGAGAGAGTTGTACACAACAGGTTCCTTTGCGAGCTCAAGTCAACTTGACTCGGAAGTTGGGGAATAAACAGCCCAGTCTTCTGCCTCCCGTCGCCTCTCAACCCCACTGGGTTTCCCTGTTACCGAATTCATCTGGAAGGGCAGAGAACGAGGGAGACTATACAGTCCAGTCAGCGTGCTGGGACCGAGATAGTCAAGAACCCTAATCAACAAATACCTACTGAGTACATGTTTTTTAAAAAGTATCTAACAACTCTTTTATTTTTTAAAGTTTATTTTGAGAGAGAGAGAGCGTGCACAAGTGGGGAGGGGCAGAGAGAGAGAGAGAGAGAGAGGGAATCCCACGCAGGTTTTGCACTATCAGCACAGAGCCCAATGCAGGGCTTGAACTCATGAATCCATGAGATCGTGACCTGAGGTAAAATCAAGAGTTGTAAACTTAACCAACCGAGCCACCCAGGGGCCCCTGTTTTATGTTGTATCACGTTCTTTAATCTTAATTTGTAGATTTTTTTCTTTGAAAACTAAAAATGGTAGAAGCTGGCAAGATGCTAACAATCCCATTTTCTTTTCCTGGATACAGAGAAGACAACATTTCCCAGCCTCCCTTGTGGTTTAGATTGGGGTCACAAGACTCAGTTTTGGCCAATGGAAGTAGTTGGATGCAGAAGCATGCTGCTCTTTCCAGGCCCGGCCATAGGAACTCCTGCATGATGTTCTCTGTGCTTTCTCCTGGTCTGTACAGCTGAAAGCAAAGGGCTCTCAGACAGCAAAGTCACATGATGACAGAAGCCCTGAGCCCCCATTTGGAAGAAGGTTGTTTGAGCAAGCCACCGAGTTGTGTGCGAGAAAATTTCAATGTGGAATGTAATTTGTTACATCATCTTAGCCTCCATTTCTCCATAGCAGCAGTGTAGACAGTCTGCACAGGTGTATCCTGTTGTGGGGGTGCTCCTGGCACTCGGAGATGTTTCACAGCTCCCTGGCCTCTATCCACAAGATGCCACTAGCATCCCCACCTCTAGTCATGATATTCAAAAATGTCTCCAGACATTGCTAAGTGCCCCCTTGGGGAACAAAACCGCCCATAGTCAAGAACCAGTGACCTAAGTCCTCTTGAATAATGCACCCACTGTATGCTAGGCACCGTGCTCGGAGAGATGGGGAACAGGTATGGGCCAGTTTCTGACTGAAAAACACAGAACAGTATATAGTGCATTACACACGCATGTGTATTTTAAGATGACTGCTTCCCTGAAGCACTGTAATTGCCAAATTAGAAACAAATGTGCAATACCGAATTGATTAAATGCAAGTACTTTAAAAATGGAGTATGGTTGGGGTGCCTGGGTGCCTCAGCCGGTTAAGTGTCAGACTTTAGCTCAGGTCTTGATATTGTGATTTGTGAGTTTGAGTCCCGCGTTGGGGTCCATGCTGACAGCTCAGAGCCTGGAGCCTGTTTTGGATTCTGTCTCCCTCTCTGCTCCTCCCCTGCTCGCACTCACTCTCTCTCAAAAATAGGTAAACATTTAAAAAAAATTATTAAAAAAACAGTATGGCGTATCCATTAAATAATGCAGATCTATTATTTATCGACAAGGAGGTACAATTCTTTTTGTTAAGTGGCAACAGAAGAGCATGGGTGGTATCGTTTTTTTAAGGATGGGACAATGCAAGGATTTCCAGTATTGATTCTGGGGATGGGATTGGGATGATTTACTTTTTTTTTTCTTGTTTTCTAATTTCTTAAGTTTATTTATTCTGAAAAAGTGTGCGAGCGTGTGCACACAGAGGAGGGGAAGAGAGAGAAAGAGAGAGAGAGAAAATCCCAGGTAGGCTCCACACTGTCAGCACAGAACCCAATTTGGGGTTTAAACTCACCAACCATGAGATAATGACCTGAGCTGAGATCAAGAGTTAGATGCTTAGCCAGCTGAGTCACCCAGGTGCCCCTTGTGTTTTCTAGTTTGCATACACTAAACAGCTAGATGACTGCTGGTGGCAAGTGTGCTCTGAGCTGACTGCACCTCTCCCATAAATTTAGAAGTAACACCATTTTGGTCCCAGGTTCTTCTGTGATGAAATGGCTTGTTTGTGCCTCTGACATAAGCATTTCCTTTCAGGGAAAAGGATAAAGGCTGTAGTCTATAACCCCAAACGAAAGGTTTACTAAACACTGCTAATATCTAACTCTAAGGGGTGTGTGACCAGTTTAACAGAATACGAGAACAGGGCTGAGATTGCTGTCCACAACATAGAGATGTGCTTTTATTTAAAAATTTTTTAAAAATGTTTTTATTTATTTCTGAGAGAGAGAGAGAGAGTGAGCGCAGGTCAGACAGAGAGGGAGATATAGAATCTGAAACAGGCTCCAGGCTCTGAGCTGTCAGCACAGAGCTCAAAGCGGGGCTCAATCCCACGAACCGCGAGATCATGACCTGAGCCGAAGTCGGGCGCTTAACCGACTGAGCCACCCAGGCGCCCCAGAGATGTGCTTTTAAAAAGCCATTAGGAAATACTATTTTTTTTTTTTTTAAATTTTTAAAAATGTTTTTATTTATTTCTGAGAGAGAGAGAGAGAGTGAGCGCAGGTCAGACAGAGAGGGAGATATAGAATCTGAAACAGGCTCCAGGCTCTGAGCTGTCAACAGAGCCCGACGCGGGGCTAGAACCCATGAACCGTGAGATCATGACCTGAGCCTAAGTAGTAGGACCAAGTGAGCCACTCAACTGCCCCTGGAAATACTGTTCTAAATAACGCCTCGCGCTCCCACTAGTAGGTACAGCTTAAGTATTCCCAACTCTACTTTTGCTTTTTCAACCTCACGTTTCACATTTTTTGTAGCCTCTGGTTATCTAACTTGCAAAATAAAAAATGAGAAACGTATTACCCTATTTACCAAATTAGCATCAGTCTGTTTATTCTCCGAAGGCTACCATCAACAAAACGACCATGCTTTGAACTTAGTTGGGAGAAGTGTAAAAATATGTTTTTTCAGTTTATTTTGATAGAGACAGAGAGAAAGAGCGCGAGAGCACTAGCAGGGGAGGGGCAGCGAGGGAGAGAGAGAATCCCAAGCAGGCTCCGTGCTGTCAGCACAGAGCCCGAATCTGGGGCTTGAACTCATGAAACGTGAGATCATGACTTGAGCTGGAATCAAGAGTTGGACACAACTGACGGAGCCACTGCGAGGAGTGTACAAATGTCAATGCGCAGTGCCACATTTGAGGATGGTACCTGCATCCAAGTTAAAGAAATGTAAGGCGTCTCTTCAATGAACAGACATTGTTAGCTCCCTGAACAGGGTCATCTTCAAAGCGCCACAGAAATGGATGAGAAGTGTCTACTGTGAAGAAAATACAGCAGTCTCAACGTGGTATTCTTCTTCTATAATTTGGAACATGGACATCTTAGAGAAATGAACGATTGGTGAAAACCATTTTTGAGTTTTAGTGCCAATTTTGAGATTGAACTGTCACTTTGCCTTTCGGCAGATGGGTTCTTCTTGATGACTCCATTCGAGGGTCTGGCAGACTTCCTCAGAACACCCACCATCCACACGAAATCAGATTTCCTTTTACTCTTTGCTGGCAGTACACACTCCAGGAACACACCCTTTGCTGCGCTCCTGACCCCGGGTCGACCCGCCGCTGGTGCCCTGGTGCGGGGAGGCCAGCAGTGCGCACCACGGGACTCTGCACAGTTCGAACACCCAGGGTGCCCTGCAGCTTTGACAGGCCAATGAGCTTTTAGATTGTGCAGATTTAAACTAAATAGCTTAGTTCCATAATCTGCCTTATTGAATCATTTAAGTCACAGTATGGTAAAGGTCTCCTGCTACATGTTACAAGTTCTTTCCTAACTTAGAAAATAAAATCCCTGTTTAAGTCTTTAAAAAAATTACGGGCTTAGTTGGTGTTTTAATGGAAGGAGAGCTAAGGAAAGAAGGAAAGTCCTCTCACAGACAAGAGGGGGTGCGAACTGGGGTTCGGTATTTGGACTAATTTATTGCACCGACCGTTAAGAGCGAACATATAACGCTCACAAGCCCGACATCACACACCCCGGCGGCTGTACACGGGAGCTGGAGGTGGATTGTTTCTGTAACGGCGCCGGGGCCGCAGCGCGGGAAGGCGGGACCGCGCGCACCTCCGCCTGGGAGCCGCGCACCGCGGGGCCCAGCTCCCAGGGACAGAGCCCAGAACTCGGGGATGGAGCCCAGCCCCCCGGGGACAGAGCCCAGAACTCGGGGATGGAGTCCAGCCCCCGGGGACCGAGCCCAGAACTCGGGGACAGAGCCCAGAACTCAGGGATGGAGCCCAGCCCCCCGGGGACAGAGCCCAGAACTCGGGGATGGAGTCCAGTCCCCGGGGACCGAGCTCAGAACTCGGGGACGGAGCCCAGCCCCCCGGGGACAGAGCCCAGAACTCGGGGACGGAGCCCAGCCCCCCGGGGCCAGAGCCCAGGCCCCCGGGGACGGAGCTCAGAACTCGGGGACGGAGCCCAGAACTCGGGGACGGAGCCCAGCCCCCGGGGACAGAGCGCGACGGAACGCAGGCCGGGCCACACCCGGCTCCTCGGGCGCCCGTGTACTCGAGGCCGCGGGAACTCTGACAACTCGGGTTTCCAAAACCGCCGTTGCACCCACACGGACTGGAAAACGCCTAGTACTCCGGGGNGGATAGGGGACCCGGGGGAGGGGGTCTGCGGTGCTCTCGGGAGGGGGCCCGGGGAGCGGAGGCAGGGGACCTGGCAGTGAGGGTGCTGCGGGACCTGAGCTCGGCGGGGAGCAGGGGAGGGAGAGGGGATGTGTGGGTGGTTTGCGAGACCCGGGAGGCCGGAGGGCAGGGGGGTCTTAAGGACCCACGATCAGGGGGAGCAGGAGCGGGCAGGGTCGGAGATTTGGGTCTTGCTCTACTGGGACCTTCGGCCAGGAGGGCATCTGAAGAGTGAGGTCAGGGAGGAGACATGGATGGGGGGGGGGTACTTACTGACCGGATTGGAGGGGAGGGTCCGGGCTTAGGGCCTAGCACGGAATGTCACTGGCCTGGCCTGGTGGGGGACCGGCTTCTGTCGCATGTGGTAAGTAACCCCCCCGGGCCTGCCACCTCAGCCAGCTGCCACTTTGCTCCCTTCTGGGGCAAAATTGGACTGGGAGCATCTTGCCTGCCACCCACCACGTGTGTCTGGGCTCCCAGAGCAGTGGGCCCCAGCGTGTGGACGGGGTGAAGGCGATGGAGCCCGGCCAGGGACCCCAGGTCCAGGCTCCTGGGGGCTTAGAGAACATGGTCCCTGGTGTGGCCGGCCCCCCGAGCGCACGTGAGAAGCACTCACTTTGCCACCACTGAAGGCCTGTTGTTTGATTTTCCTAATTGGGGGAATTAACCAGTAAATGGGGAAACTAGCCAGGGAGCACCGTGGGTCTAAACACTTATTTTTTCCTAGTTTGGGCTCACTCCTAAGGACGCTGTGGCTTTTCAAAGTTTTTTCTAAGGAATGCATGGTGGTTAAGTGTCAGAGCTCCTCTTCCCCTGGGGGTGAGTCTTCGTTAACTGTCCTCTTCAGGTTAATCCGCACAGTACGCCCTTTATGGAAGCTTATGCAGGTGAAGTTACCTTGGGTATCTCTTAGCTGTGAGCGCTAAGCTTGGAGGGCGGGCCAGGGGATGCGGAGGAGACCGGCGATCAGACCTTAAGGGCTCAAGAGTGGAGACTGGTGTTTAGGAAATAAATTTGTTTGGCATAAAAGGAATCATCGAAGGCAGATTGGTCTTGGGCTTCTACAGGCTGGTCTCTTAGTGTCGCAGTAACTAAACTCTGTCCCACGATCCCCAAGGTGGGTCCTTTTTCTCCTGTAGCCATAGGGTGAAGAGACTGAGCCTTGGGTTTAAAGACAGACAGGTGTTGAGCCCAGAGTGGTCAAACTGAGTGCCTGTAACAGCGGCCCCTCTTCCCGTGTCGATAATTTCCCTTTCTTTCAGCGTCCATCATTCTCTCTCCTTCCTTCCTACTCTCTTTATTTTGTTTTAGGGTTTTGGCTTTTTCTTAAAAGGGACTTGAACCAAATGTTACTTAACACGGAACACGCTGAATTGAAACCGTATCTGCTCAACCATGACTCAAATCTAAGTGCTTAAAAATGTCCTTGGCAAACCGCTTTGATCTGCAACAGGATATTTTGTAAATGATTTGGAGCCAAACCATGGATTCCCTGCATCTTTAAAATATAGCTTCAGAAAGTCCATACGTATGGAACATCTAGTAGCTGTAAAGGCACTGGCCTAGATAGCAGACGTCAGGTAAAGGGGAGTCATAGTGGAACCTGATAGGGATCCTTGAGGACCCCCCGCTGGTGGGGAGTGGGGGTCACACCTGAAGACCTGATGGTGTAGGCTGGTAGGTGTGGCCAGAACAGACTTCTGTGCTGGGCATCGCTGGACTTTTCCAAAGTAGGTGTCTTTTGCAGTTGGCTGTTGAGATCTGCAGAAGCTCGGAAGGGGGTGAGGTGAGGCCTTTCACGTGGAACGCGTGTGCCGAGGGGTGGAGGCGTTAGTGTACTCGGGATACGTCAGGATGATCAGTACGCCCGGTGCCGAGTGACAGGACGTCAGTCTAGTAAGGCACGTTCGGGACTGTGGAGCCTGGAAAGAAGCCACTTTGACCACTTTCTTGCACTGTCTCCCTCCAGGCACCACATCCTGCTCTTGCTCGTTCTCCCTCCCCTTCCTTCTTCCTGTCCCTGGGGACGGTCCCTTCGGTCGGTCACCGGCCGCTTTCCCCCGGGCCGTGCAGGTGCCTCACGCCCCGTCCGTTCTTGGCCTGACCGTACTCCCTCGGTGAGATCTGGCCCTGCCGTTTCCCTGCCTAAAACCCTCATGTCGCTCCAGAAGTGCCTTCTGTGTTTTATTTCAGAATAAAATACAGATTTTGTGTAGGAGGTCAGAAAGGCGGGTCACTGCCCCGCCCGGCGTCCTGTCCGGTGCCTCGAATGCATCGCTCCCCCCTCAGTGCATGCGTTTTTGTCTGGCCAACTCCTTAAGTTCATCGGGATTCTGCTCAAGTAGCCTCTCTTCCAGAAGCTTTCCCCTTGTTGGTGAAACTGCCTGTCCCTAAGGGTTTTGAGTGTGCGCCCGGTCCCTGTTGCGTCTGTCTGTCTGTCAGACACGCTACCTCGTACCTGGCCCACAGCCTCCGTGCTTACCTGGTCAGTGGGTCCAGATTTCCTGCCTTTCACTGTCCTCAAATGTTGGATTGCGTATGATGCAGAGTAAAAGGTTATTTTATGTGGTGGATGTGGCGTGTGTTTATTAGAATTTTCATTGTTCACAATAATTCATGTAAATCAAAAATGAAATGGGGGCGCCTGGGTGGCTCAGTCAAGTAAGCGGCCAGCTGCGGTTCAGGTCATGGTCTTGCGGTTTGTGGGTTCGAGCCCTGCATCGGGCTCTGTGCTGACAGCTCAGAGCCTGGAGCCTGCTGCTGATTCTCTCTCTCTCTCTCTCTCTCTCTCTCTCTCTCTCTCTCTCTCTCTCCCCCCTGCTCATGCTCTTTATGAAAAATAAGTCAGTGTTAAAAAAAAGACTGAAATGTGTTTTTCCACTTTAACTTTTGTGTGTGTTTTAAAGGTTATCCAGCTTCTGAAAGCTGGGAAGGCAAAGGAAGTGTCCTACAACGCGCTGGCCTCACACATAATTTCGGAAGACGGGGACAACCCTGAGGTTGGAGAAGCCCGAGAGGTCTTCGACTTACCTGTCGTCAAGGTCAGTGCTAAATCGGATCGATCGTACGTATCTCATCATCGTGTATCTCCAAAGCAATACGGTGAGGGCTTTGTGGGACCCTTCGCAGGGTGTGTGCTGAAGTTCTGCCTTGTGGGGAAGGCCGCCGCACGAACGAGGGTCTTTGGACGGCTCGGTGCCCCCCATGGCGCAGGGCCCTTTACGGTCACTCTAGGTTGGTCAGCACACGTGCCTGCGGGGGAGTGGCCCTGTCTCGTCTCTGCCTGGAGCTCTCCACCCAAGGACCCGGGCCTTGGAAGTGGGTGTGTCAGCTTGCAGCAGCAGTTCCGGGGACCCAGTGTCACACTGTCCACCTGGTGGCCGTCGCTGGTACCGTGGTGTAGCGGATTGGCTAGTTTCTTTTACAAAGTGGGGGCCTCCGCTGGGGGCGTGAGTTGTTCTGAGCGTGTGGATTGCACGCCGTGCTCTCTCTTGCTGCCCGTGCTCACGTTGACCGGTGTTAAATGTGTGTTTCTGAAATGTAGTTTTTATGGTTCTGGTCCTTCTGTTTTTTATCTAATCATACGTATTATGCATTTGTTTCAAAATAATTAAATTACCATAAAACAGTTTATAATAATTAAATATTTAACTCCACTATCCTTTTTTCCCCCTCTTTATGCTATCAAACACTTTGCCGTAAAATCAGTAAAAATTATCACGGCTTCCTCACAAGAGAGGCTAGGAGTTAGGAGGCTGCCATTAAAGTCGGCCGGGATGCAGAGACACTGCCTGCCCCTGGGAGGTCCACACCTCCTCAGTGTCCAGCCCTGAAGCCGCCTTGCAGGCTTAGAGACCTGATTTTTGAAAATAAACCTGAAAGCCGATCTGTCTCAGGAGAAGGTTCTCAGAAACCAGACTCTCGGGAGACGGCTGTATAGTCAGAGTGACTATTAATTTGCAGCGACGGACACAGTGGTCACGTCCCTGCACTAGACTGCTCCTTTCAGCCTGGCCAGGTCCTTCGTGAAGACGGAACGTCCGCAGGCTTCCCGCTGCGGCCGCCTGACCCCACCACGTGAGAGAGACAGACTGCGGCAGGCACTGCGCTGTGGGCGCGGGCACTTCCCACCCACGGATCCCGCCTTTGTGTCTGGTGTGCTTCCATTCTGCCGTAGCCGTGGGGACGGTGTCTCTGCGCACTCTCTGTCTCTCGGTAGCCCGGGCCCCTTGTCTTGTGACCGTGACTTCACGTGGATTGTGTGGTTCAGAGTGAACCTTGAAAGGGCAACCTTATGAACCAGTGCTGGGGGCTGCGGTCATTTAGAGCAGTGGCCCTTAAATCTGGGGACCCCTTGTTTATGTGTAGGGGACCGTCCCACAACTTGAAATACGTGTACGTAAATGTGTACTTCTGTTTACCTATAAATCGCCCATACTGAAATGTAAAGGAGAAGAAAGGGAAAGTAAACCGTCCTGTGTATTCGGCCGGTAAACACTTGGGCACGGCTCCCTGGAGGCCGGGCACGGAGGTCCCGTGCTGCTGGATGCCGAGGCGCTGTGAAGTGGCTCCACGAACGTAGACTGTCCCCGTTCTGCAGGTGGAGTCGCCAGCCGGGAGCTAACGTTTCAGAGCTCTGATCAGTGCCTGCCACAGTTCTGAGCTAAAAAAGCCATCTTCATCTTACATGGCGTATTTCTGGGAGAGTTGGGCCGTACTAAGGCCGCATAAGGTACCTGTGACCCCGCTTCTGCAATGATCACATTTTGCCGGTCTGGCCCAGGTCACCCTCCCCCCCCCAACTTGCCCCAGTGGCTGTAGTTTGAGACGAACCCCCAGGCACACCGTTACTGCCTGCCGTCGGGGCTCCAGCCTACTTGTGATAGGTGCAGCGCCTGTCCCGTCCAGGGGCCGCCCCCCCCCACGATGATGCTGGTGGACACTCAGGGTCCTAGTCTGAGCTCAGCTGAGACTGAGGCAGAGGCCTGCTTCCGGAAGCCCGGGTCCCTTGGCCTCTACATGTTAAGTTCGACAAATGCATTTTAAAAATAAGGCATCCTTATGCGGTGACAGATTAGCATTTACATATTAGGGTTGTATAGATATTCCATCTCTAGGCACCAGAACTTTTAGGATAATTTTTTTAATGGCACTATTTTTCTCGGTGGCCTTAGGGCATCATTGGAAATGTTAATGCAGACTGCGGTGGGTGTATTTTTATATGCTGTTGTTTGCCTTTGGGATAAATTACTCCTTATTACTATGCTTTTCTAGTTCTCCCTTTCTGCCTTATTATCAGCGTGTCCTACTGACTTGGCATTGTGTTATCTAGACACACGTGAGTGAGGGTTTCCGGGTGGCTCGGCTCTGCATGGACTTCCTGATGGCTAGCCTCAACCCTTAAGCGGGGAGGCCCACACTCCCTCTCCCCCAGGTTCCCTGAGGGATACTTCCCAGGGTGTATGCCGCATGTAAGTCAAGGGGAACCTGTCCCAGTGTCCTTGAGAGAAGTCACACCCGGCCCAGGTGCTATTCTGGCGCATCGCCTCAGGCTCTGGAAATCCTCCATGCTGAACCAAGGGATAACTAGAAATGCTGGTTTCTGGAAGCTGCCCTGGTGCACCTTCTAGCGGGCCAGGGGCTTGTGGGGCCCCGGCGGTTACCGTGGCGCCTAAAGCTCGGCCCCTGTGATGTTAGCCGTAGGAGAGTCCAGGCCCGTAGTGGCTCCCGAGGCCGGCCAGCTCCCTTTGAGTTAACTGGAGATTCCCCAGGACAGTCAGAAAAGTGCGAAGACCCTCGGATGAACCACATGGCTGGAGGCACTGAGCACTTTCTCCCAGCAGGGTGCTCTCTCCAGTGAGTTAGTTAAAACGCTTGGTGAAATGATCAGATCATGAAATAATTATTCCAAGTAGAGCCAATCTTTATAAAATGTTCAGTATTCCTACACCTTGTTCACAAACTTTATAAATATAGCTGAAAAATTGTTGATGATACCTGAAAAATGACGGGGAGTATTTTGTTTTCTAAAGTTTGTTTTTTTTTAAAGTTTTTAATGTTTGTTTATTTTTGAGAGACAGGGCGCAAGCAGGGGAGGTACAGGGAGAGGGACACACAGAGCCTGAAGCAGGCTCCAGGCTCTGAGCTGTCAGCGTGGAGCCCAATGCAGGGCTCGAACTCACAGGCGGTGAGATCATGAGCTGAGCCGAAGTTGGACACTTACTCAGCTGAGCCTCCCCGGCGTCCCTCTAATGTTCTTAGTTTATGACAAAAGTGGTTTGCAGATGGTTAGGTTGGAATATGGGTTGCATCAGAGCAGAGACTACATTTCTAGTCTTCGTTGTTACACCCCAGTGCCTTGTACAATCCCTGGGCCAAAATAGATTCTCAGTAAGTACCTGATGATTAAATTGATGCAGGAATAATACGTATGTATGTACATTTCAGTTTGTCGAAGTTTCTGGATGTTTCAGCTGGCTAAGTGGGGCATGATATAGATGAATGTAATTTTAAACATGTGGAAGTAGAAATTTTCAAAAATATAAATTACCCAAAAAGGCAGTAGTTAAACTAAAGTTTTATACTTAATCTAAATTATGGAATTTATAAAAAAATTACTAGACAAATACGTTCACGATTTATAGCATATCTATTGGAGTTTACTAAAAACACGCATGAACTTAGACGTGGTTGGGTTTGGGATTGCAGAAGGAAACCAGGGAGGGCCTGGCATGCCTGGGATGGGAGGGGGCAGGCCTGGCTGTCAGACCCTGCCCTTCGGCTGTGGGTTCCTAGCTGGCCCCGACGCCTCAGCGGCGATAAGTGTGTACACCTAGAACTTAAATCTCTGTGCATAATACTTTTAAAAATTGGTGGTACTGCTTCATTCTGTAAGTGAGCTTTTGACCTTGGGCATTAATAATGAATCTGATATTTTCACTACTTGAATACTCCCAATCTGGGTGCTTTGTGATCACTTACAGCAGAGCCTTTAATTTCTAGGAGCAGGGCTGGTGAAATGTCATTTTGATTATAAATGGAAAGCGTTGTTTGATTTGAGTTCATATTTTCTTTTTCAGCCATCGTGGGTGATTTTGTCCGTCCAGTGTGGAGCTCTCCTGCCGTATCCTTTTTGGAGAAGGGGGAGGGAAGGGACGACTCTGGGTTTAAGACTGAAATGGTAACTAAGTGGATTCGTTAGTTAGGAGGGTGTGTGCGTGTGTGTGTGTGTGTGTCCTCTGTCCCTTCTGTTTTCCGTTCTGTATCAGAGTTTCCGTACCTGGTCCTTGTCCCCCACACCCCGGAGGGAGGGCTGCCAGCAGCGGGGCCCGGGCTCTAGTTCTAGGCCAGGGCTTTCCGGTCTCGGGCAGTCCGCCTCTCTGGACCTCAGCTTTCTTGTCCCTGGGACAGTTTTTCTGGTAGCTAGTTAGGTGGACTCTTTCTAAAATTGTAAGTCAGCATGAACCAAATCAGGAGTTATTTGAAGAATAGATAGGGGAAGAGAACATCGGAGCATTTTTAGTTCCATAAGCTGCGTTGTCATTCTTTTTATTACATTGGGTAGAAGGTGTACTTAACACGCGTGTTGGCACCTGGTGTGGGCTGGGCGCCGGGACTAAAGGGGTCACCCAGGGCCCCTTGCTGCCGTGGGGACCCCCCCCCCCCCCCCGNCCCCCCCGTGCACGTGGCCCGTGCTTCAGCGTCTCCTGAGTGTGGCGTCAGCACACTCCTCCCCGCCCGGTGACGTGTCAGGCTGCCCTTTCGTGTTCTGGGCCTCATGGCTTCTGTCTCGCCCTGGCGGTGTGGCGCTCCACTGCGGGGTCCCTCCACGCGTAACCTGATCGTGGAAGCCCCTTCTTTTAAGGGTGCCCGGCACCCCGACCTTAAAATCGCAGACGTCGCCCAGAGATGATGTCTTTCATCCTGTTTTGTTTTGCAGCCCCACCAGGCGGGTCCTGTGAGTGCATTTTCACTTTATTGAACTGATGCAGATGGAGAGAATCTTTTTTGTATTAAATATTCACAGTGGCCTCAAATACACAGCAAACATCCCTCTGTAAGCAGGTCTGGGGGGATGTGCGGAACTCCAGCAGCTCCGGCTCCAGACTTCTAAGACTTCTCAGCCATAATCTGACGAGTTAGAGGAAATCAGTTCCTGCTCTGTTTTAGTTTTCGCTTCTTGGGAGTTTTTGTTTTCTTCATTGAATAAAAAGAAGAAAGACGGGGAGATGGAGGGATAACTTTGTAGGTGAGAGGTGAATTCTCCCTGTTCTGGATCATGTGTTCTCTGCACGAGATTCCCTAGGAAGCCGTCTCCCCCTGAGTTCTTCCCTGCCTGTCCCAGAGCAGCTCCAGGGGACAGAAAAGGACTTGGTTTGCATTTGGTCATGTTCGCCTGAGTCTTTGGAAGGAGAAACTCCTTGCGCCCCAGGTAGGAGGGCGGAAACTGATCTCGGCTCGTGGGGTGAAGGTGTGACGCGGGGTCCATGGGGCTCGTACAGTCAGTCAGGCTCCCGTCAGCCCTGAGGTTTCTCAGCAGATTACAGCGAAATTTTCCGTTTGCTCTGTTTTTCTTCATTCACTTATACCTCAGTAGGTGCACTTTATTCCTGCCGGGGAAAACAGTAATACCTTATCATAACCCATTTCTATTTGTAGACACCCCAGATTCTTCAACAAAAGTCATTGTGTTGCTGTGCATAGGCCGTATGTTCTGGGCGCCCCGAGGTCGGGTCCGCTTGGGTACAGCCGTATGCCCTGTGTCTGGCACACAGCTCTTTTCCACGAATTTTATTTTGAATGAATGTTAAAAATCAGAGCTTCAGAGCTGGGAGGGTTGGTAATGGTGTGTATTCTAGCTCTTGTTCTAGTTAAGGGAGATCTGAAGTTCAGAGTTGGTCTTGCCCAGGTTCATAACGTTAGCAGCGGTGGTAAGACGAGACCTCAAGTTCTTCTACAGAAGATGCAGTAACGCTTCCTTCTAAAATAAACCCTAGACTTTTAAGTTTGCTATGAAAGTAATTGCTGTGCCGTGTGTGTGTGTGTGTGTCTACGTGTGTACACAGTAAGTCGGCTCTCAAGGGCGGGTGTTTGCCCCTGTGAGTGTGCGTGCCCATTTTCTTGACAATGTTCGTGGAGGTGCTGGATTTGAAAGCGCTTCCCAGAACCTCCCCGTTGTCTCTGTGCTGTCTGCTGCTCCTTTCTCCGTCTGCTCCACCATTCTCGGTCCCCCCGAGTCTCTTCCTCCGTGGACCGAGTGGGAGGGTGGGGGTGGGTCACGTCCCACGTCTTAGTGAGATGCAGGCGGCACTAATCTCATTTCTTTGGAATCTTAATAACTATAAAACAGAGTCAATGGTTTTTCTCCAGAGTCATGTCAACTCTTCTTTGGAGTCACTGCCTGCCTCTCCCAGGTAAGTGTGGGTACAGCCCGTCCTGTGTCATTCACACGTAAGAGGTGGGAGCTTTTCCATGTTTGGATGGATCACCTGTTAAGTCAGCCAGCTGCATGTGCAGTGTGACCTTATGACACACTTATAATTCTTTAAATATCCCTGCTTAGACTTCAGATTTAAAGTCTTAATGGATGAAAATGGTCTTTCTAATATAGAGTTCCAAAGATGTAAAATTTGTGGAAAAATAGAAGTGGAATTATTTAAGATGACAAAAGTTCAATCCTAAAGGCAAAGAGAAACAAAACCTCAGTAGATAAGGCAAAAAAATGAATTTACAGCTTTTTATAAAGAGGAATTACAAGTAGTAAGTGGGACGTAACATTTGACACACTTATAATCAGGACGTGAACATTTATTAGCGCTGACGTCAGAATTTCCACTTCTCGCGTTTGTGACCGTGGACGCCTGACCCCAGGCGCGCCCCTGACCGCTTGTGTGCGCCATGCCGGTNCCCCCCCCCCCCCCCCCCCCCGACTGCTGGTGGGGACGCAGTTCAGGGCGGCTGTTTGTGCAAAAGTTGAGTGGTGTCGTGAGCCCTAAAATAGCTCCTCTTGTTTTCCCCTGCGATTCTCTTACATTTAGAAACGTATCCCCAGTTGGTAGAGAGAAGGGCGTTCCACAGATACCATGTAGAATATCTAGGGTAAAAGTGGGAAAAAATCAGGTCATCCTGTTTTTGGAAATGGTTCAGAAAGCTGTTGTGTGCAGTTACGTGATAGTGTAAGTACGTAGCCAGTGTCGAGTGGTGCTTTATGGAAATAGGGGACGGGAGGCAGATTCTGTAAGTGGGGGGAGGCCAGACGTAGGTACGTGCAGTGTGCCGTTACTCAAGTAAAATGTACGGGACTTGTCTGAAAGGGGGGACCAAACGTTAGCAATGGTAAATTCTAGGTAGTGAGCAAAGTGGATGTTCAGTATTTTTAAGTTATGTTCTGTGCCCTCGACTTCCAGCTAAAAGCCCTCAAATTATAAAAAAATATTACAACAAATCAAGTTGGTATTGTTTGAACTCATTTTGAAATGCATAGAATAATTCGTTCAGCATGAGCACAGGAAATGGTGTGGTTGACCGTGCCCTTACGGACCCACTGCCGCGGCGACCTGGGCAAGGAGCAGGGTGGCGCCCGTCCCCAGAGCCTCGAGGAGGGGCCCCTTCAAATCCCTGGGTGAGGTGGGAAGGCCTGGCTCCCAGCCTGGCCCCGCTGGGTCCGGAGCCACCCAGTGGGCTTGGCCAGACTCTACCTTTGTTCCGGCTGTCTCCCCGCCTGTTTGACCCCTTCCCTGTCCCCACGGTAGGCAGGCTCAGGGTTACTCTGTTTTACTTTGTCTCTAGTAAATTCTCGAAGTTCCTTAAGATTATGAAGTTCTCTCTTTCTGTTTTTGCTACCTTTATTTAATAGGGAATCCTTGAAATCCTGGCTTTTTTTCCTTCTGTTAAGAACAGGAATTTTGTGGGGCACCTGGGTGGCTTAGTCGGTTAAGCGTCCAACTTTCGCTTAGGTCATGATCTCGTGGTTCGTGGGTTCGAGCCCCGCGTCGGGCTCTGTGCTGACTGCCAGCTCAGAGCCTGGAGCCTGTTTCAGTCTGTGACTCCCTCTCTCTCTGACCCTCCCCTGCTCACGCTGTCTTCTCTCTCTCTCCTAGAAATAAATAAAACATTAAAAAAAATTAAAAAAAAGAACAGGAATTTTGTTAATATTTGTATTTTTCAACATTTATCACATTTGTACTGTAAGTGATATTTATAAAGATAACGATCGTTAAAGTTGGTTAAAACGAAAACCTTTTAAGGATGGGTGCTGTGATTATATATGGTTTTTATTGTTTCTTTATACTTCTCTGTGGGTTCTAGATTTACAACAAATTCCAGAGAAGTTTTAAAAATGAAAACATTTTAGTGTTATTCTTTAGTGCATAAACACTGTACTTTGGCTGAAATGTGAATTTTGCATTTAACTCTGTTTTCATTTATTGGAGCTGTGGGTTCAGAGATTCAGAGCCTACTGTGCAGAGGGCTCGAGCTGAATGAGAGAGGGAGAGGAGGAGGCTGGGCCAGGGTCCCGTGGCTCTTTCAGGGATCGGGTCACAGCGACGTGCTATTTGGCAGACCTGACGTGGGGAAATAAATATTCAAATCCATTGTACATGTGATGGATTTACATATCACATTATTAACTATGGGTTGAGTATTAGAGAACACTTCTAGTCTTCGGAAAAGCCAGTGGTTACATTTAATAAAGGTCAAAATGTGTGTAGCAGATTTTCAGACCGACAACACGAAGGTTAAGGTGCACACAACACCTTGTCACCTGCTGAGCTCGATCAGGTGGCCCCGCGTCCGTGCCAGCGGTCACCGGAGCAGGCTCGAGTGTGGACTTGCCTGGGGGAGGGGAGATGTCAGGCCTCAGGGGCCCGAAAGAGCGGGCAGAACTAGAGCAAACCGGATGGGGGAGCGCGTTCCTGGCAGGGCCACGTGGAAGGAGACCAGGGCGCCAGGGCCGCTGACGGAGGGCGTGCGCTCGGGGTGCAGCGCGGGTGGGGGCGGGGGCGTGGGGACTGACCCACACGAGCTCCCCAGAGTGGCCAGCGGGACGCTCCTTTCCTTTGTTTTCTTAGGTATTTAATTCAGGATTACACATGTTTACGTCAGGACACTTGAAAGCCGCCGACCAGCAAACATGCAAACCCTGCAGTCTCGCGGGCGCAGCTGGTCCGCAGGCTGTGGCAGGAAGGGGAAAGCGGGAGCCCGGTCCCTCGGGGAAGATGGCAGAGGCGGCGTGGAGCACGTTGTTTGGGGTGTCGATCAGCTATCCAGGTGGGGGGTGTGTAGGTGTGTGACGGGCAGAGAATTTGCTTCTTGCAGAGGAAGGTAGGAGGCCGAGAGGCAGGAGCAGAGCCTTGGGTGGCGTGCAGGAAAGGGACTTTGCGAAGAAAAGAAACCTGAGCGTAAATAGAGATCTTGGAGGAATAGCGGGTTGTTTTTAGAAACCAGGGGTGAACTCAGACTCCGTCTTTAACGCTGGGAAGCAGCAGTGTCCCAGGTGAAGGTGGGGAGCGCTGATTTGTAGCAGATAGTTGTGTGTAGCTTTGTGTGTCCCCCCAGTCCTGCCTGTGACCCAGGATAGGAGGATAGCAGGACCCCGGACTGCTGAGCGGGCTGGTGGCCGTCGTGCAGGCCTGGCGGTGGGCTGGGCTGGGAAGGCAGCAGCGGGGCAGGGAGGGGGTTGGAAGCCCGTGGAAGAAGCCACAGCTCGGTGGTAGAGGGCACGGGCAGAGGTGAGCAAGTGTCCCTGGGCCGCGTGATCTGGGGAGTGGCCCGGCCTGTAAAGTTTTGTCCAGGTGCAAAACACAAGGCCAGGGGCGGCTGCGGCTGCGGTGGGCAGGCAGCGGGATTGGGGGACCTTTGACAGTGTTCTTCTGTCCTTTTAGCAAATTCATTAGGTAATAAAACTCAGGGTCTGGAGTTCTTTTGATCTTCACGGGTCGCTTACTACACTGTTCGTTGCTTAGGGTGATGAATGGGAATCCGTGTGCGATAGGATCACATCGTAAAACGCTCTGCTTAAGAGTTGAGAAAGATCGATCAAATGAGGATGGGCAAGATTTCACCTGATGGAGCTCACGAGCTGAAGCCCCGGTTGAGAACAGGGCAGTGTGGACACGGATATTTTCGGGGGCGGGGGGGGGAGGGAGGTTACATGAAGATAGGATGTCTTCCCTCAGTAAGCGTGGGGTCCGGGAGGGAAGACGGGCTTGTGAGCGAGCTGCGTGCTTTGGCAGACACAGGGTACAGGCGGGTGCGCGGTGTGGGGGCTGCACTCGCAGGGAGCCACCCCGATGGCGCAGCTGCAGCGAGCAGGACTCTGGGCACCCACACCGGCTCCTGGCTCTGGCGCTCCTGCACCCGCACCAGGCAGGACCCCGCCTTTACGACGGGACGGTCTGCTCGGTGGCTCTTAGTGACCGTCTGCCTTCTCCCCCTCGTCGGGGTGTCAGGGTGTTGACACAGGCCAGAGCTCTCTGTCGGAGTCTTCCAGAGCTCTCCCAGGGCCAGGCAGGGAAGGCTGCTTGTGCCAGCAGCCGCCGGGATGCGCACACGCCGTCTGCCGTCTCCCGAGCGCGTGTGGATGTAGGCGGGGGCCCCGCTGTGAGGTGCCGGGTGGGCTCTCGGGGACACGATGAGAGTCCAGTGGAGTCTGGCCAGACTTGTGACTTCCGTCTTGAATCTAAAAATAAAAGCGCTTCCCGTTCTGTCTCTCAGTCAACAAACCTTTCTGGACGACCTCCCCCTGTGCCTCGCGCTGTACTCAGTCCTGTGAGGGAGCCAGGAAGTCAAGGGCGTAGGTCTTAGTGAGGCCTCCACCTCTGACGGTACTTGCAAATTGTAGTTTTCTTCAAGACGCGCCAGGATAGGTTTGGGGACTAGACCCAAGGAGTGTCCGGCTTGTGCCCAGAAGGGAAGGCACTCCCGACTGGGGTGAAGGAAACAGTTGTTCAGGGGAGCCGGGGACGAGGTGACCGTCCTCTGCGCCACGTGCTTAGAGGACAGGGTAGTGGGACGAGTGAGCAGGCGGATTCGGAGCGTGGCCAGCACGTGGGCGTGCGTGCGGCCTGTCGTGGGGGCCAGGGCCAGTGGGAGCTGAGTGGGCGACGGGGCTGGGCAAGGCACGAGCCCGGGCCCAGCGAGTCGGACGAGTATGCCCGAGGCACGGCGGTGCCGTGGGACGCGTGTGCCCTGCACGGTCACGATGGCCTGACTTGCCACGTCCGAGCTTCGTAGGCCAAGATGACATGATCTGTAGTTTACAAAGATTGCTTTAAAAAAAAAAGGCACTTTTCCCCAGTTATAAGAGTAACACTCTTGAAAATTTGGAAAATACAGAAAAGTATAAAAATGAAAACGGGCGCCTGGGTGGCTTAGTCGGTTAAGCGTCCGACTTTCGCTTGGGTCATGATCTCGCGGTTCGTGGGTTCGAGCCCCGCGTCGGGCTCTGTGCTGACTGCCAGCTCAGAGCCTGGAGCCTGTTTCGGTCTGTGACTCCCTCTCTCTCTGACCCTCCCCTGCTCACGCTGTCTCTCTCTCTCCTAGAAATAAATAAAACATTTAAAAAAAAAAAAATGAAAACAGAAATGGCCCCATAATCCCACCCCCACAAGGGCACTATTGTTAACGTTTTGGTGCGGAAGAAGCGTTCTTAGTTGTTAGTTACGTGGATGCCAGTTCATTGTGCAGCTGGTTTGGATGTGTGACGTCGTTTGGCCCAGACACGGGACAGTGAAGGGCCCGGTTTGTGGGAGGCCTCGGATTGGCCGGAGCCCGTTGGTGGAGACCCCGTGTCCGCTCCAGGTCTCCCTCCTCCCGCCCGATGTTCTTTCCACAGCGATAGGCTTCTCCCTGTCGCGATAGGCCTGTGGCGCAGGCCGGGTACTGGCTCACCGCGGGCGGCCCAGCCAAGCCTGTGCGCGCTGCTCTGTGGCCACGGCCTTCCCAGGAAGGCACCCTGAGGTGCTGATTATTTACCTTCATTTTTAGTAAGGAGGATGTAGTGATCCTTTGGAGTCTGTCTTATCATGTAATTAAATCTCACCCCTCCAAACGCTGCACGAGATACGTGTTTTTGTGAAAGCCTTCAGTAAAAAATAATAATTTCCTGACCCAGTCTTCTGATGTGACAGTGACTAACGAGAGAGATGTAAAGTAGTGATTTTTCATGGTGGTTTTAGGAAATTAATATGTTCCTATTAGTATTCACAGAGTAGTGTGCAGTGCAGAATAATTTCTGGAAACCTTTGTAAACTGGGTGAAAGTAGATGTAAGGTGGTAGAGTTCTCGTGAGCTAACGGCAGCATTTAAAAACATGCTCTTTATAGTACTGTACAGAATTAACAGAATTCTTAACCATAACCCTCAATTTACAATAAATAACTCAGGAAAAAAATTGACCTGGTTAAATGAGTATGTTAGAATTAACTCCCCTTTATTTTCATACTTCTTTTGTCTTTCAGACTCTAACATCTTATTTTTTAGAAATTCTTTTTGGGAGTAATTGCCCTTAGGGAAGGTACAGAACAGGGAGATAGAAGTTTCGACACCTGCGTTTTAAAAGCCAGCATCTCTGATGATTAGCTATAATTTTGGCAAGTGTGTTTCCTGATCTGTACGGTGGACTTAATGGTTTCTGCTTGGCATGGCGGTCGCGAGGGTCAGGCGTACGTGTGAAGCCCGCAGCACAGTTCCCGGCACAGAGGAGGCAGGCAAGAAGCAGCCCTGTTCTTGTTCTAGCGGAGGCCTCTTCTCCGACGCGAGCCGCTCCGTGTGGGCCTGACCGCACCGCTAGGGCCGGCGTGCGGTGGCCCCTTGCATGCCTGCCTCTCCTCCTTTGTGTGTGAGGTAATACTGACCGTTTCCCTGGGCTCACAAATAACTGTTTTTATCTTTCTATTTCATCCATTTCTTAACTAGTGTTTATCTCTTAACGATGAAGGAGTTCCCTGATGACCTTGACGCTGCTGGTGCATTCCGACACTTTCAGATGGAGTGGTGGTCTGCTCCCTCTGCTTGCCCTCCCCATCGCTTATGTTGAAAGACTCCTCCATTCATTTTTTGGAGTGGCGATACGTGTTTTCACTCATTTGGTGACAAGGCGAAAAAAATCACATCTATAAAGCAGTCAGTGATAGGAATCGAAAGTTTGTCGTGACAAGCAAATAGCTAACAGCTCCTGTGTCTTCCGTGCGAACCCCGTACGTGATTTCCGTTAAGGGAGGAAGGCAGACGCGGACGACGGCTAAGATGCCGCCTTGTACTTTAACAATAAGCAGACTTGCACAGACTGAAATGTGTGACGGAAGCCTGGTGTCCCTTCCTTTCCCAGGTGTCGTCTGAAGACAGGAGCGCCCTGTGGGCCCTGCTCACTTTCTATGGGGGGACCTGCCAGCTGCACCTCAACAAGAAATGCACGCACTTGGTTGTCCCCGAACCGAAGGGGGTAAGCATCTCCCACATGCCCCCCTCTTCCTGCGTCCCCTCAGGCCGTCCCCGGGCCGTGGGGGGAGCACCTCCCACACGCCCCCCCCTCTTCCTACGTCCCCTCAGGCCGTCCCCGGGCCGTGGGGGGAGCATCTCCCACACGCCCCCCCTCTTCCTACGTCCCCTCAGGCCGTCCCCGGGCCATGGGGGGAGCACCTCCCACACGCCCCCCTCTTCCTGCGTCCCCTCAGGCCGTCCCCGGGCCGTGGGGGGAGCACCTCCTGTATGCCCCCCTCTTCCTGCGTCCCGTCAGCATTTCCAGTAATCGAGGGGTTGGTTTTGAGCTTCTGTTAAATTAATGGTAAGATTCCATTTACAGAAGCTGATTCTGTTCACCTCTATTATTTACATCTGGTTTCATTCCACAGAGGATGGGAGATGATTATCCTTTCTATTCACAGCCGGAGTGACCTCTAAATGCAAAGAAATTTGGGTTTATCTAATGGAAAAAACTGGAAAGTTTTTGAATCTCTAGAGTTTCCTTTCAAATCCAGTAAAACTTTAGTTCGTTTTTATTTGTGAAAGTATATGTCTCTCGCTGTCTTCACAATTTTGGAAAAGGGCTCGTACTGAGTATAACTTTGCAGACACATATTTGGCAAAGTTTCCAATGCCGTTTCCTTTCTGATGATCTAAAGTATATAAAAGTATGTGTACCTCGATGATCATGGGGTCCTTGTCTCTAAGCACTGCGGGGGACACAGAGTTTTGGTTTCCCGGGTGGGCCCTCAGGTCAGCAGCACCCGCCTCCCCTGTGGATTTGTGAGAAATGCAGACTGCGGCCCAGCCCAGACCTTGTAAACCAGGACCCGGCGGGGGCAGGCGCGGAGCCGGCAGCCTGGGCGAGGCTCTCCTGGCAGCTCTGGCGCACCCGAGAGCTTGCGGACCACCGCCTCTGGAATCAGGCTTTGCTGTCTCCAGGAACAGTTATTTATAAGTCTGAGAGTCCAGAAGAGTGTGTTTGTGGTGAGTTAACTTTCCACATACGGGGACCCTCTCTGTTCTTTCTTGCTGCCTCAGTCCGTGTGGCCTTCCTGCTCTTCCCGCCAGTGCGCTGGCTGCGGGGGGCCGGCGGCGAGGGGCTCTGGCGAGCAGTGGGCAGCATGGACTGGCTGAACCTGCCCTGAGAGAAGACCCCTCTCGCAGAGGCTCTGATGCTGAGCAGAGGTGACCTGTGAATGTGTGGTGGCCGCGCTGGGCTCCTGACAAAGGAGCCCCTCGTGACCCGGCGAGTGTGGCTGTAACACCATCAAGCAGTGTTTTCTGTGAAGTTGTAGGATGTGACTCTTCAGTCTCTCAAAGTGAAGAATCCTAGTGTGCACAACATTTTAAGAGAAATATAGTATGTTTTGGCCAAACAGTGTATGGGTTCTTTTCATACTAATATCGTATAATTTCTGGATAAGAGTAAGTCATTTGACTGTAGGCAGCTAGCTCGAAAGGGAACAAAGCCTTTATAGATTTGGTAACGATGAGTCAATACTTCTGAAGAGCCAAATGGTAATGGCAGAGGCAGCGCACGCACATCAGATTCGGAAATAAACGGCATCTCTTTAAATCCTTTTATTTTTTTTTTGCATTTTTTTTTTTTTTATGAACAAAGGAAATGTTCTACCTTTCATATATTGGATTTTTAAAATGGTCACTTAGGTGGAGAAGAAAGGAGTTTAAGAACAGAATCAGCAGAACAGAGTGTGCGCGTTGCCAGGAGGGGCTGATCTGCAGCAGCTGCAGCCCTTGCGTGGGAGCGTGGCCGCTGTGGCTGGGGGACCCACCAGTCCCACGGCCTGGACCCCGTCGGCCACACTGTTGGCTCCTGAGGTCATGAGTTTGGTAACTCGTCCAGGTGAGGGTGGGATGACTCGGCTGCTCGGTCAGCTCAGGCAAGGGCGTCGGGTGGTGCTTGCTTGTAGGTCACCTGGTTCAAGCATAAGTGTCTTTCAGTGACAGAAACTCCCTTGTTGGGGGACGTGGGAGAACGCATGAGTGACGGTGCGGTGCGTAGATTGCATGGCACGCAGTCTGGTCCCCGTGAAACATGGAGTGCCAGCCCGCCATGCGCATGGGAACCACCAGCCGACCTGGCAGGTCCCAGCGCCAAGTTCAGGGTTCCTCTTTGATGTCCCAAGTGCACCTCGGCCGCGCTGTATGGCACTGGTGGTACTTTTGCTGTTTCGTGACACCATTGAAAAAGTATTTCATATTTAATTATTTTCAACAAAGTGTCTTTCTACCTTGGAAAAGAATGTTGAAATCCTGTCTTATATGTATGTTATTTGGTCGTGTTTATTCAGCTTATAAACACTTCAGGGTATGTCCAGGCTTGTTTTCCTGGGACAGCCCTGTGGCCCTCCTGGGACAGGCCGTCAGGAAGTTAGGAGTCTCGTCTGCTGTGGAAGTCTCTCATCTGTGTTTACCGTGAGAGGTTGACTTAACATTTCATACTTAAATATTTCAGAATGATTCTTAAAATAAAGAATAAATTTTTATCATTTTTTTAAGGTTTTATTTTAACTCTGTAGTTAACGTAGGGTGGTGCGTTAGCGTCAGGTGGACGCAGAGTGATCCAGCACTTCCGTACATCAGCCGGGGCTCAGCTTCATTTCGGTGCTTAGTACACACCGTGCGGTCACGCAGATATTCCCCCGTGCTTCTCTTCACCTAAGGGTCAGAGCACGTATATCTTAATAAGATGATTCCTTAAATCATGCTTTACACACAGTGTGGTTTCAGTGAGTTTAAGCACACGGCTAGGAATAAAAACATTTTTCTCGGGTGTGGGTCAGTGGATAGAGCCATATGGAATTGGCAGCATAGCCTTTTAGGAGGCTCTGTGGTTAGAGGTATGGAGCCTGAAAGTACTTTTCATACTTTGATGCCAGAACCCGCGAGTTCATCTTAGACCAAGAATCTAGGATATGTGTGTCGAGAATTAAGTTCACTTTTTCATGGTAACAAAACCCGAGACAAACACTAGAGACGACTAGAGTGAGTGGTACCAAAACTAACCAAGCGGTAGTCCGTGGGACCGGGGTTGCCTGGATTCTCGACCGTGCGACAGAGTGGTGTGCTCGGGTTAAACCGACTTAAGCCCGGGTCTGAGGGGGCTCCACAGCCCGAGTGGGGCCCGCAGTGGTGGGGGCCGTCGTCAGAGACGCACGACGTGGCATCATGGGGGAGATGGGTGAAGCAGGATTGCACGCGGGTGCAGGCGGTTTATTACGGTGTCTCCACCTGGCGAGTTTGTTCGAAAATGTGCGCTAGACAGTGAAGAAGAGAAGTGCTGGCGTAGAAGTACACGCACGGACGCGGGGGAGTTCACAGTGCATTAGGTGCGAAGAGCGCATCACGGAGCCCCGGTGCCCCCTTCACCTTCTCAGCACACGCACATCTGCATTTGTAACAGGACAGCGGAGCCGGGCGCTCGCGGTGTCGACCGTGGCGCGCTCAGCAGGTGGTCTCCCCCCACCGTCTCGGGGTGGTCTCCCCCCACCGTCTCGGAGTGGCTCCCCGTCGCGTGTCCTCAGAAGCCACGGCACGGCATCACTGAGGCCCGAGCCCCAGGAGGAGGTCTGGGCTTCCCGGTGCTGCTGTGGCCGCCGCCGGCCCGAGGGCAGTCGCCCGCCCCGGCCACCCTCGCCGACTACACAGCAGGGGCCACCTTCAGGCTCCTTGACAGGAAACGGGTTTGGATGTGGGGGCTCCGGCCGTGTGTGCCAGAGACCGGCTGTTCCCTGAGGTGCTCAAAGCCCGNCGCAGGCTCCGTGCTGGCCGGCAGGGGCTCAAACTCCAGAACCGCGAGGGGAGCGGAGAGCAAGGGAGCCCCCCAGGCACCCCTCAGACTTGTTTATTTTAAAGCTGCGGCATCGTATTACTCTTGCCTAATTTCTTTTTCGTTTATGGCTTTATCCTTTGGGGTCTGTTCCGTTCTACACGCTTCCCTGCGAGGGAGCCGCTGCCTGGGAGCACGCCTTTCCACGCGCCCTACGGTTCGTGCTCTGTGCCCTGCCCGG
>NW_027527444.1:3173681-3181849 GCF_008692635.1 Crocuta crocuta | reverse complement strand
CTGCTCTGTGCCCGGCCCGAGGCCCGCGGCTCACTGCGCCTGGGACCCCTCTGCGTGTCGCGCCGCCCGCCCCGCCCACCAGAGGCCGGGCGCCGTGTCCTCCGTGGTGGTCCCTTTCTCTCCAGAGCTAAGCTGTGAGCCTCACTGTCCTGCACGGGCTGCGTCCTCTGTGTCTTCCACGCAGTGAGCTCAGTAAACGCTAGGCGCCTCATTGAGGAAGCCTCCCGCGAGAAGTCGGCCGCCCTCCCTGACTGTGCCCCGTGTCCTGACGAAACTGCCCCCTCGTTACAGCTTTGCACAGATTGTCAGTGAATAAAAACTAGACGAGGTGGCGGTTATTTATCTCGCTCGTAAGAGAACCGTCCGTGGGGTCGCTAGCTGTCCTTTTTTCCTCAAATACCATCTGTGAAGGTGGACTGTGGACAGAATCTTTTGAGGCCGCTGTCGCAGGTGGGGCCGTCCTGAGTTCGCGGACCCGTGGTTCACTTGGGTCCTGGTCGTGCTTCGGGAAGGAGTTGAAGCCTTTCTCTGCCTAAAGGGCAGTCGCGGGCGCCGACCATTCCAGCTGCGTCCCTGTCCCGACGCCGTGTTCCGTGCACAGTCCTAGGAGGTCTGGTCACACTTAACAGCCGTGTTCATGTGTGTGTTCTTTGCTCGTAGGAGAAATACGAATGTGCTTTAAAGAGAGCAAGCATTAAAATTGTCACCCCCGACTGGGTCCTGGAGTGCATATCCGAAAAGACCAAGAAAGATGAAGCGTTTTACCACCCTCGCCTCATTATTTACGAAGAGGAAGAGGAGGAGGAGGAGGAGGAGGAGGAGGTGGAAAACGAGGAGCAGGACTCCCAGAACGAGGGCAGTACGGACGAAAAGTCGAGCCCTGCCAGCTCGCAGGAGGGGTCTCCGGGCCACCTGCAGTTCTCGCCCACGTCAAACGCCGAGAAGGCCAAGGGCGAGTTGATGTTTGACGATTCCTCAGATTCGTCACCGGAGAAACAGGAGCGAAATCTGAACTGGACCCCGGCCGAAGTGCCACAGGTAGCCACGGCCAAGCGCAGGCTGCCCCCGGGGAAGGAGCCCGGCCTCATTAACCTGTGTGCCAACGTGCCGCCCGTCCCGGGCACCATCCTCCCCCCCGACGTCCGGGGCACTTTACTGGCTCCGGGACAGAACCTGCAAAGTTCCGAAAGATCAGAAATGATCGCTACTTGGAGTCCGGCCGTGCGGACGCTGAGAAACATTACCAATAATGCTGATATTCAGCAGATTAGCCGACCGTCAAATGTAGCACACGTAAGTCACTGTAAAGAGCGGAAACTTAAATAATGGATTTTAGAGCTGAATTTTACAGATGGTTTCAATACAGGTTAGTATTTTCCGCTTCTTCAGGACAGTTAACTTACAAGCGGTACTTACTTGTGTGAGAATTGTTCTAGTTCTACAGGTGTGTGTGTGTGTGTGTGTGTGTGTGTGTGTGTGTGTGTGTTCGAGCATTTCTTACGCTCCGGCAGGATACCAGTGACGGGACTGCTTGCCCGAGGAAGGCTTTCTGCTCTTAGCTTCAGATGAGCGGTGGCAGCAGAGAGAGGCATGGAATTGACCGGGTGTTATTATTTGCTTATAATATTTGCTTATAATGAACCTCACGGTGGATAAATAACATAATGTGAACTATTCTTTCGTTTAAAGAAGCCTGAATCTCAGTTGATACTACTGTGATTGGAGTTTGTTGATATGGAATATGGCCTTGTCTTTCCATTTAGGACTGAAAGGAAGTTGTTGAGGTGGTACACCGGTCACTGTGTCCTTTCTGTGGGTCGTGGGGACAAGGTGGCGAAGGAGAAAGACCAGTTTCCCACCTTTGTTTCGGGTGTGGGAGGTGGACGCGCAGAAACAGAAAGACTCGTGTGGGTCGGGGGCGTGGGTGTGCTGAGGACAGTTTGATGAAGCGCCTAGAATAGCCGCCGGGGGTAGGAGGGTATTTACGAGAGGTGGTCGGGGAGGGCCTCACGAAGGAGGTGTGAAGGACAGAGAGGCTGTGGGAAGAGCAGGATGGGGTTCCCTTCCCCGAGAAGGGAACAGCGGCTGTGAAGACCCAGGGGCAGGCGTGAATTCGCTGTGTTGTAAGGGAAGAAAGTCTGTGAGACTTGGGGCTGTGGGCGGAGCTGGGGGCCTTTGCAGGGGTCTGTCCCCAGGGCCTGGGTCGTTCTCCCCGAGTCCGAGCAAGCCACTGGGACTCTGGGAAGGGCCTGTTTCTTGTAGATCACAGTCCCTGAGGAGGATGGTAACAGCAGTGCTTTTATTTTTTTTAATTTTTTAATTTTTTAACATTTATTCTTTTTGAGAGACAGAGCATGAGCAGGGGAAGGGTCAGAGAGAGAGGGAGACACGGAATTGGAAACAGGCTCCAGGCTCCGAACTGTCAGCCCAGAGCCCGACGCGGGGCTCAAACCCACAGACCATGAGATCCTGACATGAGCCGAAGTCGGACGCTTAACCGACTGAGCCGCCCAGGTGCCCCGACAGTGTTTTGATTAGCAGTGCATGTTAAAGATGTTCTTTTTTTATTGTCCTGTTCTCCCTCCCTGACTTGGCAGTAAGACAGTACGTGGTTCTTGAGACACCAGAATAAGGTGGAAGAAGAGAAAACATTCTGTAGACGTCAGAAGGGAGAAAATTAAGATGGCACGAGGCAAAGTGTGTAGGGCGGAGGGGAAGAGAGACGTAATCAGGGTTGAGGAGAATGGAAGGTTCTGGAAGAGTTGATACGGGGATCCTGGGAAGACAGTATTGTTGGACGTGGTTGGGACCCAGGTTAGGTTGTGGCCACAGCTTAAGAGACGTGGAGGAGGTGGAGGCCGAGAGGGTGGCGGACAGGACAGGCGCGGGTGGTCGGGGCGCGGCAAGGTCGAATGAGCAGTGCTGGAGGCGCAGTGGCTTTGGACGATGACAGACGAGCCAGGACCAGGTTACACGCCAGCAGCCGATGCCACCTGCTGCCTGACGTGTTTGCTTTGGAGCAAATAATTTTCTTAATTTATTTGCCAAAATCGTGGGATCGTCTACAAAAATGGGGTTTCTGGCATTCCTTGCGAAGTGGATGAGCCGGCATTTTGCAGTCTGAATGGTGACAGCGCCTGGCAGCTGAGCCGCGCGGCCCCCCCTTTGGCGGTGAGGCGCTGTTCGCAGGCCCGCCCTCTGCGCCCCGTACCTGTACTCCCCGTCTCGGTGCTGAACTTGCTGGGCCCGGGAGGCACTTGGAGTTGGTGGGGACACCGGTCTGGAGGGTGGTGGCGAGGAGGAGGGCCCTGGGAGGAGGTGGTCAGGGTGCAGCTCTGTCCACTGGGGCCCATGCTCACGTGGGGTCTCTGGAGGCGAGGACGCAACGCAGAGAGCCCGCGGCCGGGGTCATGGGCCATGGCGCCCCTGATGGGGAGGGGGCGGTAAAGCCAGGAGGTGCGGTCCCAGCACCAGCAGACAGGCAGGGGGCGGAGGGATGGTCACAAAGAACTGGAAAGCCAGGGGCACGGGGCTGGCCGGAGAAGGCAGCCAGAGGACAGCCCGGAGGCGGCAGTGGTGTGACCGGGGCCTGCGCAGGGAGACCGGGCTGCCCCTGGACGTGAGTGTGGAGCGCGCGGCCTGCGACCCACAGCCCGGGGAGCGCAGGGACGCCCCCTGTGGTTTGGGGCCTGCGGCCCCTGCTGTCTGTCTGCCAGCTCTCCCCGCCCACCCCCCAGCCGCGCCCTGTGCTTCTCCCGTGACCAGTTGGATCCCACGCTTCCTAAGTTCGCGTCTGGGTGGGATTGTCTCCCAGGAGGTGGACACGGGTGCCTGCAGCCGGGAGCGGGTGTGCCCCGGGGGGGAGTCGGGGGGCCGTCGGAGAGGCCGCCAAGTCTCTTCTGCAAGGAGAGCCGCTGCCCCAGGTGTTTGGTGGTGTTTGCAGCGGGTTGAGACCTGGGACATTTGGCTGCTAGAAGTGAAGAAAATGAATTTTTGAAATGTTACAACTAGAGGACAGACTTAGTGTAAAAATAGTTGTGGGGTTGGGAGAACACGGCCAGCTGCCAGAATTTGTTTCGGTTGTGAGTTGTGGCTATAGGAGCCATGTTGTTGGTTTTGTAATTCTTTATATGTTGGGGCTCTCCATATGAAATAAATAACGAGAACGATAGCATCCCAGGAAGGAAAAGTCCAGACTCGACATTCATTACAAATTGTTGTTTGCGAAATGGCAAATTACGTGATCACGCAGCTAAGAGCCCCACTTCTTTCTCTGATCCCTCGAGACTAGCACATGTGTCCAGCCAGAGGCACGGCAGAGGGCTGACGAGCCGCCTGGTTCTGGAGTCCAGGGGTTGTCCTGGGAGCCCCTCACCGGGCGCCCGCCAGGTGCCGGGGCTCTCGTCCTGACCTCCGTGTGCTCTGAGCCACCCTGTGCTCACAGCCTGCCCCTCCCCCCAGCTTCCCTGTCCATGCTCCAGACCTGGAGCCCCCCCAGCTTCTCTCTCCGTGCTCCAGACCTGGACATGCCCTCCCTGCCCCCCCAGATGTGAGAGGACCAGCCTCAGGCTCCAGGCGTTCAGCCATTCGTGCTCGCTCACCCTCTGTACAGAGGCCCTCCAGACCTCCCGGAGCTGCCCTGTGATCTGGGGTTGAGGCGCAGGGGCGGGGGCATGTCCATTGTGGCGGACAGGCCTTTATTCCTTATTAGCAGTCAAGTTCCCGTGGGTTGTTACTTCTGAGAGTAAAAGAGGGTGTATGTACCGAACTTTAAAAATTCAAGTGGCACCAAAGGCTATAAAGCGATAAACTCCGTCCTTCCCCTAAGTCCTGCGTCCTCTCCAGAGGCAGCCAGTGTCACTGACCCGCTGCGCTGACAGGCTCAGGACTGATCCACAGAGGCGCTAGCAGGTGTCCGCCACCCGCCCCACGTGGTTTTTACGGAAGCGTGGGCCTCCCGGCTGCTGTCCTGCTGTGTGGGTGTGGGAGGCGCTGCGGCCCGTTTCCCTCCATGTGACCGGTGCTTCTCGTACT
Source organism: Crocuta crocuta (assembly GCF_008692635.1). Taxonomy (NCBI): domain Eukaryota; kingdom Metazoa; phylum Chordata; class Mammalia; order Carnivora; family Hyaenidae; genus Crocuta; species Crocuta crocuta. The sequence continues at coordinate 3,176,815 of NW_027527444.1, read as the reverse complement.
TTTAACCTTAGAGAAGAAATCGTTACTCTATTTATGAGTGTGTTCCACATTTTTTTCTTCTGGCTAGAGCTCTGCTGAGGAGTTTTCGAAGTGTGCAGAGAATGCCTGATGGAGATCGGTGTCCTCTCTGTACGGTGGTGTCAAAGACAGATCGTACAGGCCTAGAGTTGGCCAGCTTCATTTTTTTTTAAATGTTTGTTTTTGAGAGAGAGCAAGAGCGAGCCTGAGTGGGGAGGGGCAGGGAGAGAGGGAGACGCAGAATCCCAAGCAGGCTGACAGCGGAGCCCGGCGTGGAGGTTGATTTCACGAGCCCTGAGACGGTGATCTGAACCGAAGTCGGCCGCTCACCCGGCGGAAGCCCCCCCGGTGCCAGGCCTCCGTCCGTTTCAGCCCTAAATCCAGACAGAGTCTGCTTCCCTTGCAGATTGTATCACCTTTATGTTTGGGAGTCTGTTTAAGTGGAAGATCTGTTTTAAGATCATATTTGAGATTTTTGTGTAGTCGTGGCTTCCATTATGATAGAATTTCTAGAGTTTTATTGGAATGGCAAGTGTGCCTCTACCAGGGCTGAGTGGTATTTCGTGAGTTCTAGGAAACTCCGGTGGTCCTCGGTCTCCTGACCATCAGACCGTGGTTTCCAGTTTGTGCCATCGGAGCATGTTGGGAAGAAAGTATCGCATGACATAATGCTTCGGTTTTCTTCAGGGCCATGCAGGATGACCAAAGAGCGTGCCATCTGGTGCCCTGGCCTCTCCTGACCCCTGCTCCCGTCCTCTCCCGGCCCGCAGCTTGCAGAGGGCTCTCCAGGGGGAGCCAGAAGGGAGCCGGTGGGCGGGTGGGTTTCTTCTCGCTCCATCTGAAGACCGTCGCTCCTTTTTGAGGAAGAGGCTGGTTTACCATTTAAACAGACCTGCCGTTGGTGTCTTGTGCGGCCCCTGTTTATGGAGCTGCCAGGGCACAGGGCAGGGTGACCCCAGATGCGGGGGCTGGGGGGCGGTGCTCTCACTGGGCGGTGGTCTTCACGTCCGCCTCGTACAGGGCCCCTTTCTTTGTTGGAGAGCGGCAGCTGCGGAGAGGAGGCTCCGCTGGGCCACGCGGTTACAGGGCCCGCTCGACCTTCCCTGCAGCAGCCCTGGGTTAGGAGAAGTCTGCAGCATGGCAGGGGTGAGGTGGTGCCGGTCAGGCACAGTGCCCGCAGCACAGACCCCTGCTCAGAACCCGAGAGGAAGCAGGGCCCCTCTGTTGTTTGTTTTCTGTGTGTTTTTGCAGCCCCTCAGCTGCTCTGTCAAACAGATCAGCCATGTGAGTTTGTCTGTCACTTTAAGTCATTTGCTTATTCCCTGTTCATTTCCAAATTCTGCTGGTCTCGAAATACGGGTTCATTGACTCTCTTGAAGTTGGTGATGCTTAGTAGTAACTGGAGAAGGAAAGCGCGGTGCCGTCGCCGTGCGGCTCAGCGTCGAGGAAGCGCAGGGAATGCCTTCTCCCGGCGCAGAGGACGGCGGCACGCTCCTGGCCGCGGCGCTAACCACTCCGCCTCGTGTTTGTCTTCCAGATCTTACAGTCCCTTTCAGCGCCCACGAAAACCTTAGAGCAGCAGGTGACCCACAGCCAGCANACCCCCACCCCCAGCCGCAGCCGCAGCCACAGCTGTTTGGACACGACCCGGCCGCGGAGAGTTAGTAGCGCGGCGGCCCTCTTTCCCTCTCCCCAAGTCTCGTACGCGGGCGCCAGGGCAGGGGAGGGCCCCCGTTGGGACAGGCCCCCGGGAGGGGAGGTGCGCCTCGTGCCGGACACGTGCTCTGCGTGTCACGGGGCCTCATAGCCCTCGAAGGGAGCACGGTGCCCCTCCCCGGGCCCCAGGCAGTCGCCCGTGCACGTGGTCTGCGATGGCTTCGTATGCGCAGGCGAGCCAGTGTGTTCGAGGGGTTTTGAACGCACAGCTTAGGCTGGATACATCGTGGTCGGGACTGATAGGCTTCAGAAATGCACATGGAACGCGGCAAAGCGCATGTTTTGGTTTTGTGCGTGTGTATTCAGGGGCTTGTCTTCCCTGTGTGCTTCCGTTCCAGTCCCCGAAGACGGGTTCCTGCTGGGGTGCGTGTTTGCAGTGGCCGACTACCCGGAGCACATGTCGGACAAGCAGCTGCTGGCCACCTGGAAAAGGGTGAGTCGAGCCCCAGGCACAGCTCTGTGCCACAGACTCCGCGCAGCCTGGCCTCGGGCTTCTTCCGCTGAGCTCACCAACCTGCGCGGGGATTGTGTTGTGAACGCCTCGCAGGCGCTCTTGTGACCTTGGGCAAGTCCGTCACTGTTCTGGGCTTCAGTTTTTTCCGTCGTAAGTGGAAATGTTGGACTTCATCATTCTTCATGTTCTCTCAGCTCCTCTGTCCTGAGGGGCACAGACTATTTGTGTATCACTGGGGGGGGTGAGAATGAGATCAGGATGCGGTGCCCCGGGGAGGGGCCGTCGGCCTCTCTGTGCTTCTGTCCTTCCTGTCCCCAAGGCCGAGTGCGGGGCACCTCAGGCTCTCCAGCTGGGAAGGGGCCTCAGAGTCTCTAGGCTGCTTGTGGAACGTAGTCCCCGTTCTTACTATTTTGTACATTGGGTTTTAAAGAAAAGAAGAGGTAAATGGTTTTCCCATTAGTGCCGCAAATCAAAATGGCCTCAAAAAAAAAAAAGACTTTACAAATACGCTTCAAGCGCATCTTAAGTGCGCTTCCCTGAAAACGTTCCTGTTGTGGGAACCCTGCTCTGTGCCCTGAGACGCAGGGAATGCTGGGAATGTGTGAGATCCTGAAAACTCTGGGTCAGCTGTGGCCTCCGGGGAGGGGGAGGAGAGAGGAGGGGGAGGAGGCAGGACATTCCTGCACATGGTCTTAAAGGGCAAGTAGGGGTGAGCGTTGAGGGTGTCCTAGAGAGAGACCTGCATGGGACAGGGTGGCGAGAAGGCACACACCCCGGCCAGGCCGTTCCTTCCACGGCCACTTCCCGTGCCACGTTACGAGGCTGGATTCCCCCTGTAGTTACTGCAGCACTAGAAAAGCAAAGGTACACGTTTTACACCTTGAATCATTGAGTGAAGGGGGTGCAGGCAGGTGGCCAGGCTTAGCGGGAGCTACCAGTCACCTGA
>NW_027527444.1:3169258-3173667 GCF_008692635.1 Crocuta crocuta | reverse complement strand
GAGGGGGGTGGGTGCTGCTGAGCATCATGGCAGCAGGAAATTCTTTAACAGTCACAGAAGTGTTAGAAGGTGGTGGGTAGAAACCGTCTAAGAAGAAGTCCATTGACTGAAAGATACAAAAGATAGAGAAAAAGTCTGCTTCTGTTTGAAGCTGCAGGATTAGTCCAGGAGGGGCTGCGAAGGGCAGGACAGCCTGTGCCGGGGAAGCGCGGGCAGGGGCACGTGGGGCGGTGGCTTGCGCGTGGGGAGGGACCGGCCGTGCCGTCGCGGCAGGCCCCGGGCTCGGTCTAAGAACCGCGGCCGGGAGGCTGTTGGTGTCTCGGGGCCGCAGGTGCGTCATGGAGCAGCTGGCAGCGTCTTCCGAGCCCCGAGGACAGGTGGCCCCCAACTTCAGACGTCGCGGCCCATCTGCTGGTCGTGCGCCACTGCGGTGCCCGGGAAGGCGCTCTGGGCGGGATGGGAAAGGAATGCCTTGGGTGAGGGCAGGGGACAGCAGCTTCATTTGACTCAGGCGGAGCGGGCCCCGAGGGGCAGCTGATGCACACGCACCCCGATGTGCTCCATCTGTCGGGGCGGGAACGCTGCACCGTGCCCTCCGCTGAGTGACGAGCCCTCCATGCCACGGTGACCCCTGCAGGGAGCACCCGTCACCTGGCGGTTCTGTGTGGGTGGAGACCCTGCTGTGGCCCAGCGGGGTGCTTGTGGCTCAGGTGCTCTGCTCAGGGGCAGTCGGGGGCACCAGGAGGCAGGGGCAGCGCCGGCCTTCCCCCCCACCCCGGCCGGCAACCTGAGGCAGGGCCGGGAGAAGCCGCAGGGTCTCCTGACGCTGTCGTGGGAGCCGCGTGCAGTCATGGCACCATGTCCCATCTGTCCAGCCCGAGCCTAAGCGAGTGCCGAGCTCCACGCCAGAGGGAGGAGCGTATGGGATCCGTGGGCGCGGTTCTGAAGCCAGCACGGCCTTGTTGCATGCGGAGTCTGGGAGTGACGTGGTGAAAGGCAGGTGGGAGGAGGGAGCACGGCTCTCACCGGCAGCGGGAAAAGCGAGGTGGGGTAACCCCGCAGGAGGAGGTTGGGATTCCTGGGCACGTGCTGGGAAGCGTGGGAATGCCCGCTGGAGCTGAGCCTGGTGCAGGGGATGGGAACCAGTGCTGTGGCTGTTGCTGCCATGTCACATGCCGTAGTGAGTCGTGTTCGTGACCGGCTGAAATAAAAGCCGGTGATTTTTTTTTAAGAGAGCATGAGTCCGGGAGGGACCGAGTGGGGGAGAGAGCATCCCAAGGAGCTTCAGCGCCATCAGTACAGAACCTGACACGGGGCTCGATCCCACAACTCTTGAGGTCCTGACTGGAGCCAGAGTCAAGAGTCAGATGCTCGACCGACTGAGCCACCCAGGAGCCCCAATCAAAATCAGATTTAAAAACTAAATGAAGCAAAGGGCGCCTGGATGGCCCAGTTGGCTAAGTGTCCAACTTCGGCTCAGGTCATGATCTCGTGGTGCATGGGTTTAAGCCCTGCATTGGGCTCTGTGCTGACAGCTCAGAGCCTGGAGCCTGGAGCCTGTTGCGGATTCTGTGTCTCCCTCTCTCTCTACCCTTCCCCCACTCACGGTCACACTCTGTCTCTATCTCTCTCAAAAATAAACTTTTTTTTTTTTANCCAGCACCATGTGACGCCATAGAACCATTCCCCCAGCCCTGGGACAGAATCTGTTGTTAAAGATAAACTTTGGTGTTTGCTAACTTCCTGCTCACTTTCCTTGTAGAACAATGGCTCTTCAGCAGGGTGGCTCTGCCCCCGGGAGACATTTGGCACTGTCTGAAATGTCACACGTGGGTGGGCACCGTGGGTGGGTGTCCGGTGGGTGTGGGTCAGGGAGGCACGGGACTGACTCCAGGGCATGCACAGCACGAGGTGGAGAGAACGTCCCGTTCCTCTCTCCCTTCCCTCTGGAAATTCAAACGAAGGGACTGTCGGAGTTCATTTCCACTGAACTGTGCTTGGCGCCAGTCTGTAAACATAACCAGTGCGTAGTGTGCGTGCCTCAGTGGAGCACGCCGTAGAAGCAGAGGATGGGCTCCTCTCCTAGCCGTCTGATTTGAAGCCGGGGCCCGCCCCCCCGATGCCAGAGGCTGACTACACTTTGGTCTCACGTGTCTAGATAATCCAGGCGCATGGCGGCGCCGTGGACCCCACGTTCTCAAGCCGGTGCACCCACCTCCTCTGCGAGAGTCAGGTCAGCGGGATGTACGCGCAGGTGAGTAGAGCGGCTCGGCCGTGAGTGGACGGAGCCTGGCCCTTCTAGGGACCATCTTAGGAGTCTAGTGGCCGCCGTGTTCGGAAAGGACCCTTTCCTGCCTCTGAGGACAGCAGCGTACCTTCTTCTCAGTCTTTGCTGGCATAACTTTGTGGCCTTTACGCCTCTGAGCGTGGAGCACCAGACCCGCCCCTTCTCGAGTCCAGGGCAGCTCCGTGACTAAGCCGTGGGCCGAGGCGGGACTTCCCGCTGTCATGGGGCCTCCTGCTGGGCACGGGCTCTCATGATGTCACCTCGTGTGTGGCCTGAAGTTCCGTGGCTGCTTTTTTCCACGCTGCGTCCTTCCTGGACGGAGCCCTGTCAGCACGTGTGTGAGAGGCGACCTCCCCGAAACGGCCCTTCACCACTGCAGCCTTTTCCTGGATCCACTTTCCAACTAAAAATGCAGAACTGCGGGTGGGGTTTTGGTTTTTCCCCCGTATGGTAATTTTAGGTTTTTACGTTTTCAGAGCCTGTTCTTGTCGGGGCCCTGTGCATTCTTACCGGAGAGCTTTAATTGGATTTTGATGATCACAGACACGGTCTCAATTCCATGATTATTTCTAAGGTGGTGATAAAATGTGTGGCCTTTGCCCCCGTCGCAGGCTCCTGTGTGTGTGGTCGTCACACTCTCTGTCGTGTGACCGCTCACCTGCTGCCCTGGGGCCATTTGTTCCTTTGGTCAATCGAGGGCTGACGTCTGGGATTCTGATGGGGCCTCCCGGCAAGGGGTCGTCATCGCTGTAGGCGTTATGGTTGTGTGTGTAGCCTCGCAGCTCTCAAACTCCAAGCGCGACAGACCCGGAATTCTGTTTGGCAGGCGATCCGGGAGAGGAAGAGGTGTGTCACTGCGCACTGGCTCAACACCGTCCTGAAGAAGAGGAAGATGGTGCCGCCCCACCGTGCCCTTCACTTCCCGGTGGCCTTCCCGCCCGGGGGGAAGCCGTGTTCTCAGCACGTAAGGCGCATGGCTTCACTTGGTGCGCGTTCTCCTCCGCCAGAGGCTCCCCAGGGCCCCCAGGGCCCCAGCGGCACGCACGCCTCACTTCTGCGCTCCTCACGGCACAGGCCCCGACCCGTGGCAGAGTCTGCCTGGGTCTGTGGCATCTTGAGGACACGGCGTAAAGGCCCACAGTGGAGCAGAGGCAGGTCCTGGGTCTTGTGTGAGAGCGGCGGCCGCAGGCAGGGCTCGCTCTCCCACAGCCTCAAAGCCGGGGTCAGTGGCGGGGGGGGGAGAACTGGCTCGTTCGTGTTTACACGCTTAGCGCAGCAGCTTTGTCCAGGTGGCGTCCGTGTCCTCGTAACACAGAACAGGCTCCCACGCACCTGCTGTCACAGTTGTCCCTGCCCCGGTGGCTCTGTCCGTGGCCTGTGTCCCATGAACGGGATGCTGGTCGTGGCACTGCTGAGGGTGGCGTGCCCGGCTGTCCCCGGGAGCGCCACGTGCAGAACGGGAGGGCACGTGCGCGGAAAGCAGGCCCGGAGGAGGACGTGCCCACGGGTTAAAGTGTCACTGCGTCTTGGCCTTATTTGCTCTCTTTGTGCTTAGATTATTTCTGTGACTGGATTTGTCGACAGTGACCGAGACGACCTGAAGCTCATGGCCTACCTGGCGGGCGCCAAGTACACGGGCTACCTGTGCCGCAGCAACACGGTGCTCATCTGCAAAGAGTAAGCACCGCTGTGGCGCCGCGTGCGGTCCCCAGCTCACGTTCGGGTTAGGGACCCAGTCAGACTTAGCGCCGCGTCGTGCTGCGGCGGGAACGTGACCGTCAGGCCGTGGGAGGGACGGCCCGCTACCCGCACGTCGGCAGGAGTAGCTGTAGAGCTGGCGGCGAGCTGACGAGCGCATTAACGGAGCCGGGCTCGGAGCGAGGCACGCGGGCCTGGGGCCTGGGCGGGGCGTGCCCTGCGGCTGCCGGCCGGGGCCACGGTCACGGTCGCCAGGGCAGCCCTGGTGTTTCTCTCACACCAGATGGAAAATAGACGTTGGCTTGAACAGTAGGCGGTTCTGACATTTAATGAAGTGTCTTTTCCCTCAAACACAAAGACCGACCGGTTTGAAGTACGAGAAGGCCAAGGAGTGGAGGGTGCCGTGCGTGAACGCCCAGTGGCT
>NW_027527444.1:3151545-3169216 GCF_008692635.1 Crocuta crocuta | reverse complement strand
AGCTCCACTACGGTCGCTACACGACGTTCAACCTGCAGGAGCCCTTTGCCCCGACCCCGCACCTGGTTTTGAATCTTCTGGGTAAGCGGGCGCACACGTCGGCAGATGGATCGGTGCAGGTGTCACACGTGCGTCCGCCGCCTTCACTTGCCGCCTTCTCTTTCTCCTGGGCCCCTCCCCGCAGCCTGCTCCTTCCCTGCCCGGTGGTTCCCGTGGGTGTGGTGCTCACACTGCCCTCTTACTACATGCTCGCGGACAGGAGCACTGCGGGCCTCTTCCGGCCGGCCTCCCCGCCAGCCCTCTCACGCGGCCGCCTGCATGCCTTCAGCTGTGGGCCAGCACTGCCTTCTCCCCTCTGCCCTTGCTGGGCGGGGGCAGGCCTGTGCGTGTGGCTGCTCGTCCTGGGCTGCGCTGAGACACTCGGCGGAATGCTCCAGAAAGCGCCTGTTCAGATGGCTTCCGCAGGCTGTTTCCAAAATGTTCATTGAGCTCAGTTTTCTGATGGCTCGTCCTCAAGTTAAGCCACAGTCTGCTTCCCGGGGACACATCTGCCCATTTGACTTGAGCTCTGGAAGCCTTACAAAGACTTTGTGGTCGGTCTTTGAAGCCGTCACCGCGGGCATCGTGCAGGGAGGTGTGCTGGTCCTTTGTGCGGGCCGGGGATGGCCGGGGAGGGGCTTCGCTCTGACCCCCGTGCTGCGCCTGGTCCTCGAGCTCCTCACCCGGGGAACCCCAGTACCTGAGCCCTGAGCACATGCCGCAGCTGCTTGCTGCCCTTCCTACGTTGTACTGAAAGCATTGGGTCAGTGTAAGCGTAGCGCTTAGGTTTGTCCTTAGTGAATGTCCGCTAAGCGCCCACGCCACCAGCCCCAGGAAAGGGCGTCACCAGTGGGCTTGTCTGATTCAGCAGTATATTGTCCTAAACACAACCCGTTTCCCTCTAGATGCCTGGAGGGTCCCGCTGAAGGTGTCGGCAGAGCTGCTGATGGTACGTGCTGCCCTGGCCCGGCGCCTCGCGCTGCCCCTGTCTTACAGGAACGCGGTAGGCAGTCGTGTGTGTACACTCAGAACTCCCCGAGTGATCTGTCGGCATAAAGAAGGCAGGTTGTGTTCTCCCCTGTCGTGCGCGTGCGGCACACTCCGGGTCCCTGTCCCTCAGTCGCTGGTACTGTCGTTGCTCTTGTGCCTGTGGGGAGCATGGCCCGCCCGGAGGCCTGTGAGCTGCTCGAGGCGCTTCAGGGAGAGAGCAGGGACGGATACACGCAGGGCGGGGGCCCCCTCACCATGGGGTCGTGTCCGGATCCCGGGTGGGGCCCGGCCCCGGGGCATGAGGCCGGATGCCAGTGGCTGTTGGCTCAGAAGCAAGGCCCGGCGGCCTTCCTGGAGGGGCTGTGTGCACCTGCGTCTCCCCGTGATAGCGGGACATGGTCTCCGGTTTCCCGTGTCACAGCAGCACCGACGCTGAGGAACTCCTGTCCGCACCATGGCTGATGTGCCTGTGCCGTGCTGGCAGCGCTCTCGATGCTGGCGGCCGTGAGGTATAGGGCTTTAGGGTATCAAACACCCCTGCGTTCTTACTAAGGGGCTTGAGTCACGTGCCCGCTGATTTTCAGCACCTGCTTCGGCGCCACAGAGGCGACTGGGGTTTGTGTCCCATGAGCAGTGAGCCGAGGGGAGCCCTCCTTTCGGGGCCACCAGGCAACATCCAGCCTGTGTCCCCAGATGACCCGCCCTGCTTGCTTTCTGCCTCTGACCCAGGAGCTGCTGAGACCCGTCCAGAGCCCTGCGGGGGCCTGTGGGCCGACAATCACACGCTCCCGTGTTTGCTCTGCTGAAACCCCGAGTTCTGGTTTTCATAAAGCACGGCCGCCTCTGACACATGAGCAGAAGCAAAGATCCTGACTCACTTGGCGGGGAGCGAGGTGGTGGTGGCCTTTGGGGCGAAGATGGGAAAGCAGTCACGTTCCACCCGTCCCCCCACCTGACCCCAGGGGCCCGGACATCCGGTTCTCCCATGGATTCGTGTCTGTCACCTCAGAGCCACTGGCGTTAGGGACTCAGGGGCTGGTTTACCTTTGTTCCTCATTGCCGCCGACATGCAAAGTTTGGAGACTGCGGAGCTGAGGGTTGTGTCTTTGTTGGGTGAGGGTCAGAGGAGGGAGAGCCCAGCCCCGTGCCGGACGGTCTACATGCCTCCTGTATTTGCTGGGGACACGCTGACCTTGTGTTTGGTTGTCTGGATACGGCAGCGGGGTTGAGGGAGTGTGAACGTGAATGCACAAGACGGACGCGGTACAGCACGGGAAACGTGTGCGGGGCGGCCCGGGCCCCTGCCGTGCTTCTCTGGCCCGGCCGGCGGTGCTGCGGTGCGTCGGGGACGCGTTTGTGAGCCGCCACAGGCCACGTTTCTGCGGGAGGAGCAGCCACGTCGTGGGGGCGTAATTGCAGGGAGCGTGTTTTCCAATTCCCGCGTCGGGACAGCAGCTGACACAGGAATGAGCGCGGCCATGTGGGAGCCGGGACGGGGTGGGGGGGGGGCAGGTGACAGGCCCCCGGCAAAGCCCCCTTGCCCCTGGCCGGCGTCCTCCTCGCTGCCGTCCAGGCACCGCGTGGCCTCCCCGCAGCGGACACGTGCGGGGCCGACTGACGCGGACGCCGCTTTGATTCCAGGGCGTGAGGCTGCCTCCCAAACCGAAGCAGAATGAGGTGACCAATGTGCAGCCTTCTTCCAAAAGAGCCAGGTACGGGCGCCCTTCCCGCCGCTACGGCTGGGGTTCTCCGCAGGCCTCGGTCCCAGCGGGGGAGGCTTCTGAACGTTTTCACGGAAGGTAGGATCCACTCCTTGTTGTTCCACAGCTTGATCATGCCGCGCGCGTCTCATTGCCGGACCTGAGAGGTGAACACAAGTCTTGCTCCTTAAAAAAAACAAAACTTTAATTTTTAAATTTATTTTTATTATTTCTAAGTTTACTCATTTTTGAGAGTGAGAGAGAGCAAGCAGGGGAAGGGGAGAGAGAGAGGGAGACACAGAATCCGAAGCAGCTCCAGGCTCTGAGCTGTCAGCACAGATCCATGCAGGGCTTGAACTCACGAACCACAAGATCATGACCTGAGCCAGAGTCAGACGCTTAACTGACTGACCCACCCAGGCGCCCTGAACCTTTTTATTTTTAAGCAAAGCCGCGCCAGCACCGCGTCCCTGGTGCGTGCACAGCAGGGCCAGAGCCCCCGGAAGGACGTGTGCGGCGGCGGCCGTCTACCCTGCAAACACCTGGCTGGCCAGGGCGGGTCATTTGATTCGTAGGGCAGGGCAGGTGCAGGGCGAGCAGGGAGCTTTCCCTTCCTTCTTGAGTCTGAAAGCCGTGACCTCCGAGCTGGACTTGGTGAAGCACAGGGGACCGGCCCTGGCTGTCCTTGCAGTCACCAGCTTCCCTCGCCTCGCCCCTGCCCTGCATCAGGCCTGTTGCACCCCTACATCATGGTCTGTGTTCCGGAAGCGTTTAGGAACGTCTTGGTCATGTGATGACGTGTCTTTAAAATGGTTATGAAAATGCCACAAATAAGCCTTAAAAAATTATTTTACCTAAATGGCCTCAAACGTAGCTATGTTGAAATGAAATGAGGTCTCATTTAAAGTGTGTGCTTAAGTCAGTGGCTTGCTCCGTGCCTTCTGCTGTACGGGCAGGGGCGGGTGCCTGCGGGAGCACAGGCCCGCGAGGGACGCCTCCCCCGGCAAGCCAAAGCACCTACTTGATCTTGTGAAAGCCTGTGGAGACCTTTGTGATGGGGGGAGGGGCAGTGAGGAAGAGGGGGTGCGCCCAAGCTCCTCGGTCTCCAGGGTGACCGCCTAAAGGCAGGAAGGTCAGGTGCCTCGTGCTTTCCCCTCACAGAAAAACCCCCACACGCTTCAAGCCCTGAAAGCCTGTGCAAGCTATTAGAGTCTGTTGTTTGCTAACCGACATTTTTAAGTAAGCGATAGTCACTTGTTTATTCTGTATTTATTTTACAGAATTGAAGATCTACCGCCTCCCACAAAAAAGTTAACACCAGAATTGACCCCTTTTGTGCTTTTCACTGGATTCGAGCCTGTGCAAGTTCAACAGTATATTAAGGTGAAAGGATAGTGTACATTCCGGGGGTTTAGTGCTCTTCCTGTGTGCACATGCTTGCTTTAGCTCGCGGTGTGTCAGGGTAACACCAGCAACGTGCGGTCATGATCGTCTTCGTGGCGTACGGTTAGGAAGTAGCAGTAGTCGTTTCTGTAGTCAAGTTGTCATTAAATCGTATGTGATTTTTCACCTCGCTCTGTGCTTTTCATACTTGTACGTTTAGACACTTGCCTTCTTATCAGTAGAAAGTATGACTTGGGTGAGTAGACCAGGACCCACTTGTGCAGTCCTGTGAACACGAGCAACTGCTCGAATGTGCTCGGCCCAGATGCCCCGGCACCCAGTTCTCCTGGGCAGGCGCGGGGCAGCCCTGTGCTGGTGTTCGGGCAGGAACGGGGGACACAGCCGTCCGTGCGCTTCTGAAGTAACAACAGCACAAGGGCGGGTTCTCACCCTGCTGTCGTTCCGGTGGGGGGGGGTGGGGGCGTCAAGGGTGATCATCGGCCTGTGTCACGTGGGCTTCGTTCATTGTACCTCTCGGGTTTTTAAGGAGAACAGTTATAAATGCCGTCAGTTTAGTACGGTTTAATTTCTTTACTTTAAAAATCGAGTGTAGTTACCGAGGTCTTTTCTAGATGCTCATGTCTCCTCAGGCACTTCTGCTGTAATTTTTATAAACAGGGACTCTGTTAATGCACCTCATTAACACCCGTTGCAGCTTCGAAAGTCTGGGCGTGGTCACGCCTTTTCATGAAATGTGCTGCCTTGTTCTCCGGACATGCACCCGGGCGCTGTGTGCGCCGTCTCCCAGCTCGGGCCGGAGCAGTGCGCCGTGCTGTCGTGCGGCCCCACGCTCACCTCCGCTCTGTGCCCCTCCCTCCAGAAGCTCTACATCCTCGGGGGCGAGGTCGCCGAGTCTGCGCAGAAATGCACACACCTCATCGCCAGCAAAGTGACCCGCACGGTGAAGTTCCTGACGGCCATCTCCGTGGTGAAGCACATTGTGACGCCCGACTGGCTGGAAGAGTGTTTCAAGTGTCAGGCGTTTATTGGTACGTAGCGGCGGCTGCAGCTCCTTTTTAATGTGGAAAACCAACATTTGTTTTCTCCAGTTTCTCTCCACCTCCATCCCAACAAACCCCTCGTTTGCTTTTTTCCCTCTTGATGACTCAGTTAAATTTATAAATTGCTTCCACATGCCAGCGAATCATCTGGGGGTCCACACACTGAGGGAAACGGGGCCTCTGCCTCTCTGCTTGCGGCTCCAACACGTGTGCTCCGGTGCGATGCTCACGTGCAACGCGCGGTAAAGGGACAGCATCCCGGCACGGCTGTGACTGCGGGCGCCGGCCGAGGGCTGGCCGTCCGCCCAGGTGGGCACGCTTAGAGCAGCAGAGCGCGCCCAGGCTTGTTAGGCGGATCAGCAGCAGTGCGAACCCCTCCTCCCCGATGTGGTGCTCCCAGCCCGCACGCCCCCACACGCACGGCCTGAGCCCTCTCCCCGCGGTGCTGAGACTCCGCTCCCTCGGGGCCCACGCCCCATCACGTGGCATCAACAGCAGTCACCAGCTCCCGCCCCCCGCCCGCCGCATCGGGGCACACCCACTCCTGTGTTTTTTTCCGCAGCCACCTGCCCCCTGCACTGGGCTTTCCTCCAGCTTCTCAGCCGCACCTGCCTGCTTGCCCCTGGGGTAGGGGTGACGCGGATGCACCAGGCCAGCAGACCTTCCGGTCCTCACTGCCCTCACGCTCTGACCTGACTTAGCCCTGATGGGGACAAGTCATCATATTGCAGGTCCACATGGTTTTCTCAGCCACTGGTATTTAAACCTGATTCAGTCTTTCCTGTAAAAAAATTAATAGAAAGCAGGTATATTTTAAAGTTCACACAGTCTAATACACAGATGAGAAATTAGGATCCAGCAGACACTCAGGTTTGTTGATTATAGCAAAGCTAAACCAAACTTAAAGTTTCATGATGTTCTATCCAAGTCAGTCATAAGAAAGAACCATTTATGTGAAAATCAATAATGAAGACGACAGCTGAATTCTCAACTACGATAGTAGAGTCGGTGCCCGTAATTCCTGGGGCTCCTGCCTGCAGAGCGGCTTCCGACACCGGGCTCCTGAGCACGGAGCCATCGCTCCCAGAGGAAGCAGGGCCGGGCTCCTGTGAGTCTCCGGTCCTGTCCCGTCGGCCGATCCGTACGCACCCTCGTGTGCATCTGGAAAACCTCGTTCTGCGTGTGCGCAGTGTGAAGAGCCCGTGTTAACACCTGCTCTTGGCCCCTCACACCGAGCGCCTGGCCGGCCGCGCATCACTGACACTGAATGAGGCCGCCGGGTCCCGTGTGGCCTCTTCCGGGAGTGCGGGTGTGCTCGGCGCTGGGGCCTTTGAGACCAGGGTCCCCAGCAGAGCATGAATGTGTGGGAGGATTCACACTACACAGACCACAGAAAGGAACCTGTGTCTGGTGTGGCCTGATGGAGGCCCGGCGTGGCCCTGCTCTCTGGGCTGTCCCCACCGTGCACGTCTCTGCGGGCACTGCGGAAGCTTGGTGGGAAAGCTGTGGCAAGTGGCCAGACTCTCAGATGCAGAGTCCACAAGTAACGAGGTCAACTGCAGAGGCTTTCCATTGAAATTCTTGCTTTTGTTCTTAAAAGATGTTACTGAAATAACAAACGCAGGCAGAAGAAAACGTCTGTAGAAACAATTAAACCTAGAGATTAGCTCCCAGTTTTTGGTAAGAGTTGTAAAATTTAGGAGACAGGTGCTTCCTTCAGTGAAATTTGAGTTGCTTGAATTCCCAAGTTTGCCAGTTTGTGACTCATGGTGGTTCTGTCTTTTTATCAAGTTTACAGCATTTCCTACGTCACCCAAGTTTTGGTTGACGGTCTTGTTGCTCGTATAACTGTTGATCTCCGAGGGTTAGAAGGTGGCTTAGTTGTGGTGTACACGCTTACGTGTTCTGTAGTAACTATTCAGACATGTCACATTTGAGCTCCACGTTTCCAGACACGAGAATTTTCCCACTTTATAAAAATGGCCTTCTCTAGACAGCCCACAGTTGGGACTCCTACAGCACGTGTCCTCCTCAGAGTGGGTGGCTTTTGTCACTTCATGACACGCACGTAAGCCTCCTGCCTGTCCTCTCCTCGCTTCACAGCTCCTCCCTGTTTGGCATTGAACAATGTTCCATTGTCTGAATGGACCACCGTTTATCTGTTCACCTACTGAAGGGTGTCGTGGCTGCTTCTGAGTTCTGAGAATTACGAATACCGCCACTGCCGTCACTCGTTAGCTTGTGTGTGGATGTGCATTTTCAACTCCTTTGAGTCAATGCCAGGGGTGGGATCGCTGGACTGTATGGAAAAAGTATGTTTGGCTCTGTTAGGAAACCACCAGGCTGCCTTCCAAGCTGGCTGCCCCGCTTTGCCTTCCCGCCAGCACTGGAGGAGAGGTCCTGCTGCCCCACATCCTTGCTGGCATTTGCCGTTGTCAGGGTTTGGAATTTCCACCATTTTAGCGGCTGTCGAGGGGTGATCTCATTGCTGTAATTTGCACTTCGGTAACACTGTCTTCCGTGGTGCCATGTCCGTTTAGATGTTTTGCCCATTTCTTTTTTTTTTTTAATTTTTAATGTTTTTTTATTTATTTCTAGGAGAGAGAGAGAGAGAGACAGCGTGAGCAGGGGAGGGTCAGAGAGAGAGGGAGATACAGACTCTGAAACAGGCTCCAGGCTCTGAGCTGGCAGTCAGCACAGAGCCCGACGCGGGGCTCGAACCCACGAACCGCGAGATCATGACCTAAGCGAAAGTCGGATGCTTAACCGACTAAGCCACCCAGGCGCCCCTGTTTTGCCCATTTCTTAATTGGGTTGTCATCTTACGAGGTCTTGGTATATTTTATATGGCAGTCCTTTAATCAGTTGTGTCTTTTGGAATACTTTCTCCCAGTGTGTGGCTTGTCTTCACATGTTTTTGACATGGTCTTTCACAGAGTAGAAGTTTTCCATTTTATTTTTTAAATTTTTTTAACGTTGCGAGAAAGAGCGAGTAGTAGCAGGGAACGGGCAGAGAGAAAGGGAGACACAGAATCGGAAGCAGGCTTCAGGATCTGAGCTGTCAGCACAGAGTCCAACATGAGGCTCGAACCCACGAACTGTGAGATTGTGACCGGAGCCAAAGTTGGACGCTTAACCGACTGAGCCACGCAGGTGCCCCAGAAGTTTTCAGTTTCAATGGAGTCCAGGTTATCAATTATTTCTTCCATGGATCGTGTGTTTGGTGTTGTATCTAAAGTCATTGCCACATTCGGGGTCATCCAGATTTTTCTCCTCTGTTCTAGGAGATGTATGGTTTGTGTTTACACTGAGGCCGGTGATACACGGAGAAGGCTGTGCGGTCCGTGTCTAGATTCAGTGTCTTGCATGTAGACGTCGGTTGTTGGAAGACGGCCTTCGCTCAGTCATACTTACTGCCTTTTTGCACCGTTGTTAAAAACCACTTTAACCGTTTCTCTGCTCTGTCTTTGGGCTTCTCTCCGTTGGTCTATTTATTCTTTCTCCAGCGCCACCCGGTCTTGATTGCTGGGGCGTTGAGGTCGGTCAGTGGCAGCCCCCTGCGTCCCCACCCTTCAGTGTGGGGCTGGCTGCCCTGGGCCTTTGCCCTCCCTGTAAACTTCAGGGTCACTTCGTTGGTACATGTGAATGGTTTGTGTTTAATACATATTTTAAAACATTTCTCTTTGCCAAAAGTTTAAGTTTCTCCAGAATAGTGACCTTAGGTTATCTGGAGTAATTACTACCTGAATTTTTGCTTTCAGATTCATTTCCTTGATCCAACTTTTAGCTTTTTATGGATTTTTTTATAAACATGTTTGGCTTTTGAATTAGAATCTTTTGCATTTTTTTTAAACAATCCCCAAGTTACCAAACAGCTGCAGGTATAGTCAGATGGCTGCTCTCTCCCGCACCGTCACGCCTGACCACGTGCGTGTGGCCCACGGAAGAGGACTCTGCCTGACGGCCCGGCGCAGCCCTCGAAGTCGGGGTCTGCTGCCGCAGTCTCGCTGCAGACCTCATTGGGCTCTGCCTGGTCGTCCCAGCGATGTCCTTCCCTAAAGCTGGGGGGGAGGGGGGACCCACAAGCTAGGGCGCTCGTGACGCTACTGGGTCATTACTGCAAACTGAGGGAGGCGGGCTGTCCTGCCGTGAGGAACCTGTGTGAAGCTTCAGACGCTTTGTGATCTTTCCATTTTCTTAAAACATGACCTGAGAAGTCTGAGGAAGCATGAAAACCCCCCAAATCCTGTAAGCTGTGCGGAGCCGTTCTAAGGTGCTGCACACGGTCATATGTTTAAAGAGAGTACGTTTTTGCTAACGGGCCATCACGTCACGGAGTCTGAGACTTGGGGTGTTTCACACGCATGTTGGGGGTGACGCTGGTTCCGAGCTGGTCGCTCTGGTCCCCGTGAACTCCCTGAAACAGTGCGCAGTGGTGGCGGGGAGGGGCCCCTACCGCTCCGTCCATCTTCTCCGAAGCACTGTGAACCCGGAGGTCAGGACCCAGCGTGTAGCAGCAGCCCGTCCTTCATCTGCTCTGGCTGTTTACGGGGCACAGCGACAGGTGATGGCGACGGGTCAGAACTCATAGCTTCCCGGGGAAACTGAGCCTCGGGCGACGGGCACCTGGCTGGCGGCGAGACTTCCGGGGCGGATCGCATGCCCTGGGTTCCCGAGTCTGCACTCTGTTGAGTGGGCGGCTCTTGTCTTCCAGATGAGCAGAACTACCTCCTCCGCGACGCCGAGGCCGAGGTGCTGTTCTCCTTCAGTCTGGAAGAGTCCTTGAAGAGGGCGCACGCCGCTCCGCTCTTCAAGGTACGCCTGGAAGGGGACCGTCCCCGTGGAGTTCTGGTGGCACGGCTGGAGGGGACGCACCCGGTGGGGGGAGGGGGGCCGTGCACGTCCCAGGGTCCCTGCGGCATCCGGAGCCCCGTGCCCTGCTGTCCTTCAGCGCGATGCACCTGGGCCGTCAAAGGGCATCGTGAAGAATGATTTAATTGGTGTGAGACATTTAAGTTGATTTTTCTGCTTTTAACAAATCTGCGCTGCGTGACGCTCTTCTCAGTAAACGCACGCTCAGCTGGAGAAGAAGATTCTTGGGAGGGTATTAGTCGAGTGTGTGTGCGTAACTCAAGACGGAAGGTCTTTAAACATCTGTTATAAGCCACTTTGCTACAAACCCCTGTGGAAGCTGCTGTTCTTACACTTAAGGAAACGAGCTGAGGCAGGAGCCTGCTGCCAGGGCGCATCTCCCCCGAACCGACGGAGTTTTCCAGACGTTAGTTCTTTTCTTACAAGCAGTTTAAAACCGTGCTTCACGAGATGCTTGAGAGCAGAGGCGCGGGGAAATTGAATCTTAACCGTCAGAATCATCTCCTAGTCGGAGCCCCAACCCGGCGCAGGTAGTGGAGAGAGTACAGGCGCCGTGCCTGCCTCTCGTCTCAGATGAGGGCGGACGATATGCTGCTAACTCAGAATTCTGCCGAAAGGGAGAAGTGCTTACCCTGTTCCCCCTGATCCCACAGTTCTTCACGGCTGTTAGGAATGTCCGTTCCACTCACTTTCACTCCCCACAGGTGGAACCTGACACAGGAAACGCTGTTTTGTTCCGGACTCTTCCCCCCAGGCCCATTTCCGGCTGGGGGCTTCTGGGGGGCGAGGGTACGTCTGTAACCTCACGAAACCACACATTTTGTCCGAACCCTCAGGGTAGAATTTATGAAAAACGCCATAGCCTGACGATTCAGAGTGCACTTTCCTTCTGTTTTTAGGCAAAGTACTTCTATATCACGCCTGGAATCTGCCCGAGCCTGTCGACCATGAAGGCGATCGTGGAATGTGCGGGGGGAAGAGTATTGTCCAAACAGCCGTCGTTCCGGAAGCTCGTGGAGCACAAGCAGAATAAGGTGGATGGAAGGAAAATGAGCCGACTCCTCGCCACCCCGATGAGCGTCACTGGTCGGTGACCGATAAACTCCCTTTCTTTTCCCAGAGCTTGTCAGAAATCATCTTGATATCCTGCGAGAACGACCTGCACTTGTGCCGGGAGTACTTCGCCCGGGGCATAGGTACGGCGGGCACAGGCTGGGGCCGTGTGAACGCGCGTGGCGCCGCCGCCGTCCTCATGGTCCACCCCCTGTCTTTCAGACGTCCACAACGCGGAGTTCGTGCTCACCGGAGTGCTCACGCAGACGCTGGACTATGAGTCATATCCTTTTTCTGGAAGCGGTCCGGGCCGAAGCCCTGTCCCCACAGGCTTGGAGCAGGATGGGCCCGGGGGTTCTGGCCCGAGTCCATCAGGGAGGCCGACTGGACGCTGCCCGGGCCGTGAGCACCTGCCTTCATAAAGTCTGGGCTCATAGATCTTTTCCAGACTTTTCTAAACCATCGTAAATGCCCAGTCTGTGCCACCTTGACTCTCAGAAAGAACTGCCTAGAAGTCAGCTGGGTGATTTGTGGGTGACCCCTCGGAGGCCTGGTTTCCTGTCAGGGGACAGAACGGGGCCTGCCTTGTGGCTGAGAGGGGCCCCCGGCACCCTCCGCGGGGTCGCCCCGCTGGCTCCGGCGTGTGGGCCGTGGGAGTCTGCGGGGCGCGGGGAAAGCCCCCTGGGATCCGGACGGGCAGCAGGCCTGGCTGGTGCAGGCGGGTCAGGAAACAGGCTCAGGGTTCTGCTAGACAGCCCCGGTCGCCAGCTGTCCAGAGTTGGGGTCCCGGGGCTCTTACCTGGCCTCGTGTCTGAAGCGTGTTTTCCTCAACAAGCCTACCTATAAATTTAACTGATGGGACCTGCGCGGTGACCGGAGTCCCGGCCGCGCCGCACGGGACGGACCTGCTTCCTGCAGAGGCCGGCGTGTGAGCGGGAAGACGAGTAGATCATCTATGCTGCATCTCTTTAAGATGTGTGATTTTATTCTGAGGAAACATAAATTATGTTGTGTAATATATGAATTTATGAGCCCACATTAGGTTTTATGATTCATTTGCCAGGTTTTTAAAATGTTTTCACAACACTGTTAACAGAATTTCAGCTACAAATAAAATGATGTAAATAAAAACCTTGCTATCTCTAAATTATGGATGTTAAAGATTTGAAATGTTTTGTACTTTATTTTTATTTCTTATACTCTTTTCTTTTATATTGANATTTACGTCAAACCGTATCACATTTTACGTAATTGCTAGAGAAAATACATTCTGAGTTTTCTCCCAAAGAAATAACGTCTGGAAGGCAGCCATTCTCTGCCAGTGTAACAGCCCCCAAGCAGAGGTTTACCCAGAACACTCAGTGGTCCCTGCAGCACAGGCGCCGGCCGGCCAGACCTTTGACACCATATATCCGTCCTGCTCGCACCCACACGTGGCTCTCACACCCTTCCTGTTGGATTGTGGGTACAATAACGAGAGACCACTGCCTTAGGAGTCAGTCCGTCCTAACGCATTTTGTATGCTGCCCTCCCCAGTGCAGGGGTGTGTCAAGCAGCACCACCCCAGGGCTGCTCTTACCACGTGCATCTGGGGTGTTCAGAATTTGCTTCCGTAACGGTTTCTGAAACGTCTTCCTAGAAAGAGTTGTGACCCCCTTGATGGTTTATTCTTTGATTGTACAGCCCCTACAGTTGAATTCCTGAACTCGGTTTCGGTGGAACACCTGCATTAAAAACGTGAACGCAGAATGAACTCACTTCCATGTTGGGAATTCCCAGTGCCCCCGTAGGGCTTGCTTTGGTGACGGTCACACACAGGACGCCATTTCCCAGTGTTTGCTGGGGTGGGACCACGCAGAGCCCCTACAGACGAGCGGAGGTCACCACACGCTTCATAGCTTTAAAGTGTATGGGTCAGTGTCTTCAAGTGATTCTCCCCCGTCTAGCCCTTGACCTTCTGTGTGATTTCCCGGCGACCTGCCCAGTCACCGTGTGGGCACACCCTCAGTCTTGGCGTGACCAATGGATTTATTGTCCACCACAAGTGTTTACCTTGAGCTCTTTAAGCATGCCTTAAAAGCAGTGCATATCCTGGTATTTACTTGTATTTCTAACAGATTTTTAACAAAAGGTGCCTGCTTTTAAGCTAATGATTTTGTATCTAAGCAGACTTAGAAATTCTTACCTGCCTGGGCACCTTAGTTGGTTAAGCATCTGATTTGACTTCAGCTCAGGTCACGGATTTCATGGTTGGTGATTTCAAGCCCTGCATTGGGCTCTATGCTGACAGCGTGGAGGCTGCTTGGGATTCTCTCTCTCTTTCCTTCTCTCTCTCAAAACAAAAAAGCACCTGTAGAATCAACCATTCCCTCTCACATGCCATAGTTGGAATGTGTGTCACTACGAACTTGGATTCTATAAAATCTTGAAAGGGAAGCAGCATTTCATAATTGAGAGTGCGATTTCGATTCTGAACACCGCCTCCTGCTTCCATGCCCAAAAGCCAAGGTGCAGACAGAGCGTCCTGCATCCGTCCAGTCTACAGCAGAGACAGCGTCTGGTTAAGCAGCAAGTATGACTGATTTGACTAACCTTTCAATTAGTGTTTTTTTCCAAAAGCTGCCAAGAAATAATCCTTAAACACCCCAGGAGCTGTCTGCGGCCAGCTGGCTCGCACAGCTGCTGAGCACGGATTTGGTGGCTCAGGAAGCTCCCCATGAATGTGTAAGAATAGAGACTTCAGGTAGATGCTTCCTACAGAAGTTGATTAGAAAAGTTATTTCCTCATAAGAAAAGGAAGTCTTAATTCTGTTTTGTCTGTCTCAAGGTTAACAGGAATGACATGTGCAACTGAAAATTCCTAGTAGCCACATTGACATTTAAAGAATTTTTAAAGGTTTGTAATTGTATGTAACACCAGTCTATCTAAAATACCGTTCCAGCTACAAGTCATCAATATTTTAGAAAATTATTGCGACGGGTGGGTTTTTGGTGCTGTCTTTAAAATGCATTCTATATTTTATACTTAGGGCGCATCTCGATTCTGACAGTAAATTTGCTTAGAAATATTTTCTCTAGGGGCACCTGGGTGGCTCAGTCAGTTAAGCGTCCGACTTCGGCTCAGGTCATGATCTCACAGCTTGTGGGCTCGAGTCCTGCGTCGGGCTCTGTGCTGACAGCTCAGAGCCTGCTTTGGATTCTGTGTCTCCCTTTCTCGCAGCCTCTTTCCCACTCACACTCTGTCTCTTTCTCTGAAAAATAAACATGAAAAAAATTTAAAAAATATTTTCTCTGTATTTCGATTTCATACCACTTATGGCTTAAAAAGATGTGCCCACGTTACTCTAAGCAGGAATGTTTTCCAGCAACAAAGTTAGTGCCCACTTTTAAGTTAAAGCTAACGCTAAATAAGATGAAAACTCAGCGCCTCACCTACACGAGTTCATTTCCGTGCCCGGGGACCAGGCGTGGCTGTCGCGTCTGAGGGGCCGGCAGCCCCCTGTGCGGGCTCCTTTTGGCACCGCGAGTGCCGGTGAGGAGGTGGACGGTCCATCTGAGAAGCTTTCAAGATTGCTTCTCTGCGTAGAGTCCCTGGAATCGCCAAAGGGGTGTCCGCCTGGGTAGGTGCGGGGAGTCGGGAAGTGGAAGAAAGCCTGCGCATCCTCACGGTCATCGGGAAAGGATGGACATGTTTTAATCCCCATCTGGTGACTGCAGAAAGAACGGCTAAGGGGGACCGGCCGCACGATGACACAGCTTCAAACCCCGTGGCTTGCAAGTGATCAAGGCCCCTGGAAACGGCCCAGAGACGGGGGGCAAAGCCCCCCAACCCAGGTGCCCGCGCTCCCGGGAAGCCCTCCAGAGTCCCCGGTGTGCGCCGAAGTAAAAAGTGTGCAGTTAGGGTCTGCGAATCGGCTGCTTCTGCACACCACCGCCGACTGCATCCCCACGTCTGTTCCATCCGCCGCCGCACGCCGTGCAGGCCCCATCCCTGTTCCCGTCACACCCGCCGCTGACGGCCACCCCAGACTGCCGTGGTGGCACGTCCCCTCTGGCTGTCCCCCGCCTCACCGCCTGTCCGCACGCCCCCCGCCCCGTCGGCTGCTGACCCGCACAGATGGTCACGTCTGTCCTTCCCCCTTCCCGCCCGCCTCATCTCCTTGCTTCCTGTCTCTTCCCCTCCCCCGCCCTCCGGTCGCACAGTCCCACTAAGGAGAAAGTGCCGCTTGAAGTCCTGATGCCCGTGACGTCCCCACCCAGCCCCTTGGCCTGTCGCTCCCATCGGCCGCACACAGCTGCTCCCGCTGCTCTGGGCACAGGGCCCCCCCGCTCTGTCCAGCAGCCTCCCCTGCCCACTCCCCTGCACAGCCTGTCCTGCTTCCCTCCGATCCTGTGTCAAAAATGCCTTTGAGGCATGCGCTTGTCTGCATAAGCAATAAAGCAGAAACTGGTAAAAAAAAAATTAAAACCTTTTGGGTGTCAAAAGAAACAACCAACAGTGAAAGGGCAACCTGCTGAAGGAGAGAAAACATTTGCCAATCCTGTGTCAGACAAGGAGCTCCAACCTAGAGAATATAAAGACTACAATTCCGCCGCAACAGAAAACCTGAATTTAAAGTGGACGAAGGACTTGAATAGCTCTTTCTCCAAAGATGAATGACCAGTAAGATGCTCGGTATCCCTCGTCATCAGGGAAATGGGAATCACAGCCGCAGTGAGACACCCCTCACACCCGTCAGATGGGTGCTATCAAAAAAAAAAAAAAAGAAAAGAAGAAGAGCAAGGATGTAGAGTAGCTGCCCCNCCGTGACGTCCCCACCCAGCCCCTTGGCCTGTCGCTCCCATCGGCCGCACACAGCTGCTCCCGCTGCTCTGGGCACAGGGCCCCCCCGCTCTGTCCAGCAGCCTCCCCTGCCCACTCCCCTGCACAGCCTGTCCTGCTTCCCTCCGATCCTGTGTCAAAAATGCCTTTGAGGCATGCGCTTGTCTGCATAAGCAATAAAGCAGAAACTGGTAAAAAAAAAAAATTAAAACCTTTTGGGTGTCAAAACAACCAACCAACAGTGAAAGGGCAACCTGCTGAAGGAGAGAAAACATTTGCCAATCCTGTGTCAGACAAGGAGCTCCAACCTAGAGAATATAAAGACTACAATTCCGCCGCAACAGAAAACCTGAATTTAAAGTGGACGAAGGACTTGAATAGCTCTTTCTCCAAAGATGAATGACCAGTAAGATGCTCGGTATCCCTCGTCATCAGGGAAATGGGAATCACAGCCGCAGTGAGACACCCCTCACACCCGTCAGATGGGTGCTATCAAAAAAAAAAAAAAAGAAAAGAAGAAGAGCAAGGATGTAGAGTAGCTGCCCCTTCGTGCGCTGCTGGTGGGAACGTAAAGTGGTGCAGCCGCTGGGGTGCCTGAGTGGCTTAGTCGGTTAGGCGTCCGACTTTCGCTCAGGTCATGATCTCGCGGTTCGTGGGTTCGAGCCCCGCGTCGGGCTCTGTGCTGACTGCCAGCTCGGAGCCTGGAGCCTGTTTCAGTCTGTGACTCCCTCTCTCTCTGACCCTCTCCTGCTCATGCTCTCTCTCTCCCTCCTAAAAAAAAAAATGGTGCAGCCGCTCTGGAAGACAGCATGGAGGGGCCTCGAAGTTTAAAAATAGAACAACCATAAGCTCTAGCAATTCCCCTTCTGGGTATTTACCCAAAGGAATTGAAAGCTCGGTCTTTGTGAGGCATTTACACACCCACGTCCATAAGCCGTAGTATCCACAGTAGCCAAAGTTGGAAACAACCCGTGTCCATCTGCTAATGACAGATAAGCAAAGCGTAGCCCGTGTGCCCAACGCAACGCTCAGCCTCGGAACCCTGACGCCTGCTACCACACGGGTCAGCCCCGGGGACACGGTGCGCGGTCAAATAAGGGAGTCACAAAGGGACAGATACTGGGTGAGCCCACTTCTGTGGGGTCCCAGAGCCGTCAAATCCATNGAGTGTTTCATGGGGACAGAGTCTCAGTTGGGGACAATGAAGTTCTGGCGATGACGGCAATGGTCACAGAACGAAGCAAATATGCTCAACGCCACTTAATCGTACTTAAAAATGACTAGTGTCATAAGTTCCGTGTGTGTTTTACCACAGTTTTCAAAAAAGACGAAGATGAAGGGCACCAGTTAAACCCGTGAGGAGCGAAGCGGAGGTTGGGANCGTGTGCGTATTTTTCTGTGGCTTCCCTCCCATCTGAAAAGGATTCTGACCCAGGAAAGATGAAAGACTTACCATGTTAGAAACAGGACAAGACAAAGCCCAGCAGATGGAGAAGTACTTCCGGAACAAGGATCTGTGAACATCTACTTCTCCATTTTACGGAGAACAGACACAAAGGGTCAATACCACTATTTCAGACCACGGAAGCCTGAGCCGTTCCACCCACTGAGCCACGCGGGCTTGGGGCCTGGGTTTCAGAGCTCCTGGGCTGCTAAGTGATGCCTTCCAGAGCATTCTGGTGGGGGGACCTGGAGGCCCCTGGGCGCTGGGGAAGCAGGGCCCGGGCAGACGCAGCAGGGACCGGGCGGAA
>NW_027527444.1:3143070-3151424 GCF_008692635.1 Crocuta crocuta | reverse complement strand
GGGGGGGGAGGGACGGAGGGGGTCAGGTGCCCGGGGCTGCGGCTGTACCACCTACCCCGGCCGTCCACGTACTCAGGAGCGCCACACAGGGACCGCAGGGCGTCCTCGGGTCAGTACCGTCAGCCGTCACTGCTGCGCGGTCGGCTCTCTGAAGTTCGCAGAGAGCGACGGCGGCTCCGAGCTCCGGTCCACTGGTTCCAGGAAGGGAGGACGCGGGACCCGAAGTCCAGGGAGCAAAGACGGTGTTTTCTCGGCTGAGCAGAGAATCCCCTCCTGCGGGAATGTTAGCCTCGAGCGAGCGCTGGGTGACGTGGCTTCAGTGGGGAGGCGAGTGCAAGATGGTGTCCACTCAGGAACACGCAGAGCCAAAGCCTGAGTGACACCAGTCCCGACCTGCCGCCTGTGGGTGCCAGGGAGCCACGTGCAGCAGAGCGCGGCCCCTCGCAGCCCAGGGGGCACCAAGCGGCTTCCCCGGCTCCACACAGGGGCGGATCCCGCTGGAGCGCTCGCTCCTCCTTGGGCCCGCGTCCCGCTGCAGCCCGTCCGGCCGGGCTCGGACTCCCTGCTGCTTCAGACGGAGCGGGGGGGACCCTACCTGCTGGCCCCGGGCAGAGAAGGAAGGTCATTCTCCTCCCTGAGGACGTGCAGCACCTGCGGCAGCAGGGACGGTGCACAGGACGGCGCTGCCTCCCCGGCACCTAAGAGGTTCCTTTTACCACCGGTAACTCCACGTAACGGAAACAGCGTCCTGTTGAGGCCGCAGGGCGCAGGCTGATGTGATCGCAGGACGCTACTGACCCCGACGCTGAGCAGAAGCAGCGATCGCCACCGAGGCAGAGCCCACTCCTCGGCCCGGGGTGCTGCGTGTCTGGTTTCACGTGGCGAGGGGAGGCGGAGAAAGGCACGGCCTTCACGCCCGGCTCCTCATCTCAGGGGGCTGGTGCCCTCCTCGCCCTCGGCGGTGAGCACTGCGCGGGGCTGGGCTGCAGCCTGGCGCCTCAGCCCCCATCGCACCGACGGCAAGAACGCGCAAAGAGCCGGCGCCGGCCAAGCAGGAGGGAGAATTCTGAGAAAATGCGGGCAGCCGCCCTGATGTGGGAGATGCCGGAGGAGACGGGACTTGAAGAGATCCTGGAGGTTAGTTCCCTTGAACGTTTTCTGACCTCTTTAATGAAGACTCACAGATCCACTTTGAGAACCGTGAACCCGTGGCGCCTTGGCCTCGGGCAGCCACAGTGCCATCAGGAGACAGCGGACGGACCCACGGGGCTACATCTGGAGCGAGACCGTCTAGGATTCTGGACCTAAACTCCCGGCATCAGCTGCACCGCCCCCCACGACCATGTGCTTTGCGCCTCAGTGTACGCAGCCAGCCCGGCCCCCCGAGGGGCAACGAGGCAGGGCTCTGAGCCGCCAGCTTCCTAACAGGTGCGCCCAGAGATCCCGGGTGCTGAGATACCGAGGGGCGCCCTTCACACTGACACGGATTTACAACTGTGAAGATTTTGTGTTAGAACTCTGTACACTTCCTCCTACAAACTTTCCTGAGCAATATTTATCTTATAGAGAGGGAGACACAGAATCCGAAGCAGCTCGAGGCTCCAAGCTGTCAGCACAGAGCCCGTCACGGGGCTTGAACTCATGAACCACGAGATCATGACCTGAGCTGAAGTCAAACGCTTAACCAACTGAGCCCCCCAGGTGCCCCTCAGATGGGATTTCATCGCACTCCCTGACACCAGCGAGCCAAGGTCGTGAGCCGAGTGTGTAGTGCTTGCTCTTGAACTTTTCTTAACCATCCCCATAGTCCTGATTCTTTTTCAGTCAAGACTTATCATTTGTAAGCTCTGTTTTCCAAGTGCATGCAAATTACTTGGCTTTTATTTCAATTCAGTCCTGTTTTCAGATTTTCCCTGAGAAACTATATATGTTCATCACCCTCATCGTCATCTGGGATCGTCAGGCAACAGAAGGAAGAGGATTCCAGTGTTGGGTTATGTGTGATAAATGCTCTGATAAAATAAAAGGAAATTTTCAACTCGTAATGTTCACAGGCCCTGCTCCTGGGCTCCCAGGAAAGCCATACTTGAACATTTACCAAGGTCAAAATGTCTCAGCAAAACCTCAAAGAATGGGCTCTATTTCTCTGCCATACACACACTGTACATCTGCTGTGTTAAAAAAATAACCAAAAAAGAACATTCCAGACATAAAGAAAAAACCTTCGTGGTTTCCGTAAGATTAAAGTCATACAGCCTCGCGCACACTGAAAACATAAGATAAAGTCTGTCACTTTCTGGAACGTCCTTCCTCTGGATGCTCTGTAACTCCGTGTCAATTCCGTGTAAATAAACATATAACCCTGCAGTATATGTCCCTTCCCCTGAGCGCCCTTTGTGAGGATTGTGTTTCCTGGGTGGAGGCCCTAACTTGGGCTTGTATAGGATGCTCCTTCTTTCTTGTTAAAATTTTATTTTTGGGGGGGAGGGGCAGAGAGAGGATCCCAAGCAGGCTCTGTACTGTCAGCACGGAGCCCGATGTGAGGCTCGAACGCACAAGCTGTGAGATCATGACCTGAGCTGAAATCAAGAGTTGGATGGTCAACTGACTGAGCTACCAGGCGCCCCTCTCTTTCATATTTTAGGACAGGTTTCCTCTGTCTCGCCATTTCTTGGGGGTAGTCGGTCGGCAGTGTGTCAGAGCACCGCCCTGAGCACACCTGGGGGTCGTCGGGAAGTCGGCACCCGGTCCCAGCAGGAGCCCCTGTGCCCCTTCGACTCCTCACAGGTGTACTGGGGACTTCTACCATCCAACCCCCTCAGTGTGAACTGACAGCCCTTTTACTCAAGCTATTCAGGGTGCCGTGTGATGTTCTCCAGGTGGGCGTAACCTAGAGGCGTTGGTTGTTTTAACTGAGCATTATAATAACTGATGTTATTAACATGAGGCTGGAGTAAACTTTTCTGGCAAGAAATGTGAGAGACTAAATCACACTTCTGCTTCCAGGCAAACAGTGCCTTCAGGTGACTGGCTGAAAGCCCAGCGGAAGCGTCAGGGCCCGTTCCTCCTGACGTGCGGTGGTCCTGTAGGAATTCCCACCGCATAAGGTAACTAAGGATCGGCTCGTCTGGGGATGCACATCAGGGTAGATCATCTGGTGCTCGATGGTCTCAGACCCCGCAGGGAGAAACTGAGACGCGTAAGAGAGTGTATCACAGCTCCCCAGAAGTGATCTGAGCAGCACCCGATGGGCCCACCACACTTCACATCCTTAGATCTCCTTCATGCCTTCCTCTAAGTATAAAACTGAGACGGAAAGGCATGGGGAACCGTGTTTCAAAAGGCGAAGAGCTCCCGGAACCCCCACACCACCCACAGGAGCTCCAGTGGGAACCTCTATGGGCAAGTGCTTACTTAAATGGGAAGATCGAAGTCTCAGATGGCCCAAATGGGGTTCTTTGGACATGTCTGAGTCAGTTTCATCTGCACACAGTTAGAGAAAGCAACCAGAAATGAGGAAGCCCTTTGGTTCCATCAGTGAAGCCCCAGCTTTGGGGCAGGGCCAGTGCTCGCAGAAGTACTCCGGGCTACATCTGGCTTGTGTTTGCAGCTGTGGCTTTTGGGATCTTTGGACAAAATTGGCTGCGTTCTGATCAGAAAATGGAAAAGACAAAACTAACGGATGGACCCACAAAGTATAATGCTATCTTGCAGTTAGATTTGTTTTCATAAAAGGAGGCTATTTGGAAATTGGGTCTTTAATGTCTTCTCCACAAATATTAAATGAAGGCTAAAATATTGTTTGCATCTTATGTAAATGTCCATATGTAAGAACAGAGATCTTTTCTCCACTTCCGGATGGTATTGCTAAGATTAATTTGTAAGGGAGCTTTAAAGGCACTTCTGCAACTCAGGAAGACAAAAACTAACCCAAATGTTTTTCGAGTTTACATGATTCGGGGTGAAATTCCCTACATTCAGGCTCTTAGGTTTACTCAATAATAAAGATGCCTCATGTGAAGGAGCCCAAGTGATGATCCAGAGAGATAAGGATGAACAAAAATCTAAGACACCCCCCCTTTGTCAACAGTCAGGAAGATAAGGATGAGGAGGAAAACAGGCAGACGCGGAAATCCTAAATCCACTTCCCCAAACAAGCATCACAGCTGTCGCCCAGTCCATTGCCTCCAGGCCCGCCTCCTCCAGACGGCAGAAAACAACCAGAGAGAAAGCTCATCTTGCAGGAGGGAGAGACGGGAGGTGGAAACGGAGAGATGTTAGTCCCAACTTTGAACGTGCCTCTGGCACCCCACCCACCTCTGCCGTCCCGCCTTCCTGTTCCCACACGACCACCACCTGGGCACCCGCACATGGGGCCCCCACGCCATCCCCAGCACCACTCCGACCCTCGCCTCCAAGGACCGGAAGCTGTCAGGCCACCTCCTGACGAAGTTCAAACTGGAGCACCTTCCAAATCAACACGAAGGGGCCCAAGGGCTCCCCTGGACTCAAACCGCCCACTTCAGCTGTCCCCACCGGAGCCCCAGGTAAAGTTGACAGTAGGGAACAAAGTGACTAATGTCTTAGTGGACACATGTGCAACATATTCAGTATTAAAGCTAATTCAAAGCCATTGGTTTAATTAAAATAGACATGTTTTTGGAACTATCAACATCAAATATAATACACTTAATCAGCTTTTATTCTACCCGGATGTATCGAATTCACATTGCAATGCTTGTAATCTGTCAGCAAAAATGACTTAAAATGATGGCTGATTTTGTCTCAAGTTTTCATGGGTAGTTGTTAACAGCTAGTCAGTTTTGAAGAAAAGGTAGGTTCATAAACTTTTAAACAGATTCCCAGATCTTTGGTACCCTAAAACACTGAGGTTTTTGCTAGATTAAATGACACATTGGGTTGAATTCATTGGATATTTAAGCTTCTTCCAAAGACGATAAAATACTAAAACCTTAATTACTAAACATAGGTTTATCTGCTTTGGGCTTATTACAGAGAATCTAAAGATACTTCAGTCTCCTGGTAAATCTGTTTTGTGCTTTACTAAAAGTTGAACTGTGAAAAAAAAAAAAAACCCACGTTTCTAGAAATTATAAAATATATTCATCAATTTCCCAATCTAAAGAATTACAATTGGTAACTAAGTTTTCACTGGACACTATGGTGGCTAAGAGTTAAAATTCTGCTAGATGTAATTATACTGCTGGATATGATGAAGAAATCAACTCCGTATGTGGCGAAAGTAGGAGATACATAAGAAAGGCATAAAAACAAGAATAAATTTTTGTCAAGAGTAAAGAAAGTAATTTTATCCTGAAATGAGACTGGGTATTTAGAGAGGGAAACTTATGACAAAGTCTAATTGACAAAAAAAAAAAAAAAGAGTCTGTGAAGGGGAATCTTTGGAAAAGAATTTGATGTGTGGTCAGGTTGACTAAGATTGAGATAGATGAATTTAAAATTTTTTAAAAGTTTTTATTTATGAGAGAGAGAGAGAGAGAGAGAGAGATAGCATGAGCAGGGAAGGGTCAGAGAGAGTGAGACACACACACAGAATCAGAAGCAGCTCCAGGCTCTGAGCTGTCAGCTGACAGCCCTGATGTGGGGCTCGAACCCATGAACCGTGAGATCATGACCTGAGCCAAAGTCAGACACTCAACCAAATGAGCCACCCAGGCACCCCTGGGATAGATGAATTTTAAAGGTACACTCGTTTAGGATGTGAGCGGGAAAATAGCAGAACAGGTGATCCCAGCCTCAGCTTGTCCCATGGACACAACTAGAAACACCCACTTCAATGTACGTACACAACCCAGAACACAACCCCAAGTGTGGCAGAATGGACTCTACAGCTAAATGTAGAGGAGAGACCACATGGAAGAAAGTAGGAAGGGCAGGGACATGGTTGGGAGTTAAAGGGACCTGTGGGGTGGTCCATGTGAAGGAGGGATGCTGCAGGCACCCCAGGAAGGAGGGGAGAAGAGCGGACCCCACCCCAGGCACCTGACACTGGGACCCACATGGGAAACACAAATCCCCATGACCTGTGGCTTTGAAAACCAGAGTGGCCTAACTTCACAGGTTCCTACAATCTGTGAGATTAACATATGGAACTTTAAATCCAGTGGGCGGGGCTCTGGGAGAGCCAGGAAGGCTAGAGAAAACTAAGTTCTGGTCCTTAAAGAGACAGTCCAACAGACGGCCTCACTGAGATACAGCACAGAAGTAGCAGTCTGAAAAATGCTTGGGGTATACAAAGACTTATTTACTAATCTCAGAGCCTGTTTTGAAGAGGGAGGGGTCTTTGGGAGACTTCTCCAAGAAAAACGAGCTGGCGGGTGTCACTTCCCTCCCCTGCCCCCACCCCGACCTAGATACACAGACACCTACCAGAACCAGGGCAGCACCAACACTCTCCACCTTGCTGGCGAACAGTGTGCCCTGCCCCCCGCCACACCTCTTCGGCCCCGCCCCTCCATCCCTGCTCAGTGGTTTTCCTGGGTTACTGTAGATCTCTTCCTAAGTACCAGCGACTTTGTGGCACCACGAGTGCCCCATCCTCATATTCTCCTGTGGACCTGCCCCCTCCAATATCTCTTTGGCCAGAGCCAAAGTATCCAAAGTAGTACCACAAGCCTGGCAGTGTGCAAGCAGCCCCCACAGGGGCGGGCACTACTCCAAAATGACTTCCCCTGCAGGGGAGGGAAATACAGCCACACACACACCAGTCAGACTATGGCCCCAGCAGTGGGCTGGGGGCAGAGAGCTGTGCTCACTACAGCCACCACCACCACCAAGGAAACCTTCTCAGGGGACAACACAGGAGAGCACCTGCAGTCTGGTGCTCCTGCACAAATGCCTGGTCTGAGTCAACTCAAGCCTAAAGCGACCCCACACTGGCCCACAACAGGCAAACAGGCAAAGAGAACCACAATAGATGGCTGGACTCAGGGAAAAAGCATCTCAGCCATAATAGCAGAGCACATGCAACATACACAGGAGACACCCCCGAAGCACTGGGTTCTGGTGAACAGGGCGCACTGCAGGGCACAAGAGGGCTTCTTCAGAAGGCCACTACTTCCAAAAGCAAGAGGCCTAGCTGACTGTCCTAACAGAAAAACAGACACAGAGAGTTAGATAAAGTGAGGGGACAGAAGAATATATCCCAAATGAAAGAACAGGACAAAAATCACAGCAAGAGACCTAAGCAAAATGGAGATAAGTAATATGGCTGATAGAGAATTTAAAGTAATGGTTAAAAAGATACTTGGGAAAAGAATGGAGGACATCAGCGAGGTAATCAACAGAGAGATAAAAAGCATAAAAGAGAACTAATCTCGTCAGAGATGAAGAATACAATAACTGAAATTAAAAAAACACTAGACAGAATAAACAGTAGACTAGAGGAAGCAGAAGAAAAGATCAGCAACCTGTAGAACAGAGTAATGGAAAGCAATCAAAAGCTGATCAGGAGAGAGAAAAAAAATAACAAAAAATGAAAATAAACTAAGGGAACACAGAGACACCATCAAGTATAACAACATTTGCATTACAGGTATCCTAAAAGGAGAAGAGAGAAGGGAACAGAAAATTTGTTTAAAGAATAATAGCTGAAAACTTCCTGAATCTGGGGAAGGAAACAGAAATCCAGATCTAGGAGGTACAGAAGCCCCCCCCCCAAATCAATCTAAGGAGGTCCACAACAAGACACATAGTAATTAAAATGCCAAAAGGAGTAATAAAGAAAATTTTAAAAGCAGACTGAAACAAACAAAAGTTACATACAAAGGAAACACCATAAGGCTACCAGTTGACCTCTCAGCAGCAACTTTGCAGGCCAGGAGGGAGTGGCATGATGTATTCCAAGTGCTGAAAGAAAAAAACTTGCAACCAAGAATACTCTATCCAGCAAGCTTATCATTCAGAATAGAAAGAGAAAGTGTTTCCCACACAAACAACAGTTAAAGGAATTCATCACCACCAAACCAGCCTTAAAAGAAGTGTTAAAGAAGATTCTTTTGAGTGAAAACGAGAGGCCATAAGCAGGAGTAAGAGACGCAGGAAACACAAAAGCAGCAAAATTACATATATCTACAAAACTACTCAAAGGACTCACAAAATAAAAGAATGTAAAGTACGACAACATATATCTAAAATGGGTGTATGTAATTGGTGAGGGGAGAGGAGTAAAAATTTAGTGCTTCTAGAATGGGTCCAAACTTAAGCAACCATCAAATTAATATGAAACTCTCTATGCATAACGTATTATATATAAATCTAAGGTAGCCACACATCGAAAACCAGTAATAGGTATGCAAAAAAAAAAAAAAAAA